>NC_081226.1:6427257-6754757 GCF_902713425.1 Acipenser ruthenus | reverse complement strand
TTTTTTTCGAAGTCTTGGCAGAGTTACACCTCTACCACATAGAGTTCACGTTCTTTATAAATAATAATAATAATAATAATAATAAAGCATTCGTAATCAAAATGATAATAATATAGACATGATAATATAATCACCATACGTTTCAGTGACAAATATCTCCCACTTGAAAGGTCCACATCTACAAAGCAAGTAAAGCCACAGAAGAAAAACACAGTTTAACTAAATAACAACTAGCTATTGATTCAGATTAGGTGCTACCATATTCAGCTGCTTAAAATACAACAACTTAAGACACTAAAGTGATAATAAAACAGTAACTTATGTTAGTACAGTAGTCTCCGGCTAAGAGAACCCCCCTCGGGAAGCAAGCCAAGCAATATTTATTTTATATAGCGCCTTTCATAGTGGACCACCATCACAAAGCACTTTACAAGATAGTGAGGAACAATGCATAATACATTAAATACAGTGAAATACAGGGCATAGTACATTAAACACAAATGACCACCAGAATCAATTAATCAATCAATAAATATGCATTGTCATGACGCACGTGCATCAACACATGAAATGAACAGAACAAGTAAGAGAAAAGCAATAGGCAAGCTTATATTAATAAACTAGAATAATAAAGTAACAGACAAACTAATGTTAATAAACTGTCAGACTAGATTAACACAGCACCCTTACACATGTTAAAAAAATGCAGCAGCAGCTCTAGATTAATTATGAATGCATGTACAGGATCAATATTCAAGACAAGCACAACATTTAACAGAATGGTGAAGCAACTCACAGGACGGGAAACACAAATTGCTCGGCGACTTGTGCGATTCAGGTTTTTTACAGGAGCTCAAACAATTTTCAACTTTTTGTTGCAAGAGAAACACTACTGCAATCAAGTAAGCAGCAGTACATTTCATTTTTAATTCCTTAAATGTTTTTTTTTCCCCCTCAGGAGTACACGTCCTAATTACAGTCCAAAGTATTTACATGCGCTCTGCTGTCACCGTTCTTAAAATGAGCAGTTTGAGAAATACTCAGTTTCCCCTGCAGCAGCTGACCCTGCTTTAGTACAAAACCCACGCTGCATTAGTGTTTTTCAATATGGCAACATCTTAAATTACCGTGCCTGCTTCTTAGAACATAAGAACATAAGAAAGTTTACAAACGAGAGGAGGCCATTCAGCCCATCTTGCTTGTTTGGTTGTTAGTAGCTTATTGATCCCAGAATCTCATCAAGCAGCTTCTTGAAGGATCCCAAGGTGTCAGCTTCAACAACATTACTGGGGAGTTGGTTCCAGACCCTCACAATTCTCTGTGTAAAAAAGTGCCTCCTAGTTTCTGTTCTGAATGCCCCTTTATCTAATCTCCATTTGTGACCCCTGGTCCTTGTTTCTTTTTTCAGGTCAAAAAAGTCCCCTGGGTCGACATTGTCTATACCTTTTAGGATTTTGAATGTTTGAATCAGATCACTGCGTCGTCTTCTTTGTTCAAGACTGAAGAGATTCAATTCTTTTAGCCTGTCTGCATACGACATGCCTTTTAAACCCGGGATCATTCTGGTTGCTCTTCTTTGCACTCTTTCTAGAGCAGCAATATCCTTTTTGTAACGAGGTGACCCGAACTGAACACAATATTCTATATGAGGTCTTACTAATGCATTGTAAAGTTTTAACATTACTTCCCTTGATTTAAATTCAACACTTCTCACAATATATCCGAGCATCTTGTTGGCCTTTTTATAGCTTCCCCACATTGTCTAGATGAAGACATTTCTGAGTCAACATAAACTCCTAGGTCTCTTTCATAGATTCCTTCTTCAATTTCAGTATCTCCCATATGATATTTATAATGCACATTTTTATTGCCTGCGTGCAGTACCTTACACTTTTCTTTATTAAATTTAATTTGCCATGTGTCTGCCCAGTTCTGAATGCTGTCTAGATCATTTTGAATGACCTTTGCTGCTGCAACAGTGTTTGCCACTCCTCCTATTTTTGTGTCGTCTGCAAATTTAACAAGTTTGCTTACTATACCAGAATCTAAATCATTAATGTAGATTAGGAATAGCAGAGGACCTGATACTGATCCCTGTGGTACACCACTGGTTACCTCGCTCCATTTTGAGGTTTCTCCTCTAATCAGTACTTTCTGTTTTCTACATGTTAACCACTCCCTAATCCATGTGCATGCATTTCTTGGAATCCCTACTGCTTTCAGTTTGAGAATTAATCTTTTATGCGGGACTTTGTCAAAAGCTTTCTGGAAATCTAAATAAACCATGTCATATGCTTTGCAATCATCCATTGTCGATGTTGCATCCTCAAAAAAATCAAACAGGTTAGTTAGGCATGATCTCCCTTTCCTAAAACCAGCTGACTGTCTGCCAGGATACTGTTACCATATAGGTAATTTTCCATTTTGGATCTTATTATAGTTTCCTTAAGTTTACATATAATAGAAGTCAGGCTTATTGGTCTGTAGTTACCTGGTTCGGTTTTGTCTCCCTTTTTGTAGATCAGTATTACGTTTGCTATTTTCCAGTCTGTCGGTACAACCCCTGTGTCAAGAGACTGTTGCATGATCTTGGTTAGCGGTTTGTAAATAACTTCTTTCATTTCTTTGAGTACTATTGGGAGGATCTCATCCGGCCCAGGGGATTTGTTTATTTTAAGAGCTCCTAGTCCCTTTAACACTTCTGCCTCTGTTATGCTAAAGTTATTTAAAACTGGATAGGAACAGGTCGACATGTGGGGCATGTTGTCCGTGTCCTCCTTTGTAAAAACCTGTGAAAAGTAATCATTTAATATATCCTGGCCTTTCTAACTTCCTTTTTGACTTGTGTTTGCAGTTCCAAGTACTCTTTCTGTGTACTTTGTTTTTGGTCCCTTTTAAACGCTCTGTAAAGTGCCTTTTCTCGCTGAATATATTTTTTTAATTGATCTATTAAACCATTTTGGCCATTCTGTTTTAGATTTAGATTTGTCTACTTTTGGGATGTAATTGTTTTGTGCCTCTAGTACTACATTTTAAAAAAACAGCCATCCTTTTTCTGTGGATGTTTTCTCTATTTTACTCCAATCTACTTCTGTTAGTCTCTGTTTCATACCTTCATAGCTTGCTTTTCTAAAATTGTAAATCTTAGCTTTAGTCATTACTTCTTTGGCTGAAGTCAAGAGATATTACCAGCTTGTCATGTAACTGGGTAAGCTGCTTTGCAATTAAATTATCCTTCTGAAGATAAACAATGTAACCAAATATATCTGTTAAAGAAGATGCAACAAACGATACAAATCTGTTTGTGTTAACAAAACTTTATTTAGACACCCAAGATTTGACTGGCGAGAAACATCATGGGTTTATTGGAGTTCACAAAGAAAACGTAAGCGTATTTTGAGTTTTTGTTGTTCTTGTTCTAAATGTCATGAATGTAACGTTTAATTTTAAGCACGTTTTTTAAACAATACTACTCACACATGTTTGGTCACTATCACAGCTGCTGCATGAACCTGGGGTTACTGTATTCTGCTGGTGGTAATACAGCACCTCTGGACTTCCAGCACTTGTGTTCAATCAGATTGTTATTGTTAAAGGCAACCAAGATGCTCGGATATATTGTGAGAAGTGTTGAATTTAAATCAAGGGAAGCAATGTTAAAACTTTACAATGCATTAGTAAGACCTCACCTAGAATGTTGTGTTCAGTTCTGGTCACCTCATTACAAAAATGAATGATATTGCTGCTCTAGAAAGAGTGCAAAGAAGAGCAACCAGAATGATCCCGGGTTTAAAAGGCATGTCGTATTCAGACAGGCTAAAAGATTTGAATCTATTCAGTCTTGAACAAAGAAGACGCGGTGATCTGATTCAAGCATTCAAAATCCTAAAAGGTATAGACAATGTTGACCCAGGGGACTTTTTTGACCTGAAAAAAGAAACAAGGACCAGGGGTCACAAATGGAGATTAGATAACGGGGCATTCAGAACAGAAAATAGGAGGCACTTTTTTACACAGAGAATTGTGAGGGTCTGGAACCAACTCCCCAGTAATGTTGTTGAAGCTGACACCCTGGGATCCTTCAAGAAGCTGCTTGATGAGATTCTGGGATCAATAAGCTACTAACAACCAAACGAGCAAGATGGGCTGAATGGCCTCCTCTCGTTTGTAAACTTTCTTATGTTCTTATAAATAAAACTGCATTATGCTCCGCGCTGTCGGATTGTTTTTGTTTTGTAACGCCCCACCACATTGTGGAAGCAACCAGCAAAAAAGCAGCCAAATTGTGTTTTTAAACAGCCAAAGGCCAGCACTTGCGTTGAGGAAAGTGTAGCGGATATTAACTGCATAGGTTTGTATGTAAATTAATTATAGTTTCTCTCAAGAAAATATTATGTAACTTTTATCAATGTAAAGAAATGCAATTAAAATACCAAGATTAATATGTCTTCAATATATCCTTTTTGTGTTTGTTGTATAGCTAATTTTAATATTTTAAACAATATTCCCTATTAACTTAATAGGTTGCATATCTTAACCGTGCTTTACATCCAAAAATAAAGATCATACAAATCAGCTTAAAAGTAAAATTACTTTTGTTTATTTCAATGTTACAGAAGTTCTGTGCAGCAAGAAATTCAATAAATCATCATATAGTTACCAAACTTGTATTTAGAAATAGGTTTAAAACTGTCTCGTAACAAAGTTGTTCACTCCTCGTGGTTCCAAAGATTTTGCAAAGTCCAAAGAATGAGGTTTAGTTTTCCTATTCTTGGTGATTTCCTCAAATAAATGAATTCCTGGAGTTGGTCTTTTTCTATAGTTGGTAGAAATGTCCAGCAGGGTGCAAGCATGAAGCTTCCTTTTAGTTGGAAGTTGGACACAGTCAGTGGCTCCTCTCAACATGTCAGCTGGCAGGCTGGAGCTGTCAAAGGTCTCTCATCCTTGTGGCTTGTTGGTGTGCAGAATAGCCAGCAGAGCTCAGTTTGTGCAAAGCCGATGTTAAGAGCAAGCGTATGGAGAATGGGGAAAGAATGGAGAGAGCACTCGTGTCTGTGACAAACAGGCCTTTTTCAAACCTTCAAAAAACAGGCAGTTCTTACAAATTCTCCGTTTGCATAGCTATGTCCGAGAACCAATGACTTCAGAACACATATCAATGATTGGGTCATTGTCTGTTAGGTTCTAGAATACCACTAGACATGTTAATGTCAACATGTATCTTCAATCCACAAGTGGGCTAATCCCTTTGAAGAACCATCCAGACTTATTGTCAAAATCAGAACAGTTTTGTTTATTTAAAACAATAACGCTAGCTTGTGACCACAGTGGGGTCTTTTTTGTTTAGGAAGAGACGACAAACCCTTGTAACCTATCCAACATTGTGACAGGACAGCGTCACTGGCAAGCTGTTTCTACCAGGAAGGAGACTCAGACACAAGGAAGATGCAGGTTTAAAAACTAATGCATACTTTTAATAAAAAATAAAGAAAGAAAGAAAGAAAACGCTAAACAGACACGAACAAAAATACATTAACAAAACAAAAGGCACAAGGGCCAAAACAAAAGGTCTGTTCAAAACACTTATGGACATAAAGAATACGGAACATGGAACACGGAACACGGAACACTCACCTCCACCAGCATCAATCCTAATCAACCTATTCTCGCCTGTGGCTGGAGCCTTAATTAATCATTTCATCGTTTATTCAATTCCTGACGCCAGCCACATTCCCACGTGTTTTTGAAGTTCTGCACTGGTGATGACCTAATAAATCAAAAGGAATAGAAAAAAACATGCACAATAAAAATAGCCAAAAAATAGCCAAACCCCAAAAGACAATATCTACCCACTAGATTCTTTCAAAACAAGCCAGATTTGGCTGGAAAACCGCCAGCACTCCTTGTGCTGTCAGGAGCTGAGTTTGAGACGATGTATTGTCATTGTGATATGTCATCTGAGGTTTTTATTGTATTTTTTAGGGTAAGCTGGAAGCGGAGGGGGTCCCCGGCCTGAATTTGAGGGATTTGGATCTCACCTCCGATGAGTTTATTTTGGACGAGGTTGACAGTAAGATATGGGGTTTCTATTATTTCATTTATTTAAAGAAGTTGTTATTAATTGTACTGATCATGTGTTTGTTATGTATTGTATCTAAAGTTCAATATCAAATTTGAAGTATTGAAAAAAATATCTGCTATGCACTTTTCTCAAGCTCTCGGAGGGAGAAACCTTTAGGGCACATGACCAAACTGGACAGACAACAAGACCTGAAGTATAGCTCACAGGAAGCATGCCAGCTAGTAATATACAGACACCAAGGAATGATGCAGTTCCATTAGAATGAAAAAAAGATGTCAGTACGCGTGAGCTCCTTTATTGTGCTTATAGGGGTCAGGAAAGTAGGAAAGGTAGAAAAACGTGACAAAACCTACCTTCTGAGCACCATACCCCCTGTAACAAACCTACCTGAGTACCATAGCCCTGTAACAAACCTACCTGAGTACCATAGCCCCTGTAACAAACCTACCTGAGCACCATAGCCCCTGTAACAAACCTACCAGAGTACCATACCCCCTGTAACAAACCTACCTGAGTACCATAGCCCCTGTAACAAACCTACCAGAGTACCATACCCCCTGTAACAAACCTACCTGAGCACCATAGCCCTGTAACAAACCTACCTAAGCACCATAGTCCCTGTAAAAAACCTACCTGAGTACCATAGCCCCTGTAACAAACCTACCTGAGTACCATAGCCCCTGTAACAAACCTACCTGAGCACCATAGCCCCTGTAACAAACCTACCTGAGCACCATAGCCCTGTAACAAACCTACCTAAGCACCATAGTCCCTGTAAAAAACCTACCTGAGTACCATAGCCCCTGTAACAAACCTACCTGAGTACCATAGCCCCTGTAACAAACCTACCTGAGCACCATAGCCCTGTAACAAACCTACCTGAGTACCATAGCCCCCCTGTAACAAACCTACCTGTGCACCATAGCCCCTGTAACAAACCTACCTGAGCACCATAGCCCTGTAACAAACCTACCTGAGCACCATAGTCCCTGTAAAAAACCTACCTGAGTACCATAGTCCCTGTAACAAACCTACCTGAGCACCATAGCCCCTGTAACAAACCTACCCGAGCACCATAGCCCTGTAACAAACCTACCCGAGTACCATAGCCCTGTAACAAACCTACCTGAGTACCATAGCCCCTGTAACAAACCTACCTGAGCACCATAGCCCTGTAACAAACCTACCTGAGTACCATAGCCCCCCTGTAACAAACCTACCTGAGCACCATAGCCCATGTAACAAACCTACCTGAGTACCATAGCCCTGTAACAAACCTACCTGAGTACCATAGCCCCTGTAACAAACCTACCTGAGCACCACAGTCCCTGTAACAAACCTACCTGAGCACCATAGCCCCTGTAACAAACCTACCTGAGCACCATAGCCCCCCTGTAACAAACCTACCTGAGCACCATAGCCCCCCTGTAACAAACCTACCTGAGCACCTTAGCCCTGTAACAAACCTACCTGAGCACCATAGCCCTGTAACAAACCTACCTGAGCACCATAGCCCCTGTAACAAACCTACCTGAGTACCATAGCCCTGTAACAAACCTACCTGAGCACCATAGCCCCCCTGTAACAAACCTACCTGAGCACCATAGCCCTGTAACAAACCTACCTGTAACAAACCTACCTGAGCACCATAGCCCCTGTAACAAACCTACCTGAGCACCATAGCCCCCCTGTAACAAACCTACCTGAGCACCATAGCCCCCCTGTAACAAACCTACCTGAGCACCTTAGCCCTGTAACAAACCTACCTGAGCACCATAGCCCTGTAACAAACCTACCTGAGCACCATAGCCCCTGTAACAAACCTACCTGAGTACCATAGCCCTGTAACAAACCTACCTGAGCACCATAGCCCCCCTGTAACAAACCTACCTGAGCACCATAGCCCTGTAACAAACCTACCTGTAACAAACCTACCTGAGCACCATAGCCCCTGTAACAAACCTACCTGAGCACCATAGCCCCTGTAACAAACCTACCTGAGCACCATAGCCCCTGTAACAAACCTACCTGAGCACCATAGCCCTGTAACAAACCTACCTGAGCACCATAGCCCCTGTAACAAACCTACCTGAGCACCATAGCCCTGTAACAAACCTACCTGAGCACCATAGCCCCTGTAACAAACCTACCTGAGCACCATAGCCCTGTAACAAACCTACCTGAGCACCATAGCCCCTGTAACAAACCTACCTGAGCACCATAGCCCTGTAACAAACCTACCTGAGTACCATAGCCCCTGTAACAAACCTACCTGAGTACCATAGCCCTGTAACAAACCTACCTGAGCACCATAGCCCTGTAACAAACCTACCTGAGTACCATAGCCCCCCTGTAACAAACCTACCTGTAACAAACCTACCTGAGTACCATAGCCCTGTAACAAACCTACCTGAGTACCATAGCCCCCCTGTAACAAACCTACCTGTAACAAACCTACCTGAGCACCATAGCCCCTGTAACAAACCTACCTGAGCACCATAGCCCTGTAACAAACCTACCTGAGTACCATAGCCCTGTAACAAACCTACCTGAGTACCATAGCCCTGTAACAAACCTACCTGAGTACCATAGCCCTGTAACAAACCTACCTGAGCACCATAGCCCTGTAACAAACCTACCTGAGTACCATAGCCCCTGTAACAAACCTACCTGAGCACCATAGCCCTGTAACAAACCTACCTGAGTACCATAGCCCTGTAACAAACCTACCTGAGCACCATAGCCCTGTAACAAACCTACCTGAGTACCATAGCCCCTGTAACAAACCTACCTGAGCACCATAGCCCTGTAACAAACCTACCTGAGTACGATAGCCCCTGTAACAAACCTACCTGAGTACCATAGCCCTGTAACAAACCTACCTGAGCACCATAGCCCCTGTAACAAACCTACCTGAGTACCATAGCCCTGTAACAAACCTACCTGAGTACCATAGCCCCTGTAACAAACCTACCTGAGTACCATAGCCCTGTAACAAACCTACCTGAGCACCATAGCCCCTGTAACAAACCTACCTGAGCACCATAGCCCTGTAACAAACCTACCTGAGTACCATAGCCCTGTAACAAACCTACCTGAGCACCATAGCCCTGTAACAAACCTACCTGAGCACCATAGCCCTGTAACAAACCTACCCGAGTACCATAGCCCCTGTAACAAACCTACCTGAGTACCATAGCCCTGTAACAAACCTACCTGAGCACCATAGCCCTGTAACAAACCTACCTGAGTACCATAGCCCCTGTAACAAACCTACCTGAGCACCATAGCCCTGTAACAAACCTACCTGAGTACCATAGCCCCTGTAACAAACCTACCTGAGCACCATAGCCCCTGTAACAAACCTATCTTCTGAGTAGGCTTGCTACTAGTCGATTTGTATTTTTTTACCAAATCAATGATTAATATCGACATTTATTTTTAAAAGAATTTACCAGGGTTTTTTTTATTTTTATTTTTCAATTCAAGCAGAGAATGGGTGAAATTGACCTTTATACTTATATAGCCCTTATCATATTCAACATGCAACAAAACCATGGTTACCAACATTGTCATTGAAATAGCGTTTGGTCACAGCGGAGCTATAGCTTGTATAGATAAACATCCTACACAAATTAAAAAATTGTCTCAAGTAAACTGTTGAAAACGCAGCATATAAAAGTGTATTACACAGACTTTCAGGTAGGTTTACAAATAAAAATGATACGCACGGGACAAAACATTAGATAGTTGAACAGAACTAACTTGCACTGATTATTCGGAGTCTGAGCTCCGCCCCTCTCCTGCTTCAGCACAGCTGGACTCAGAGTCACTGGAAGGCAAGGCAGACGGGCCTGTCTCGTCCTGCCGCGGAGACTTCAGCCGTCGGCCAGGGTATTGTGCACAATATTCATGAAGTGTTTTCCTCTTGCGCCCCATTTTCAAATCAGACTAGTAACTGTCACTGTATACCTATAGCAAAAGCTTACCTACACCTTAACCTGCTAATTTCAAAGTAGGCGCTTTGAATGATAGACGCTGTAGCTGGCAAGTGAAAGTGCACAGGGTACAGGTCTTGATGATTGACAGTCATTTAAACAAATGAGAGCATTCTAGCGCTGCTTCAGTCAACGAGATCTGTTAGAACAGGATGAAATGACTGACAGTGAAGCTACAGTAGCCTGTTAAGGGATCACTGAGTTGACAAACAGTGACCTCTAGCCATTCAGAGCGGAACGGAGACGGGACAGACAGCAAGTATAAGAACTACACAAACTAGAGATGATTTCTAAATTATTATTTTTGGTAAGAAAATAAAAAATAGCGAGTGGTTTTACTGACGTTTTTTGTATATAAATTTATTTCAGTCAAACTCATTTTTTTGGGGAATTCGACATTTAACAAGCTTTACAGATTAAAATCGAAAAGTAGTAAGTCTACTTATGAGTACCACAGCCCCTGTAACTTTCATTATTGCATTGATCACCAATGCGTTCTGGAGTTTAGAATAGGAAATCTACACTGTATGGGAGTCAATACAAAGAACAAACCTTTGTGTCTGTGCTGTAATGCAGGGCTTGTATTAAAAAAAATCTTTACCCTCTGGGAGCATGTGTGTCATAAGATATACCAGTGTGCAGAAACAGTAAACGTCGTGTGTGTTTGTGTTTGTAGTTCACATCCAGGCGAATCTGGAAGATGAACTGGTCAAGGAAGCTTTGAAGACAGTAAGTGAACTCTACTCTGTGCTTTCCTACTGAGCTGCGCTGTGTGTAAACCAGACCTGCACAAACTGATATTGGATTATTGTGATGAAGCTCTCCACAGAAACCAGGTGCTGGCAATCAGGTGAGGGTCATTGGTGTTGATCTGGCTAATGTACCATTCCAAGAGAAACCAGTAAAGAAACAGCTGCTTGAATGTGTGTGGAGTGCTGTTCACAGAGACAAACCAGTGAAGAAACAGCTGCTTGAATGTGTGTGGAGTGCTGTTCTCTACAGAGACAAACCAGTGAAGAAACAGCTGCTTGAATGTGTGTGGAGTGCTGTTCTCCACAGAGACAAACAGTTATTTCACACCAAGCGCGTAACATTGAATACTGTACATCTTGTGGAGGCTTTCATACAGGCCGCATGGCATAAAACAGACTCGTCGGAAATAAACTGTGTTCCTATTTCTCTGCAGGCATCCGGTGTAAATTGTACTTATTTAACTAATATGTTTATGAAAAATATACATCATTATGGCAAATAATTGTTTTTATTACTGTGTTTAAAAATTAAATTGTTGATACATACTGTCTGTAAAGCGCTTGGAGATACCATGGTATGAAAGGCGCTATATCAATCAATAAAATAAATAAATAAATAAATAAATAAAATAAAAATATTTTCTCAATAAAAAGAACAAGACATTTAGATTGTGCATGGTTGTTTCTGAGTGCGCTACAGAACTGCCCCTTTAAAAAAAAATAACAAACCAGAGAGCAGAAAGGTCACAGCAACACCCTCGCAGGCACCATGGGGTCCAGAAACAGGGTTTGGAAAAATAGAAGATAGAAAAAAGAATAGAAAGCAGATAAACCTCTTGTTTATCCACAGTTTTTAAAAAGATGGTCACCCAACCACATTTATTTTGTTGAATAATGTTTGGTTTTGGAGAAAATTTGCGTTTATTTTCAAGAGACGACTTGGGGTGGGACCAGGGGAGTACGTGTTAGAAAGTTACACCGAGGTCCCTGCATTGTGCAAAAAACGATGCAAGTAGTAAAGTGTGAGTATTAATTATTGGGTGTAAAATAGCGAAGGAGTACAGTAAAGATAGACTGCTCTACAGTGTGCCAAAGATAACACCACTCGAAATTACTAATGAAATGTTGTATACTAAATATTTATAACACATTCCAATTTGTGTTTATATTTTCTGCAAAATACATAGAACTTTATTACAGTAATCCGTCGCGTATCCGACTGTGATGGGATGAGTAAGGGCGAATATGTAAAAGGCTGATAAATTAATCCTGTTTTAAATACCATTATACGCAGCTGTAACAATTACTGTACTATATTATTACTGTTTTGAGAGCTCCCCTAAATCCCTTGTTTAGAAAGATACAGGGTACTAGTGCTTGTGACAGAGTAGCCATCTGCTGTGTGGATGCGTGCATTCGCTGCTGAGTGACAGGCAGGAGAGGTTGAAGTTGATACGCCCCGCAGGTGAACAGGATTTATTTACATATTGCAGCGCTGAGCTGTGGGGTTTCCAGGACATAATGAGACAGACAACAGTTGCGGTTCAAAGCAGTAGGAAACAACTGTGTGTTTTTTTTTTAGTTTTTTTTTTAAGCTTTTAGTGAACAATGGCTCTTGTTCCTCTCCTCTCCTCTCACTCGCAAACTCAACCTTCTCTCCCTCTCTCTCACTTCTCCTGTCGCCAGGTCCCAAACTGTTATCTCCACACACACACCCAAATCCCTCCCCATTCCTCACTCATTGGTCCAACACGCACTCACACACAGGCAGTCTCTCAGCTCTGTCACACAAGCACCAAAACACACAGTGAACGCTAACAGATCTGAACAAGAATAACACAGTTTACAAACACACATTACAGAGTACTCCCATCCCCTTCCCCAGTCCATAATCAGGTCCATTCCCACATTGTCTTGCAAATCCGCTGCCCCAACACTACAGTGTTTACACACTGAACAGCTCACGTGACACTACCAGCAGTGGCAGCGCACGCAGCACTACAACACAGTGTACGAAAACGTTGGTAGGCTCTACAATCTTCTCAGATCAATAATAAGCTAACGCTGCTGAAGAGATTGATCATGATGAAATAAACTGTTAGGGAGGATCTGTGACGGGCGGATACGCGATGGATTACTGTATTTAGTTATCATGAAATGGTGCTGCTGTTATAGAGCTTGGTGCTGAAAGATATGAAAATGTAATTACGTACTTTAAGGAAGTCATGTGTTCAGTGACCGCGCTTCACATTGATTGATGCCTTTGGTGTAAAAGCAACATAACGGCGTCAAAATACACAGAATGCTGGCGCTTTGACGTGACGCGCTTGGTGTGAAAAGACTTCAAGACAAGCAGCAATCATCACAAATCCAAGCAGCTGTTTCTTCTCTTTTTTCTCTTGGAATGGTAAATCAGCCCGATCGACACCAATGCTGATTTCTGAGGAGAGCTCAATACGAATAATCGTGTGGAGTGGAGTCCCTCCGCCATTTACTGGCATGGGGATTCCAAACCCTGTGATCAGTTTGGATAAACCATCGTCACAAAGGCTCCCCTTGTCAGCAATGCAAGGCCTGCTACCTATCAATGCCGCAGAGGCTTCAGTTCTGTTCAGAAGCAATTTTTTGCTGGAACAGTTTGCAAATAATCTAAGCAGAACCAGCATTTGAAAATGATAGAGAAGACACACAAAATAGGATATTAAACAGGTTGAAATATTAGGAACATTTTGAAAATATAAAGAAGACTTTTAAATAAGCAAAGGGCAGAACTTCGTTAACAATAACAAGAAAGTGGTTGTATTGTAGTGTCAAACTGAAGAGGATTGTGGGGCACTGTCTGTCTGAACTCTGAAGCTTTAATGAAACTAAACACTCTTAAGGATGTAGTTATCAAACACCAAGAAGGAGGAATTATACTGTAGCATTGAACTGAACAGGATTGAGTGTGTATTTTTTTTACATTTTTTTTTAAATATAAATTTAGTGTGTCCAATTATTATTTTCCATCCGATTTTCTCCCAATTTGGAATGTCCCTCAGCGCAGCAATTCCTCACACGGCTCAGGAGACCCTGAAGGTTCAGCGGGCGTCCTCCGATCCCACAAGCAAGCCAGCTTCCTTTTCACCCAGGACCTCGAGAGCGGATTTCAGCGAGTTACTGACTGCTGGAATGACAAAGGCCAGCCTTGCAGGTGTCTGCCTTTGAGCACACCAGGCGCCTGGCCAGCAGGGTCCGCTGTAGCGCGATGAGGAGAAGCAGTCCATGCCTGTTTTGCCTCCTAACTCACGGGAGCACCAAAGTCAATGCAAAGCTCCTTTCGGAGTCCCCAGTGAAGAACGACCACTTCGCACAGCCAGGATGCAAACATGCGCTGTAAGACTCGCCCTGCACACCATGCGGCCGTGCTTCTACCAGATGAGCCACTCAGGGACCCCCTGAGTGTGTATCTTTAACCCTTTCTCTCTGTGCTCTCTATCGCCCCCTCATTGTCTGTTTTAGGGTGTTGACCTAAGGCAGTACTCGAAGCAGGTTGAAACAGAACTGCAGCACATTGAGCAGGCTTCCATCAAAGACTGTATCTTTTCAAACCAGGCAAACGGTAGCGTCTTCATCAGTGTATTATTGAGGTGAAACTAGAAGTCGTCAAGCAGGCAAGTGTTTGGGCTTGTGGCTTCATCAGTGTTGAAACTAGAAGAAACTGAGTAAAGCAGACAAGTGTTTTAATACCTTCATCACCCTTTGAATTAACACATTGTCCTTAAACCTGTGTGTGCCAGACATCAAGGAGAGCCAAAATATTGCATCCCTACATAACCAGATAACTGCCTGCGACTCTATACTGGAGGTAAGAATCACATCATTACTCTCCCCACACCCTCCCTACTCTTCCCCCTCTCCTATATCTCTCACCTCCTCTCCCTCTCGTCTCTCTCAGCGCATGGAGCAGATGCTGAGCTCGTTCCAGGCTGACCTTTCCTCGATCTCCTGTGAGATCCAGACCCTGCAGGAGCAGTCTGTCGCCATGAACATCAAGCTGAAGAACCGGCAGTCCGTGCGCAGCGAGCTCAGCCAGCTGGTGGATGAGCTGGTGGTGCCCAGCACCATGATCGGGTGAGAGCCACGACCCCCTCCTAGTTTGGGACACTAACCATTGAGCCACACTGAGAAAGGGAGAGAGATACAGACACACTGAGACAGACATAGACACACTCAATGAGACAAACACACACAGAGACACAGAGGGAGGGAGACAGAGACACTACTACTGCTGACTGTATTTCAGTATTGTCCTCTCCTCTGTGCCGTGTCTCTGTGTTTCAGTGTAGTCCTCTCTCCTCACTGTGCGGTGTCTCTGTGTTTCAGTGTAGTCCTCTCTCCTCACTGTGCGGTGTCTCTGTGTATCAGTGTAGTCCTCTCTCCTCACTGTGCGGTGTCTCTGTGTATCAGTGTAGTCCTCTCTCCTCACTGTGCGGTGTCTCTGTGTATCAGTGTAGTCCTCTCTCCTCACTGTGCGGTGTCTCTGTGTTTCAGTGTAGTCCTCTCTCCTCACTGTGCGGTGTCTCTGTGTTTCAGTGTAGTCCTCTCTCCTCACTGTGCGGTGTCTCTGTGTTTCAGTATAGTCCTCTCCTCACTGTGCGGTGTCTCTGTGTTTCAGTGTAGTCCTCTCTCCTCACTGTGCGGTGTCTCTGTGTTTCAGTGTAGTCCTCTCTCCTCACTGTGCGGTGTCTCTGTGTTTCAGTGTAGTCCTCTCTCCTCACTGTGCGGTGTCTCTGTGTTTCAGTATAGTCCTCTCCTCACTGTGCGGTGTCTCTGTGTTTCAGTATAGTCCTCTCTCCTCACTGTGCGGTGTCTCTGTGTTTCAGTGTAGTCCTCTCTCCTCACTGTGCGGTGTCTCTGTGTTTCAGTGTAGTCCTCTCTCCTCACTGTGCGGTGTCTCTGTGTTTCAGTGTAGTCCTCTCTCCTCACTGTGCGGTGTCTCTGTGTTTCAGTGTAGTCCTCTCTCCTCACTGTGCGGTGTCTCTGTGTTTCAGTGTAGTCCTCTCTCCTCACTGTGCGGTGTCTCTGTGTTTCAGTGTAGTCCTCTCTCCTCACTGTGCGGTGTCTCTGTGTTTCAGTGTAGTCCTCTCTCCTCACTGTGCGGTGTCTCTGTGTTTCAGTGTAGTCCTCTCTCCTCACTGTGCGGTGTCTCTGTGTTTCAGTGTAGTCCTCTCTCCTCACTGTGCGGTGTCTCTGTGTTTCAGTGTAGTCCTCTCTCCTCACTGTGCGGTGTCTCTGTGTTTCAGTGTAGTCCTCTCTCCTCACTGTGCGGTGTCTCTGTGTTTCAGTGTAGTCCTCTCTCCTCACTGTGCGGTGTCTCTGTGTTTCAGTGTAGTCCTCTCTCCTCACTGTGCGGTGTCTCTGTCTGTATTTTCTGTTTCAGTGTAATCATGGACACGCCGGTGGTGGAGCAGGAGTTTGTGGAGCAGCTGCATGAGCTCAACAACAAGATCAACTATGTGAAGGAGCAGTCCTTTAGAGAGACACTCGCTTGTCAGGACGTGCAGGACATCCTGGACAGGCTCAAGATCAAGGTGAGACACAGAGACAGAAACACACCCTGAACCGAGACACACTCTTAGAAAGTGAGACTTTTCTTTCCTCCCTGCACTCTCCTTGTTTTCCAGTCTCTCTCTTCTGTGGTTGATGTTTATTGTTGTTGTTGTTGTCTCTGTCTCCAGGCGGTGTCCAAGATCCGCGAGTTCATCCTTCAGAAGATCTACTCCTTCAGGAAACCCATGACTAACTACCAGATACCTCAGAACGCACTGCTCAAATACAGGTACAGAGCCAAACTGCTCAAATACAGGTACAGAACGCACTGCTCAAATACAGGGGGAGAACGCACTGCTCAAATACAGCTACAGAACGCACTGCTTAGATGCAGGGGAAAGAACGCACTGCTCAAATACAGCTACAGAACGCACTGCTCAAATACAGGGGAGAGAACGCACTGCTCAAATACAGCTACAGAACGCACTGCTCAAATACAGGGGAGAGAACGCACTGCTCAAATACAGCTACAGAACGCACTGCTCAAATACAGGGGAGAGAACGCACTGCTCAAATACAGCTACAGAACGCACTGCTCAAATACAGGGGAGAGAACGCACTGCTCAAATACAGCTACAGAACGCACTGCTCAAATACAGGGGAGAGAACGCACTGCTCAAATACAGCTACAGAACGCACTGCTCAAATACAGGGAAGAGAACGCACTGCTCAAATTCAGGGGAGAGAACGCACTGCTCAAATACAGGGGAGACAACGCACTGCTCAAATACAGGGGAGACAACGCACTGCTCAAATACAGGGGAGAGAACGCACTGCTCAAATACAGGGGAGAGAACGCACTGCTCAAATACAGGTACAGAACGCACTGCTCAAATACAAGGGAGACAACGCACTGCTCAAATACAGGGGAGAGAACATCTGTATTTTATTCTCGCTCTCTCTGTAGATTTTTCTACCAGTTCCTGTTGGCTAACGAGCGCCACGTAGCGAAAGAGGTCCGAGACGAGTATGTGGACAGCATGAGTAAGATCTACTTCTCCTACTTCAAATCGTACACTGGCAGACTAATGAAAGTGCAGGTGAGCCCACACCCAATACACACCCCCCCCCCCCCACATCCCTCTGCAACCCCTCTCCCCTCTCTCTCTCTCTCACCCATTTCCTACTTCAGATCATTCACAGGCAAGCTGATGAAAGTGCAGGTGAGCCCACACCCAATACACGGACTCCTCCCGCTACCTCCCTCCCCATCTCCCTCACCCCTGTCCTACTTCAACAGACGTGGCTTCAGCAAGAAACCAGAAATTGACTGTAAAGATTGTAACGGTCTCTCTTGTCTGTCACTGTGTCTGTTTGCAGTACGAGGAGGTGGCTGATAAAGATGACCTGATGGGAGTGGAGGACACCGCCAAGAAAGATATCCTTTAATACATCAAACGGAACCAGTGTGATTTCATAAGAACATAAGAAAGTTTACAAACGAGAGGAGGCCATTCGGCCCATCTTGCTCGTTTGGTTGTTAGTAGCTTGTTGATCCCAGAATCTCATCAAGCAGCTTCTTGAAGGACCCCAGGGTGTCAGCTTCAACAACATTACTAGGGAGTTGGTTCCAGACCCTCACAATTCTCTGTGTAAAAAAAGTGCCTCCTATTTTCTGTTCTGAATGCCCCTTTATCTAATCTCCATTTGTGACCCCTGGTCCTTGTTTCTTTTTTCAGGTCGAAAAAGTCCCCTGGGTCGACATTGTCAATACCTTACAGAATGTTGAATTCTTGAATCAGATCGCCGCGTAGTCTTCTTTGTTCAAGACTGAAAAGAATCAGTTATTTTAGCCTGTCTGCATACAACATGCCTTTTAAACCCGAGATAATTCTGGTCGCTCTTCTTTGCACTCTTTCTAGAGCAACAATATCTTTTTTGTAATGAGGTGACCAGAACTGAACACAATATTCTAGATGAGGTCTTACTAATGCATTGGAAAGTTTTAACATTACTTCCCTTGATTTAAATTCAACACTTCTCACAATATATCCGAGCATCTTGTTGGCCTTTTTTATAGCTTCCCCACATTGTCTAGATGAAGACATTTCTGAGTCAACATAAACTCCTAGGTCTTTTTCATAGTTCCCTTCTTCAATTTCAGTATCTCCCATATGATATTTACAATGCTCATTTTTATTGCCTGCGTGCAGTACCTTACACTTTTCTCTATTAAATGTCATTTGCCATGTGTCTGCCCAGTTCTGAATGCTGTCTAGATCATTTTGAATGACCTTTGCTGCTGCAACAATGTTTGCCACTCCTCCTATTTTTGTGTTGTCTGCAAATCCTGTTTGTGTGTTTGACTGTGCATGTGTTTGATTGTTTTCAATTGATGGTGAGTGTGCATATGAGCATGAGAGTGAGTGTGTTTTCCTTGACAGTGAGTGTGAGTGTGTTTTCCAGGAGTGCGAGTGTGTTTTCCTTGACGGTGAGTGTGAGTGTGTTTTCCTTGATGGTGACGGTGAGTGTGAGTGTGTTTTCCTTGACGGTGATGGTGAGTGTGAGTGTGTTTTCCTTGATGGTGACGGTGAGTTTGAGTGTGTTTTCCTTGATGGTGACGGTGAGTGTGAGTGTGTTTTCCTTGACGGTGAGTGTGAGTGTGTTTTCCAGGAGTGCGAGTGTGTTTTCCTTGACGGTGAGTGTGAGTGTGTTTTCCTTAATGGTGATAGTGAGTGTGAGTGTGTTTTCCTTGACGGTGAGTGTGAGTGTGTTTTCCTTGACAGTGAGTGTGAGTGTGTTTTCCTTGACGGTGAGTGTGAGTGTGTTTTCCAGGAGTGCGAGTGTGTTTTCCTTGACGGTGAGTGTGAGTGTGTTTTCCAGGAGTGCGAGTGTGTTTTCCTTGACGGTGAGTGTGAGTGTGTTTTCCAGGAGTGCGAGTGTGTTTTCCTTGACGGTGAGTGTGAGTGTGTTTTCCTTGACGGTGACGGTGAGTGTGAGTGTGTTTTCCTTGATGGTGATGGTGAGTGTGAGTGTGTTTTCCTTGATGGTGAGTGTGAGTGTGAGTGTGTTTTCCTTGATGGTGACGGTGAGTTTGAGTGTGTTTTCCTTGATGGTGACGGTGAGTGTGAGTGTGTTTTCCAGGAGTTTGAGTGTGTTTTCCTTGATTGTGAGTTTGAGTGTGTTTTCCTTGATGGTGACGGTGAGCGTGAGTGTGTTTTCCTTGACGGTGAGTGTGAGTGTGTTTTCCTTGATGGTGAGTGTGAGTGTGTTTTCCTTGATGGTGACGGTGAGTGTGAGTGTGTTTTCCAGGAGTGTGAGTGTGTTTTCCTTGATGGTGATAGTGAGTGTGAGTG
This sequence comes from Acipenser ruthenus, assembly GCF_902713425.1. Classification (NCBI taxonomy): domain Eukaryota; kingdom Metazoa; phylum Chordata; class Actinopteri; order Acipenseriformes; family Acipenseridae; genus Acipenser; species Acipenser ruthenus. Next base: position 6,735,037 of record NC_081226.1, on the reverse strand, counting down.
TGTTTTCCTTGACGGTGACGGTGAGTGTGAGTGTGTTTTCCTTGATGGTGAGTGTGAGTGTGTTTTCCTTGATGGTGACGGTGAGTTTGAGTGTGTTTTCTTTGGTGACGGTGAGTGTGAGTGTGTTTTCCTTGACGGTGAGTGTGAGTGTGTTTTCCTTGACGGTGAGTGTGAGTGTGTTTTCCTTGATGGTGAGTGTGAGTTTGAGTGTGTTTTCCTTGATGGTGACGGTGAGTGTGAGTGTGTTTTCCTTGACGGTGACGGTGAGTGTGAGTGTGTTTTCCTTGACGGTGACGGTGAGTGTGTTTTCCTTGATGGTGATAGTGAGTGTGAGTGTGTTTTCCTTGACGGTGAGTGTGAGTGTGTTTTCCTTGATGGTGACGGTGAGTGTGAGTGTGTTTTCCTTGACGGTGAGTGTGAGTGTGTTTTCCTTGATGGTGATAGTGAGTGTGAGTGTGTTTTCCTTGACGGTGATAGTGAGTGTGTTTTCCTTGACGGTGAGTGTGAGTGTGTTTTCCTTGATGGTGACGGTGAGTGTGAGTGTGTTTTCCTTGACGGTGAGTGTGAGTGTGTTTTCCTTGATGGTGAGTGTGAGTTTGAGTGTGTTTTCCTTGATGGTGACGGTGAGTGTGAGTGTGTTTTCCTTGACGGTGACGGTGAGTGTGAGTGTGTTTTCCTTGACGGTGACGGTGAGTGTGTTTTCCTTGACGGTGAGTGTGAGTGTGTTTTCCTTGATGGTGATAGTGAGTGTGAGTGTGTTTTCCTTGACGGTGAGTGTGAGTGTGTTTTCCTTGATGGTGACGGTGAGTGTGAGTGTGTTTTCCTTGACGGTGAGTGTGAGTGTGTTTTCCTTGATGGTGATAGTGAGTGTGAGTGTGTTTTCCTTGACGGTGATAGTGAGTGTGTTTTCCTTGACGGTGAGTGTGAGTGTGTTTTCCTTGATGGTGACGGTGAGTGTGAGTGTGTTTTCCTTGACGGTGAGTGTGAGTGTGTTTTCCTTGATGGTGATAGTGAGTGTGAGTGTGTTTTCCTTGACGGTGATAGTGAGTGTGAGTGTGTTTTCCAGGAGTGCGAGTGTGTTTTCCTTGACGGTGAGTGTGAGTGTGTTTTCCTTGATGGTGACGGTGAGTGTGAGTGTGTTTTCCTTGACGGTGAGTGTGAGTGTGTTTTCCTTGACGGTGAGTGTGAGTGTGTTTTCCTTGATGGTGAGTGTGAGTTTGAGTGTGTTTTCCTTGATGGTGACGGTGAGTGTGAGTGTGTTTTCCTTGACGGTGAGTGTGAGTGTGTTTTCCTTGACGGTGAGTGTGAGTGTGTTTTCCTTGACGGTGAGTGTGAGTGTGTTTTCCTTGACGGTGAGTGTGAGTGTGTTTTCCTTGACGGTGAGTGTGAGTGTGTTTTCCTTGACGGTGACGGTGAGTGTGAGTGTGTTTTCCTTGACGGTGACGGTGAGTGTGAGTGTGTTTTCCTTGACGGTGACGGTGAGTGTGAGTGTGTTTTCCTTGACGGTGAGTGTGAGTGTGTTTTCCTTGACGGTGAGTGTGAGTGTGTTTTCCTTGACGGTGACGGTGAGTGTGAGTGTGTTTTCCTTGACGGTGACGGTGAGTGTGTTTTCCTTGACGGTGACGGTGAGTGTGTTTTCCTTGATGGTGACGGTGAGTGTGAGTGTGTTTTCCTTGACGGTGAGTGTGAGTGTGTTTTCCTTGACGGTGAGTGTGAGTGTGTTTTCCTTGATGGTGATAGTGAGTGTGAGTGTGTTTTCCTTGACGGTGAGTGTGAGTGTGTTTTCCTTGATGGTGACGGTGAGTGTGAGTGTGTTTTCCTTGACGGTGAGTGTGAGTGTGTTTTCCTTGACGGTGAGTGTGAGTGTGTTTTCCTTGACGGTGATAGTGAGTGTGTTTTCCTTGACGGTGATAGTGAGTGTATTTTCCTTGACGGTGAGTGTGAGTGTGTTTTCCTTGATGGTGACGGTGAGTGTGAGTGTGTTTTCCTTGACGGTGAGTGTGAGTGTGTTTTCCTTGACGGTGAGTGTGAGTGTGTTTTCCTTGACGGTGATAGTGAGTGTGAGTGTGTTTTCCAGGAGTGCGAGTGTGTTTTCCTTGACGGTGAGTGTGAGTGTGTTTTCCTTGATGGTGACGGTGAGTGTGAGTGTGTTTTCCTTGACAGTGAGTGTGAGTGTGTTTTCCTTGACAGTGAGTGTGAGTGTGTTTTCCTTGACGGTGAGTGTGAGTGTGTTTTCCTTGATGGTGATGGTGAGTGTGAGTGTGTTTTCCTTAATGGTGATGGTGAGTGTGAGTGTGTTTTCCTTGACGGTGAGTGTGAGTGTGTTTTCCTTGACGGTGAGTGTGAGTGTGTTTTCCTTGACTGTGAGTGTGCCTCACGCTTCTTCTCGAAGCCGTCTCTGAAGAACAGGAACACAATCTTCACCCTCGGGAACAGGGGAGCTGTCATCGGCTCTGCAGAGCTCGAGGCACCCATACTGGTACCACACGCAGCGCAGAAGAGTGACGCCAGGGTGAGACAGAGAGTGTATCTCTCTACCTTACCCCTTTTCGCCTTGATCTGTTTTGCTCTCTCTCTCTCTCTCTCTCTCTCTCTCTCTCTCTCTCAGTACCCATTCGAGACCCTGTTTCGTAGTCAGCACTACACCCTCCTCTCCCTCTCTCTCTCCCCCTCTCTCCCTCTCTCTCTCCCTCTCTCTCTCCCTCACTCACTCAGTACCCATTCGAGACCCTGTTTCGTAGTCAGCACTACACCCTCCTCTCTCCCTCTCTCTCTCTCCCTCTCTCTCTCCCTCTCTCCCTCACTCAGTACCCGTTCGAGACCCTGTTTCGCAGTCAGCACTACACCCTCCTCTCTCCCTCTCTCTCTCTCTCCTCCTCTCCTCCTCTCACACTCTCCCTCTCTCCTTCTCTCCCTCACTCAGTACCCGTTCGAGACCCTGTTTCGCAGTCAGCACTATGCCCTGCTTGATAACAGCTGCCGGGAGTTCCTGTTCCTCTGTGATTTCTTCATGGTGACGGGAAACTCGGCACAGGACCTGTTCAACATCATCATGGGCAAAACCCTCACCATGTTCCTGGTAAGAAACCGGAGCCCCCCCTTTACACCACCGGAGCCCCCCCTTTACACCACCGGAGCCCCCCCTTTACACTAGAGCAGCACTCGAGTCTGTATGTGCGCATGCATAGCCCCTGAACGAAAGGTCGTGACTTCAGACATATCAGTATAAACAGTATTTTAGTAAAGAAAATTAAGTGAAGAGAATATGCATTTACCTCTAAACAACCTGTAGTTTTTTCTGTTTGCTACAAACTTGGAAAGAGTACCCAAATGTAAACCATGACTATACACAGTGCCTATAGAAAGTCTTGAACTTTTTTCACATTTTGTTGTGTCAGTGCCTCAGAGTTTCATGCATTTAAATTCGGATTTTTTTCCACTTATCTACACACTGTTAAGGGGAAAAAAGTTTTTATTGAGAAAAAAATTGGTTACACCAATAATTTAGGATTGCTATTACAAGGGGGGTGGACACTTAACCAACCAAGCTATTTCAGTTTTTATTTTTAATTCATTTTCTGCAAATTTCTAGAATATTTTTTTCACTTGGAAGTTGTGGGGTAAGATGTGTAGATAAATGGAAAAATATATATATTTTAATGCATTTTAATTCCAGGCTATAAGGCAACAAAAGGTGAAATGTTTGAAAGGGGGTGTAGACTTTCTATAGGCACTGTATGTGTGAGCATTCCTACAGTGAAAATGTGTGTTTGGATATGATAGGCGCTAACAGTATTGGAGGTGAAACCGCGTTCTGAAAATGATAGAAGGGTGCATTTCTTTAAAATACTGTAATTTAACATTTATTTTTTTACCTTAACATGTTTGTCATGTATTGTTATTAAATTATACAAGACACATTTCAAATCAGCATTGGGGGTAATACAGTATGGAACTAATACATAGCATAGCAAAAATGTTGGTTCTCTGTCATGTCATATTATCAGACTAGTATACTTTTCATGCCTATTACTGTTTATCAAAATAAATGTCCAACTGCCCAGAAGAGACGATTCAAAATAGAAGCAAACTCCAGCTCTGACCTCCAGCTCTGACCACTTGTACTGCTGCGTTCACTTGAGCAAAAAACATTCCAAAGCGGTTGCAGAGCCCCCCTCTGGAGCAGGGCACTTTTGGGACGGCTGGAATTAGGATGGCTGTGTTTACATTACCAAAAAAATCTGTCCTAAGAGCTAAGCCTGCTAAAAGTGGCTAGTGTAAACGGTAAGAGAGACACAGTACAAACCACTCCCCATGCTCGTCTGCTTGACTCAGTTTCTTGTCATTTCAACAACACTGATGAAGGCACTAGCTGAAGGATTATATGCTTCTCTTCTAGTTTCACTGATGAAGGCACTGGTGGAGTCTCTTGTCTGCTCTCAGTTTCTCTCTCTCTCACTCTGTCTCCTCTCTCTGCATTACAGAAGCACATCTCTACCTACGTGTCGGATTGCTATGACAGCATCGCTGTTTTCCTGTGCATTCACATTATACTGAGGTTCAAAGCCGTCACTGCCAAGAGGAATATTCCTGCAATAGACAAGTGAGTCTGTGTGTGCTAGTGTCTGTGTGTCTGTATGCATCTGTGTGTGCGAGTGTCTGTGTCTGTCTATATGAGTCTCTGTGTGAGTGTCTGTGTGTGCGAGTGTCTGTGTGTCTGTATGAGTCTGTGTGTGCAAGTGTCTGTCTGTTTGAGTCTGTGTCTGTCTGTATGAGTCTGTGTGTGCGAGTGTCTGTGTCTGTGTGTGTGTGTGTGTGTGTGTGTGTGTGTGTAAGTGTCTGTGTCTGTCCGTATGAGTCTGTGTCTGTGAGTGTCTGTCTGTGTGTGTGTCAGTTCATTTATAGTCTTATGGGGTCAAGAAAGTCCCCACAAGGTAGGAAAACTTGTATGTTTGTCTCTGTGTGTGTGTGTGTTTGTGTCGCTGTGTCACGTCTGAGTGCGTGTGTGAGTGTGTTGGAGTATGAACTGGTTTGATACTGGTGTGATGGTCTCGTCTCCACTGCAGGTACTGGGAGACTGTACTAGAGATCCTGTGGCCACGATTCGAACTGATTCTGGAGCTGAACATCCAGAGCATCCGAAACACTGACCCGCAGAGGCTGGGAACACTGGACACACGACCACACTACGTGAGTGAACCAGTATAGACCAGTACAGAGCAGAACACAGCACTGAGTACACCAGTACAGAGCAGAACACAGCACTGAGTACACCAGTACAGAGCAGGACACAGCACTGAGTACACCAGTACAGAGCAGAACACAGCACTGAGTACACCAGTACAGAGCAGAACACAGCACTGAGTACACCAGTACAGAGCAGGACACAGCACTGAGTACACCAGTACAGAGCAGGACACAGCACTGAGTACACCAGTACAGAGCAGGACACGGCACTGAGTACACCAGTACAGAGCAGGACACGGCACTGAGTACACCAGTACAGAGCAGGACACAGCACTGAGTACACCAGTACAGAGCAGGACACGGCACTGAGTACACCAGTACAGAGCAGAACACAGCACTGAGTACACCAGTACAGAGCAGGACACAGCACTGAGTACACCAGTACAGAGCAGAACACAGCACTGAGTACACCAGTACAGAGCAGAACACAGCACTGAGTACACCAGTACAGAGCAGGACACAGCACTGAGTACACCAGTACAGAGCAGGACACAGCACTGAGTACACCAGTACAGAGCAGGACACAGCACTGAGTACACCAGTACAGAGCAGGACACAGCACTGAGTACACCAGTACAGAGCAGGACACAGCACTGAGTACACCAGTACAGAGCAGGACACAGCACTGAGTACACCAGTACAGAGCAGGACACGGCACTGAGTACACCAGTACAGAGCAGGACACAGCACTGAGTACACCAGTACAGAGCAGGACACAGCACTGAGTACACCAGTACAGAGCAGGACACGGCACTGAGTACACCAGTACAGAGCAGAACACGGCACTGAGTACACCAGTACAGAGCAGGACACGGCACTGAGTACACCAGTACAGAGCAGGACACGGCACTGAGTACACCAGTACAGAGCAGAACACAGCACTGAGTACACCAGTACAGAGCAGAACACAGCACTGAGTACACCAGTACAGAGCAGGACACAGCACTGAGTACACCAGTACAGAGCAGGACACAGCACTGAGTACACCAGTACAGAGCAGGACACAGCACTGAGTACACCAGTACAGAGCAGAACACAGCACTGAGTACACCAGTACAGAGCAGGGCCTATATTTATCGTTTGTGCATGAATAAATGACTAGATTTGTTTGTACACATAAAGCTTAGAATTTTTGATTAAGTCTGTATTTCTCAATCTTGCGTAAGCATTCATACTCGTAAGTAATCAGTGTTAATAAATCTCAATGTCATTGAAGTTTTTCGCACTTGGAAGTTTGCATTTCAGACTCTCCTGTATAGCCATATATGGTCAATGTAGCCGTCTGTCACTGAATAAATTGTGGGTTCCGTCTGGCCATTTAGCCACAGCATCTAGTCGTAGAGAGACGGACATCAGACCTAACCGGTATATTAATTGAATGGCACCGTTTTTTGTTCATGAAATTAAATTAGTTCTCTCTCTGTGCTTTAATTGCTACATGAGAACAGTCTGTAGCACCGATCGTATTGTGGGACACAGCTATTGAATGAAAAACCCTCTTTACTGCACTCTGCTGTCCTTCACTGTAGGGAAATTGAATGTACCGAGGACAGAGTGAAATGGTAGAGTCTGAAATCCCAGGCATCAAGGGGCTAAAATAAAAAAAACCTTCTCAAATGCCAGTTATGTTTCCAATCTGCCTTTGAAAGCTACCAAGGGTCCAAAAAGCCTGTAGACAGAACTTGATTATGTGCAGAGATAGGATGTGTGTGCTGTAGGAACAACATGTGACTTTATCATTTGAAATATACTTTAATGTACGGTAAAACTTCAATTAAACGCCTCTGGTGTTTATTTACAGTATTTGCCAGCAGACGCGGCGCGTATTGGAGACCGGCGTTTATATTAGATCTCTAGCTTCACATGCTTCATGCTGTCATTGAGAAGCCGCTAACACACAACCTTGTAGCAACATCGTAACTCAATTTAAACATTCCAGCAACTTTGTTAAAAGGTTGTGTGTCAGTGGGAACAAAATTGCATTGTATTGTACACCCTCAAGTATAAAGCGAAAGTATTATTACTGTCTTTTTGTGTGCACTGGTTAACAAGGATACGGTATGAAAAACAATGGAAAATGAACAAGCAGAAGTACAAATTTGTATTTAAAAACGGAATTAGATCTACCATTGTTAATAATAATAATAATAATAATAATAATAATAATAATAATAATAATAATAATAATAATAATAATAACAGTTAAATCCACTAAAAGACAGCCCTGTAGATATCAGAACACAGACGTGTAGGCTACGCTTACAGCACAATAATAATAATACAAACTTCTAAATTGTTTTTAAAAATGAACAATAAAAGCAATAAGTATCATTATCCAAAATAATGTATTGTTTAATCTCAAACTTGTACATTAATACAACAAAACACGTTAAAGTACACCAGAGGTTTGTACCTGGCCTGCTTTCAGCACGCTTAAAATGATCAAAACTTTCAAGAACGTAATCACTGCATTAAACAAATATGCATTACATGTAGGCCTACCTTAAAGTACTTTTTCTATGATTATTATTTTATTAATCCTGAGAATCACTTTCATTGCTGTCACTTATTAGAGACCTGGCCTTTATTTACAATATTTGCCAGCAGACCCAGCGCAATTATTTGAGACCCGGCAATTATTTGAAGTTTTACGGTAATTAGTTCCAATTCAGAATATTAGTGCCGTGCAAGAGATTGAGGAATTACTGATAAACACCCAAGACTGGACGCGAGACGAGTTTAATTCATAGTAGCAGTTTATTGAATACAGAAATATGAATTCAGAAAGGAGACATCCACTAATGGAATGAAATGAAGGATTTATTGAATTGACAGATAAACATGCCTGTAAATGATTACATTGTTATTTGAATTTGGCCCATGGCCTTGCCCATTGGAGCGCGTTAGCCACCCCTGTGCTGGCAGAAAATATGATGAATAAGTATATTCCTTGTATGGGAAGAAGCGTTCGTATCCGAGCACCCTGTATTATAGGCTGCTCAGTGCTTCAGGAACCCAGCCACCCTGTATTATAGGATGCTCAGTGCTTCAGGAAACCAGCCACCCTGTATTATAGGATGATCGAGTGCTTCAGGAAACCAGCCACCCTGTATTATAGGATGATCGAGTGCTTCAGGAAACCAGCCACCCTGTATTGTAGGATGCTCAGTGCTTCAGGAAACCAGCCACGCTGTATTGTAGGATGATCGAGTGCTTCGGGAAACCAGCCACGCTGTATTATAGGATGATCGAGTGCTTCAGGAAACCAGCCACCCTGTATTATAGGATGCTCAGTTCTTCTGGAAACCAGCCACCCTGTATTGTAGGATGCTCAGTGCTTCAGGAAACCAGCCACGCTGTATTGTAGGATGATCGAGTGCTTCAGGAAACCAGCCACGCTGTATTGTAGGATGATCGAGTGCTTCGGGAAACCAGCCACGCTGTATTATAGGATGATCGAGTGCTTCGGGAAACCCAGTGGTCTGACTGTGGCAGTTGTATGTATGGCATGCTATACAAATGTATTGAGGTGTGGTTTTTTTTTGCTATGTACTGTACGGTGCTTTGCGATACTTTTGTATAAAAAGCGCTATACAAATGCAATAAATAAGTAAAGAAATAATTGGCCATTAGGTTGAACGCTGAATCACAAATGTGTGTCTCTGAAGTAGGTGGTTGGTTCAGTACGTGACGAGGTCCTTGAACACTGGGCATGAGAGCGGTAGAGTCCCCTTCTGGAAACAGCGCATGGAATTTCTGAAAAAGAAATTCAGACAGTGAGTCAGCCTGGGACATGGAAGGCTTTCATTTTGAAATGACCCAGCACTGAAACTCAAGTGTACTATAGGATGAGGATCTGCCTTTGTCAATTATTGCCACGGTAGATAGATTATCTCAATGAAATGCTACTATTTTAGACCATTGATGACCCCAGCAGTGATGATGGGATACAGCTCGGATAATGCTGAAGATTCTTCCTCAGTAGGTAGGGACAACATTTCGGAGGGGCAGTTTCGAAACCTCGAGAAGGGGCAGCATCGATATATAGACTGAGAGTGACCAGAGATGTAATTGGGTCATCATAAAAGAATGAAATACCGTTCTGGAAAGAAGGCGGGTCCATAGTGTGATATCGGCCGGCACCCAGCATTAAGATTGACGTGGTGATGCAAGCTCGTGGAATACAGATTTTAAGATACTTGCAGAACGTCATCTGGTAAGTGGAGCATGAATGGTAACCTGTGTTCATTTAACAGAATCCAGCACACAGCTTCAGACAGGGAATTGAAAATATGAGGGCTGCTTCTACATTCTACGTAAGGCATACTGCAAAATAAAATTGATCTTTCCATTGAACCCCAAAAAGGTGCCACTGAGAAGGGTGAATGGGCAAGACTTTAAAAGCATCTGTGATGCGTTACAAAGCCACACCCCTTGTCCTGCTATTTTAATTAAACAAATGTAATCCTCAATTCTAGCATGGTGAAGGGAAAACTGGTCAGGGGGGATTAGATTGTTAATACTAGAAATGGAGCTAGAATGTGGGGAAGATAAATCAATAATAAGATAAATCAATAATAAGCCTTTTCTTGCCGGAATACTTGCGGGTGGCGACACCTAATGGACTAATGTGATGAAGCAGAAAGGGGGCTTCAGGGAACGGGCCAGTCATAAAACCCCTAAATATTTGTGTACCATAACAATAAGTTCAAGTTCAATAGCTGAGATGGGAGAAAATGTGCATCAGTCAACAATATCCAGAACACTTCACAAAAGTAGCCTGTATGGCAGGGTGGCAAGAAGGAAGCCATTACTAAACATAAGCCATCTCAAAGGCCGCATGGAGTTTGCAACAAAGCACCTGAATGATCCTGCAAAAATGTGGCAAAAGGTGTTGTGGTCAGACGAGACCAAATTGGAACTTTTTGGTCTAAATGCCAAGCGTTATGTTTGGCGCCGACCCAACACAGCACATCACCCAAAGAACACCATCCCTACTGTGAAGCATGGTGGTGACAGCATCACCCAAAGAACACCATCCCTACTGTGAAGCATGGTGGTGACAGCATCACCCAAAGAACACCATCCCTACTGTGAAGCATGGTGGAGGCAGCATCACCCAAAGAACACCATCCCTACTGTGAAGCATGGTGGTGACAGCATCACCCAAAGAACACCATCCCTACTGTGAAGCATGGTGGAGGCAGCATCACCCAAAGAACACCATCCCTACAGTCAAGCATGGTGGTGGCAGCATCACCCAAAGAACACCATCCCTACAGTCAAGCATGGTGGTGACAGCATCACCCAAAGAACACCATCCCTACAGTCAAGCATGGTGGTGGCAGCATCACCCAAAGAACACCATCCCTACAGTCAAGCATGGTGGTGACAGCATCTCCCAGTCAACACCATCCCTACAGTCAAGCATGGTGGTGGCAGCATCATGTTATGGGGATGCTTCTCCTCAGCAGGGACTGGAAAGCTTGTTAGGATTGAAGGAAACATGGATGGAGCAAAGTACAGGCAAATACTAGAGGAAAACCTGTTTCAGTCAGCTAAAGACTTCAAACTGGGGCGAAAATTCACCTTTCAGCAGGACAATGATCCAAAGCACAAGGCCAAAGCTACACTGCACTGGCTTAAGAATAAGAAAGTGAATGTCCTTGAGTGGCCCAGTCAAAGTCCTGACTTGAATCCTATTGAGAATCTGGAAAGACTTGAGAACTGCTGTCCATAAGCGATCCCCAAGCAACTTGAGAGAGCTTGAGCAAATCTGCCAAGAAGAATGGGCAAAAATTGCACCAAGCCGGTGTGCAAAGTTGGTAGAGACTTACCCAAAAAGACTTGCGGCTGTAATTGCTGCCAAAGGTGCTTCCACCAGATATTGAGTTGACGGGTCTGAATACTTATGCAATCAACATATTTCTGTTTTTTCTCTTTAGTTTTTGGTGACATTTACTGTAACTTATCTAACCCTTAGAAGTCTTCAGTTTGAGCATTCCAATTTTGAATAAAATATTAAGTTTAAAAAAAGGTGTATGCATCATTTAGCAATTTCACAAAATGGGACACCATAGGAAGGGTCTGAATACTTTTGCAAGGCACTGTATATATACTGTATATACAGTGCCGTGAAAAAGTATTTGCCCCCTGTCTGATTTTTTTATGCATTTCTGCACATTTTTCACATTGTATTTGGTCAGATTTTTTTGTGGGTTGTAGTAGCATATAGAGGGAGTCTGAGAGAAAAAATGACACCGAAGTTTGGTGCTTCTTTCATTTGTTTGGTGTGCAAGGTAATCAAACATGCAATCTTCAGGTGTGAAAAAGTTATTGCCTCCCCCTAGTTAACTCAACCCAATTAAAGGGATAATTAGGGTCAGCTGTTTGAGTACTTTGGTTAACAACCAGGCCTGATTTGGGCCAGCCCTGCTCAATATAAATCTGACTAACTTTGGCCCTTACCATCAGAGTGAAGTTGTCAGCACACAGGTTCTAGAGGCACATCATGCCACGAACAAAAGAAATTCCTGAAGACCTCCGGAAAAAAGTTGTTGATGCCTATCAGTCTGGAAAGGGTTACAAAGCCATTTCTAAGGCTCTGGGGCTCCACCGAACCACAGTCAGAGCCATATTGTCCAAATGGAGAAAGTTTGGAACAGTAGTGAATCTTCCCAAGAGTGGCCGTCCTGCCAAAATCTCTCCAAGAGGCGTAAAATCGTCCAGGAAGCCACAAAGAACCCTAGAACAACATCCAGGGATCTGCAGGCCTCTCTCGCCTCGGCTAAGGTCAGTGTTCAAGACTCCACCATCAGAAAGACACTGGGCAAAAATGGGATTCATGGCAGAGTAGCAAGGCGGAAACCATTGCTCACTAAGAAGAACATGAATGCTCGTCTCAAGTTTGCCAAAAAGCACCTGGATGATCCTCAAGAGTTCTGGAACAATGTTCTATGGACAGATGAGTCAAAAGTGGAACTTTTTGGCCGACATGGGCCCCGTTATGTCTGGCGAAAACCAAACACTGCATTCCACAGTAAGAACCTCATACCAACGGTCAAGCATAGTGGTGGTATTGTCATGGTTTGGGGATGCTTTGCTGCATCAGGACCTGGACGCCTTGCCATCATTGAAGGAACCATGAATTCTGCTCTGTATCAGAGAATTCTACAGGAGAATGTCAGGCCATCCGTCCGTGATCTGAAGCTGAAGCTCAGCTGGGTCATGCAGCAAGACAATGATTTGAAACACACAAGCAAGTCTACATCAGAATGGTTGAAGAACAAGAAATTTAAAGATTTGGAATGGCCTAGTCAAAGTCCAGACCTAAACCCCATTGAGATGTTGTGGCAGGACCTGAAACGAGCAGTTCATGCTCAAACCCACAAATGTCACTGAGTTGAAGCAGTTCTGCATGGAGGAGTGGGCCAAAATTCCTCCACGGCGCTGTGAGAGACTAATCAATAACTACAGGAAGCGTTTGGTTGCAGTTATTGCTGCTAAAGGTGGCGTAACCAGTTATTGAGTCTAAGGGGGTGATTACTTTTTCACACGGGGGCATTGGGTGTTGGATAACTTTCTTTAATAAATAAATGAAATATGTAAATTTTGTGTTATTTGTTCACTCAGGGTCCCTTTTATCTAATACTGGGTTTTGGTTGAAGATCTGATAACATTCAGTGTCAAAAATATGCAAAAATGCAGAAAATCAGACGGGGCAAATACTTTTTCTCGGCACTGTATGTGTGTGTGTATGTGTGTGTATGTATATGTATATGTATATGTGTATATATATATATATATATATATATATATATATGTATGTATGTATGTATGTATATATATTACATTTCTGATACACTGACGCAGTCTCTCTTTCCTTCCCTGGGGTGTCTTGCTTGTATATTTGATACACTGATGCAGTCTCTCTTTCCTTCCCTGCGGTGTCTTGCTTGTATATATTTGATACACTGACGCTGTCTCTCTTTCCTTCCCTGTGGTGTCTTGCTTGTATATTTGATACACTGACGCAGTCTCTCTTTCCTTCCCTGCGGTGTCTTGCTTGTATATTTGATACACTGACGCAGTCTCTCTTTCCTTCCCTGCGGTGTCTTGATTGCTCAGACTGACAGTCACACTTCCCCAGTGTAGTAGACTGCGGCTGGGTTAGCTTGTGACTTCCTGTCAGCACCCTTGGGCTTCTGGAGTTTGAGAGCAATGACACTCTTGGGCTTGATTTAAATAGACTTTCCCCAGATGGAACCAGTGGTACCTTTACCATAGACGGAGGTACTTCAGGTTAGAGAAGCTTCTTTTGCTCAAGATGAATAACAGTCTGTTCCAATGTGGTTTCTCTTTTGTTGTGACCCTATCCCATTCTTACACAGTAGCAGTATATTCTAGCCGGTCTCTGTGTAGTCCTCATGTCCAGTGGGGTTAAAGCTTGGCAGGCCCCTTGCTATTCTGAGAGTCTCTTGTGGTTAGCTGTTGAGTATGTGCAGCAAGCAGTTTTTACCATGGTGTGACAGCTGCGCTCAAAGACTTAAAAGACTTAGTCAGGCTGCAGGAATAGTTCCAACAGCGCTTGGTTGGTCTGTGCAACCGAGTAGGACCCAACATCTCACACAATTCCATTAGGACTGCCTTTGGAAAGGACCCAACATCTCACACAATTCCATTAGGACTGCCTTTGGAAAGGACCCAACATCTCACACAATTCCATTAGGACTGCCTTTGGAAAGGACCCAACATCTCACACAATTCCATTAGGACTGCCTTTGGAAAGGACCCAACATCTCACACAATTCCATTAGGACTGCCTATGGAAAGGACCCAACATCTCACACAATTCCATTAGGACTGCCTTTGGAAAGGACCCAACATCTCACACAATTCCATTAGGACTGCCATGGAAAGAGTTATCTTGCAAAACTTTCTTCTGTACCTGTTGTGAATAAGTCATATCGGTCTTGAAACACTCTCTCTCCCCAAAAAGCCGCATTAGCAAGGTCTTCCAGAAGTGCAAGGTCACCCATTTTCAAATTTATGTTTTGACGTATTACTGTATGTGAATTATACAAAAATAAAGTTTATTTCTTAATAGCCTACACACCTGCTCCAACTTATCATATTAATGTCTTCTGTAATTACCAGTGCATATCTGAAACAAGGGAGTCACAAAAACATGACCTGCTTATTAAGTAATAATCATGGTGGTGGTAACCAGCATTAATATCACATTACTACCTAAATATTAAAAACAATATTAATAGCGTATTTGGTATATAACAGCAATAATTTCTGAAAGTTTGTCACGTATAATTCTATTTCAGCAATACTTGCATCAATAGCATAAACCTAATGAGAACATATTGCTCTGATTCCGGTTCTTAATAGGCGTTTGATCTTATCTTGCAGTACCATCGTTCTACCACAAGGAAATGATTGTGCGCATGGTCCAGAGTGTGTGTGAGTCTATGAACATTCTCACACAAACCTCTGTGTTGATAAATCCCATAGCTCCTGTTGGAATGAAGGGAATACTTGCGCACACACGATTGGTAAATATAGGTCCTGATCTGCTAACCTGCCTCTTCTACTGCTAATGTCATGTAAACCATTCATGCAGGTTCATATTTTCAGTGTTCTGGAAACTCCACAGGCAAAATAACAGCATCCTGCACTTTGACCTGTGACCTTGTCAGGGTCATGTGACTTCTCAGGTGATAGAGGCTGTTTCCTGTTTCCTCAGATCACCAGGAGGTACGCAGAGTTTTCATCGGCTATTGTGAGCATCAACCAGACCTTCCCGAACGAGAAAACACACACCCTGCTGGGGCAACTACAGGTACACACACGCACACACACCCTGCTGGGGCAACTACAGGTACACACACACACACACACACACACACACACCCTGCTGGGGCAACTACAGATAAACACACACATACACACACCCTTTTGGGGCAATTACAGGTATACACACACACACACCCTGCTGGGGCAACTACAGGTACACACACAGACACACACATATACAGACACACACTCTGAAACAGACTGTTTTTATGCGACTGTGTTGGTGTATTTGTGCAGTGCAGTGACGGTAGCGTTTGGTACAGTGCCTGTTTTGCAGTGCAGTGTGAATTGACTTGTTTTCTCACTGTTTCTGTGTGTGTGTGTGTGTAGGTGTTGTGATGTGTGTGTTGGTACAGTGTATATAGTGCTGTGTTGTGTGTGTTGGTACAGTGTATATAGTGCTGTGTTGTGTGTGTTGGTACGGTGTATATAGTGCTGTGTTGTGTGTGTTGGTACGGTGTATATAGTGCTGTGTTGGGTGTGTTGGTACAGTGTATATAGTGCTGTGTTGTGTGTGTTGGTACAGTGTATATAGTGCTGTGTTGTGTGTGTTGGTACAGTGTATATAGTGCTGTGTTGGGTGTGTTGGTACGGTGTATATAGTGCTGTGTTGTGTGTGTTGGTACAGTGTATATAGTGCTGTGTTGTGTGTGCACTGACTTGTGCTCTCTCTCTGGCTCTTTATTTAGGTAGAGGTGGAGAACTTTGTTCTGCGGATGGCTGCTGAGTTTCCCTCCCGCAAAGAGCAGCTTGTTTTCCTGATCAACAACTACGACATGATGCTGAGTGTGCTCATGGTGAGACCAGGACAGACACGCAATTATTATTACTATTACAATCCTTAAAACCCAGGTCCTTAAAAGAATACACAGGCCACAACACTTTACCTAGTAGCTGTAACTAGAGGAAATGTCACTTAACCCCTCTGTCCCTCACTCCCTCCTTCACTCAGGAACGTGCTGCTGATGGCAGTAAAGAGGTAGAAGGATTCCAGCAGCTCCTATTGGCCAGAACCCAGGTGGGTGGGGCTTACATGTCAAAGTAATGATTCCTGTTTGGATTGTGTGTGTGTTACAGTGTGTGTGTTAGTGTTTGTGTGTGTGTGCGTGTGTTACAGGTTGTGTAGGTCTCTGTGTGTCTCAGTCTCTCTCTCTCTCTCTCTCTCTCTCTCTCTCAGGAGTTCATCGAGGAGATCCTGAGCGCTCCGTTCGGAGGGATGATCGGGTTTGTGAAGGAGAGCGAGGCGCTGATCGAGAAGGGACAGCTGGAGCGCCTCCGGAACGATGAGGGTAAATAAATACCCGGGTAGGGACCAGACACACCTGGGCAGAGACCCAGACACACCCTGTAAATGCCCAGTCAACCAGCTTGTAATCAGTATGTTTCTCTCACTCTCTCTCTTTCAGCCAGAGTGAATCAGTTAGTCCGTGGCTTCGCTGGCTCCTGGAAGCAGTCTGTAGAGAACCTGAGTCAGGATGTGATGAGATCTTTCACCAACTTCAAGAACGGGACGGGAATCATACAGGTCAGCTACCCTCCTCTCCCAAACTCTCCCCTCTTTCCTCCCTCATCCATTAATTAATTAATGTGTGTAAAGGTTTAATTCAGTTAGCACTTGTGACCGGTGTGGTGGTAGGGAACACTCAGGTACTCAAAATAAAAATGCCTGTGAGTTCAACAGTTGTAGTCAAATGCCAGGAAAGTGGTTATTTACAAATATTTACAGTGCTTTTAATATAACAATGAATACTTCAGGCGAGCAAGTAGGCACGTCCCAGACCAGGTGCAGGTGTTTAATATAACAATGAATACTTCAGGTGAGCAAGGAGGAGGCACGTCCCAGACCAGGTGCAGGTGTTTAGTATAACAATGAATATGTCAGGTGAGCGAGGAGGAGGCACGTCCTAGACCAGGTGCAGGTGTTTAATATAACAATGAATATGTCAGGTGAGCGAGGAGGAGGCACGTCCTAGACCAGGTGCAGGTGTTTAATATAACAATGAATATGTCAGGTGAGCGAGGAGGAGGCACGTCCTAGACCAGGTGCAGGTGTTTAATATAACAATGAATACTTCAGGTGAGCGAGGAGGAGGCACGTCCCAGACCAGGTGCAGGTGTTTAGTATAACAATGAATATGTCAGGTGAGCGAGGAGGAGGCACGTCCTAGACCAGGTGCAGGTGTTTAATATAACAATGAATATGTCAGGTGAGCGAGGAGGAGGCCCGTCCTAGACCAGGTGCAGGTGTTTAATATAACAATGAATACTTCAGGTGAGCGAAGAGGAGGCACGTCCCAGACCAGGTGCAGGTGTTTAATATAACAATGAATACTTCAGGTGAGCGAGGAGGAGGCACGTCCTAGACCAGGTGCAGGTGTTTAGTATAACAATTAATATGTCAGGTGAGCGAGGAGGAGGCACGTCCTAGACCAGGTGCAGGTGTTTAATATAACAATGAATATGTCAGGTGAGCGAGGAGGAGGCACGTCCTAGACCAGGTGCAGGTGTTTAATATAACAATGAATACTTCAGGTGAGCGAAGAGGAGGCACGTCCCAGACCAGGTGCAGGTGTTTAATATAACAATGAATACTTCAGGTGAGCGAGGAGGAGGCACGTCCTAGACCAGGTGCAGGTGTTTAATATAACAATGAATATGTCAGGTGAGCGAAGAGGAGGCACGTCCCAGACCAGGTGCAGGTGTTTAATATAACAATGAATACTTCAGGTGAGCGAGGAGGAGGCACGTCCTAGACCAGGTGCAGGTGTTTAATATAACAGTGAATACTTCAGGTGAGCGAGGAGGAGGCACGTCCTAGACCAGGTGCAGGTGTTTAATATAACAATGAATATGTCAGGTGAGCGAAGAGGAGGCACGTCCCAGACCAGGTGCAGGTGTTTAATATAACAATGAATACATCAGGCGAGCGAGGAGGAGGCACGTCCCAGACCAGGTGCAGGTGTTTAATATAACAATGAATATGTCAGGTGAGCGAAGAGGAGGCACGTCCCAGACCAGGTGCAGGTGTTTAATATAACAATGAATACATCAGGCGAGCAAGGAGGAGGCACGTCCCAGACCAGGTGCAGGTGTTTAATATAACAATGAATATGTCAGGTGAGCGAGGAGGAGGCACGTCCTAGACCAGGTGCAGGTGTTTTACCAGAGCCAGGCGCAGCATGAGCTGCTCCGTGAGAATGTTCATCCACTCCTTCGCATGACGCACCAGTCCCTCGGGAGACCCTGATTACAGAGATGGTGGAGAAAAACAGTTTTGTTAGTCACCAAAAGGGTAGCTTGTGTGTGCTCTCCTCTGAGCCTGTACTGAGTGTGCTCTCCTGTGATCCTGTACTGATCCAGCTCTCCTGTGATCCTGTACTGATCCACCTCTCTTGTGAGCCTATACTGATCCAGCTCTCCTGTGAGCCTGTACTGATCCAGTGCTAATCCTGTGATCCTGTACTGATCCAGCTCTCCTGTGATCCTGTACTGATCCAGCTCTCCTGTGATCCTGTACTGATCCAGTTCTCCTGTGAGCCTGTACTGATCCAGCTCTCCTGTGAGCCTGTACTGATCCAGCTCTCCTGTGATCCTGTACTGATCCAGCTCTCCTGTGAGCCTGTACTGAGTGTGCTCTCCTGTGAGCCTGTACTGAGTGTACTCTCCTGTGAGCCTGTACTGAGTGTGCTCTCCTGTGAGCCTGTACTGATCCAGCTCTCCTGTGATCCTCTACTGATCCAGCTCTCCTGTGATCCTCTACTGATCCAGCTCTCCTGTGATCCTGTACTGATCCAGCTCTCCTGTGAGCCTGTACTGATCCAGCTCTCCTGTGAGCCTGTACTGAGTGTGCTCTCCTGTGAGCCTGTACTGAGTGTGCTCTCCTGTGAGCCTGTACTGATCCAGCTCTCCTGTGATCCTCTACTGATCCAGCTCTCCTGTGATCCTCTACTGATACAGCTGTCCTGTGAGCCTGTACTGATCCCGCTCTCCTGTGATCCTGTACTGAGTGTGCTCCCCTGTGAGCCTGTACTGATCCAGCTCTCCTGTGAGCCTGTAATGATCCAGCTCTCCTGTGAGCCTGTACTGAGTGTGCTCTCCTGTGATCCTCTACTGATCTAGCTCTCCTGTGATCCTGTACTGATCCAGCTCTCCTGTGAGCCTGTACTGATCCAGCTCTCCTGTGAGCCTGTACTGAGTGTGCTCTCCTGTGAGCCTGTACTGAGTGTGCTCTCCTGTGAGCCTGTACTGATCCAGCTCTCCTGTGAGCCTGTACTGATCCAGCTCTCCTGTGATCCTGTACTGATCCAGCTCTCCTGTGAGCCTGTACTGATCCAGCTCTCCTGTGAGCCTGTACTGAGTGTGCTCTCCTGTGATCCTGTACTGAGTGTGCTCTCCTGTGATCCTGTACTGAGTGTGCTCTCCTGTGAGCCTGTACTGATCCAGCTCTCCTGTGATCCTCTACTGATCCAGCTCTCCTGTGATCCTCTACTGATCCAGCTCTAATCCTGTGATCCTGTACTGATCCAGCTCTCCTGTGATCCTGTACTGATCCAGCTCTCCTGTGATCCTGTACTAGCCACAGCACTGTTACAAACTTCCATTTCTAAACCCGTCACCCTGCCACAGCACTCTTGGTTACAAATTTCTCCCAAATGTGCACAAGATCACGAGGAAACACTTGCCCAATAAAACATGCAACACTTACATCTTGTATACATGTTATCAAAAGCTTATGAATAAAATACGGTACAAAAGCAGAAAAGAAGGTTAATATCAAAATGGCAGAAATCAGCACATTAATCTTAGTGAGCAAGTGGTCTCCATTGTAATATTAACTACGTGTGAAAGCAACACATTGTCTAGAGTTCGTCTTTTCTGTAGAACTCATTATATTCTTAAGTCAGTAAATATCATAATATGACGATGCAAGCAAACTAACTACTTTTTCAGGCTTCATTTAACCAAAGCAGAAATTCTTCCAGTAAATGGACTGATTCCCGGTCGGTCTTTATCATTTGTTGCTCCTCTTCAACGCCGATCCCAGGTAGTGAAGTTCTTTGTATTTTAATTCCTCTGAACAATCTAAGTTTTCCTTCAGTTTTAATGGACTCGCTCTTTCTTGATTTACTTGTAGCTGACAGTTCCAGTTATTAATACGATGCTGTTCATTTTTCCGATTGCAACATTTATTAATTATTGGGTGTTTTCTAGATGTATTACAGCTGTTGGATAAATCTTATTCATTATGCGTATTTGCTGGTTGTCATTTTTTTTTGCAGTTCTAGATGTCAGTCCCTGCCTTCCATTTTCCTAACTTGACTAAAACAAAACTCACTGAAAACTTGAATAATTTGTTTTTTTAATTACAAGATATGTCATTACTACAGTAATGATATTGAGTTGCAGCCTCAGCAGCTGTTAATGCTAGGAAGTCAAACTTGGTCTAGCTTGTGGGCTCACTCCTTTCTCATATTCTGGTTACAAACTTGCAGAATCACTACAATTATAAATAAGTTTGAAACACAAGTAACAAAGGGCTACACTATTTATCTCTCATAGATACTAGGCCAGCTGCCTCTATAAAGATGCTGAATCCTATTAATCCTACACTACCATCATTTTCACAGACCCTTTCCCAATATTTCCAGTATGATCCCCTCCCTCCCTCTCTCTCTCTATACAGGGGGCTCTCACCCAGTTGATCCAGTACTACCATCGCTTCCACAAGGTCCTGTCCCAGCCTGCCTTCAAGAGCCTGTCAGTCCGCTCCGAGCTCATCAACATTCACCATCTCATGGTCGAGGTGAAGAAGCACAAGCCCAACTTCTGAGAACTGGACCAGACCCACTGCATAGACAAGACTACAGCTCCCATCACCCTACTGTTACCACACAGTCCTCAGACCAGACCCACTGCATAGACAAGAGACTACAGCTCCCATCACCCCACTGTTACCACACAGCCCTCAGACCAGACCCACTGCATAGACAAGAGACTACAGCTCCCATCACCCCACTGTTACCACACAGTCCTCAGACCAGACCCACTGCATAGACAAGACTACAGCTCCCATCACCCCACTGTTACCACAGTCCTCATAGTGCTGTAATACATCTACTTTATTAAAATTTACTTTGTGTGTTTGAATTTCTGTCTCGCTGTTTTACTTCACATTGAGTTCAAATTGGAATTGTGTGTTGCTTTGTGTCTCGCTAACATTTTTACTTGTGTCTGAAGGACCGGTTGTCCGATTGTGATGAAACTATAAAAGGACCTTCTTCAGTACATTAAGGGATGGGCCATTGCACAGCACTTCTTGGTTTTACTATGAGTTTAATAAGACACTCCTGAGCTTCTTACCTATACACTGGGTAATCAAGCTCTTATTAAAATCTGGAATGGGTGAAACTGAGAATTGTGATAGAACTTGCTTAAGACATTCTTTAGCACAGGTTCAGAGATCAGATTCTGGGGGTCTAGGTTTCTGACTGTGTGTCACTTAAATTTTTACATATATCTAGAGACCCACTGGTCAGATTGCTAAAACTTGCTAAGGGTCTTCTTTAGCAGAAGTTATTGAGCGAATCAGAAGCTGGGGTGGGGTGGGGGGGTATGGAGGCTGTCTGTCATTGCAAAGGTACATACAATACGGAACCCCTTATCTGTGTCATTAAACTTGGTTGGGTCTTTTTTTTTTTTTTTCAAACCTATTTTTTCCGTTGTGCTTGTGGAATCAATTACAACAAAATGAAAGGTGAGACTGCTGCAGCATCAACACTGCCCAGTAGAGGGGGCTACTGCAGCACTCCCCAAATTACAGCTGCAGAGGGAGGGAAAGAGAAAGGAGGAAGTCCTGAGTGACTCGTTGATTTGTGATTCAGACGCGGAGATGTAATCAGACAGCAGTCAGATACACAGACGGTCTTTGCTCTTGGCAGCCCTGCTTCAAGAAGCTCTTCCCTCTTCAGGTATAAAGATGGGCAGTGCTGCGCTCAGTGTGCTAGCCTGCTGTGTGCTGCAGCTCACTGTGGGGGCCCAGCATACCACAGGACAGGTAAGCAGCTAGAGAGGAGACTGGATGCAGTGACATTGTGGCTGATTGTAGCGTTGATACTGCAGATGAATACCACCACAACAGACCTGCTTGTAATAACACAGTACATTAAATCAGAACCATGTTTATTGGTCTAAAAAAAAATGTCATCATGGGGAAGCTATATATGTTACAGTAATAGTCTGGCTCTGGTCGATCTTAAACCGGTAAATGTCAACATTGACCAAATAAGGTGGTAAATGTCCGAATCTTATGATCTTATTTACCAAAGCTTATTGGTAAATGTCTGGAATTTGAAGAAATAGATTGCTTTTCAGACATGTAACTAACCAAGTAAACTTTGTGGCCTTGCAATGTCCGAAAGCGAGACATTTGGTCATTAGCCAAAGCCACGTGGTTATTCTTGAGATTGTAAATGTCTGCAGTAAAGCGTTGTCATGTTTATTTCAGATATTTACCTCTTTGCTTGGTACCAAGTAAATCTAACATTTGCTAATATTCAGACTTTTACCGTAACATATGCACTACTAGAATGACATTGTAACTGCAGTTTGAGATCACTAGACTACTAGAATGACATTGTAACTGCAGTTTGAGATCACTAGACTGCACTAGAATTACATTGTAACTGCAGTTTGAGATCACTAGACTGTACTAGAATTACATTGTAACTGCAGTTTGAGATCACTAGACTGTACTAGAATGACATTGTCACTGCAGTTTGAGATCACTGGACTGCACTAGAATTACATTGTAACTGCAGTTTGAGATCACTAGACTGTACTAGAATTACATTGTAACTGCAGTTTGAGATCACTAGACTGTACTAGAATGACATTGTAACTGCAGTTTGAGATCACTAGACTGTACTAGAATTACATTGTAACTGCAGTTTTAGATCTCTAGACTGTACTAGAATGACATTGTAACTGCAGTTTGAGATCACTAGACTGCACTAGAATTACATTGTAACTGCAGTTTGAGATCACTAGACTGTACTAGAATTACATTGTAACTGCAGTTTGAGATCACTAGACTGTACTAGAATGACATTGTCACTGCAGTTTGAGATCACTAGACTGTACTAGAATGACACTGTAACTGCAGTTTGAGATCACTAGACTGTACTAGAATGACATTGTAACTGCAGTTTGAGATCACTAGACTGTACTAGAATGACACTGTAACTGCAGTTTGAGATCACTAGACTGTACTAGAATGACATTGTAACTGCAGTTTGAGATCACTAGACTACTAGAATGACATTGTAACTGCAGTTTGAGATCACTAGACTGCACTAGAATTACATTGTAACTGCAGTTTGAGATCACTAGACTGTACTAGAATGACATTGTAACTGCAGTTTGAGATCACTAGACTGTACTAGAATGACATTGTAACTGCAGATTGAGATCACTAGACTGTACTAGAATGACACTGTAACTGCAGTTTGAGATTACTAGACTGTACTAGAATGACATTGTAACTGCAGTTTGAGATCACTAGACTGTACTAGAATGACATTGTAACTGCAGTTTGAGATCACTAGACTGTACTAGAATGACACTGTAACTGCAGTTTGAGATCACTAGACTGTACTAGAATGACATTGTAACTGCAGTTTGAGATCACTAGACTGTACTAGAATTACACTGTAACTGCAGTTTGAGATCACTAGACTGTACTAGAATGACACTGTAACTGCAGTTTGAGATCACTAGACTGCACTAGAATGACATTGTAACTGCAGTTTGAGATCACTAGACTGTACTAGAATTACATTGTAACTGCAGTTTGAGATTACTAGACTGCACTAGAATTATATTGTAACTGCAGTTTGAGATTACTAGACTACACTAGAATTACATTGTAACTGCAGTTTGAGATCACTAGACTGTACTAGAATTACATTGTAACTGCAGTTTGAGATCACTAGACTGTACTAGAATGACATTGTAACTGCAGTTTGAGATCACTAGACTACTAGAATTACATTGTAACTGCAGTTTGAGATCACTAGACTGTACTAGAATGACATTGTCACTGCAGTTTGAGATCACTAGACTGTACTAGAATAACATTGTCACTGCAGTTTGAGATCACTAGACTGTACTAGAATGACATTGTAACTGCAGTTTGAGATCACTAGACTGTACTAGAATTACATTGTCACTGCAGTTTGAGATCACTAGACTGTACTAGAATGACATTGTAACTGCAGTTTGAGATCACTAGACTGTACTAGAATTACATTGTAACTGCAGTTTGAGATCACTAGACTACTAGAATTACATTGTAACTGCAGTTTGAGATCACTAGACTGTACTAGAATGACATTGTAACTGCAGTTTGAGATCACTAGACTGTACTAGAATGACATTGTCACTGCAGTTTGAGATCACTAGACTGTACTAGAATTACATTGTAACTGCAGTTTGAGATCACTAGACTGCACTAGAATTACACTGTAACTGCAGTTTGAGAAAACTAGATTACACTGGACTTGATGCTTTGTTTGATGAATCTATGAACCTGTGTTGCAGGTAAAGTTGAGCTCCAGCACCGCCGCTGTCAGTGAGCGGGACTGCAGCTGTGTTTGCACTCTCAGACGCCCCTCTCTGGAGCAGTGTATGCTGGATAGAGCCCCCCCATCCCCTAAGCCCCTCCCTGCCCCAGGGTCAAAGTGCAGGTGTCAGTGTGAGGTCACGGGGTTCAACCCCTGTGAGACAGAGCTAAGACTGGAGAAACTGAGGAGGAGGAGCACCGACATCGACAAGGTACTGGGAATAGAGGGGAAACCAGTATAAAACACAAGAGACCAACACTAACAAGGTACTGGGAATAGAGGGGAAACCAGTATAAAACACGAGACCAACACTAACAATGTACTGGGAATAGAGGGGAAACCATTATAAAACACAAGAGACCAACACTACAAGGTACTGGGAATAGAGGGGAAACCAGTATAAAACACAAGAGACCAACACTAACAAGGTACTGGGAATAGAGGGGAAACCAGTATAAAACACGAGACCAACACTAACAATGTACTGGGAATAGAGGGGAAACCATTATAAAACACAAGAGACCAACACTACAAGGTACTGGGAATAGAGGGAAAACCAGTATAAAACACAAGAGACCAACATTAACAATGTACTGGGAATAGAGGGGAACCAGTATAAAACACAAGAGCCCAACACTGAGATCACTCAGGATTGAGATGTCTCTCTCAGGTGCAGGGTATCTCTGTGATGCTGCGACAGGCTCTGGAGAATGCGGACATCAGGAGACTGAGCAGCAACACCAACCGAGTCAGCACTCACCTCAAAACACTGGAGCAGGTGAGAGAATGAGTGCCTGTTGATTTCTCTGTGTGCGAGAGCCTGTCAGTCTGTTTGTGAGAGCTGTCTGTGTATTTCTGTGTGTGTGTGAGAGCCTGTCAGTCTGTCTGTGAGAGCTGTCTGTATGGTTCTGTGTGTGAGAGCCTGTCAGTCGGTCTGTGAGAGCTGTCTGTATGATTCTGTGTGTGTGAGAGCCTGTCAGTCTGTCTGTGAGAGCTGTCTGTGTGTGTGTGAGAGCCTGTCAGCCTGTCTGTGAGAGCTGTCTGTATGGTTCTGTGTGTGTGAGAGCCTGTCAGTCTGTCTGTGAGAGCTGTCTGTATGGTTCTGTGTGTGTGAGAGCCTGTCAGCCTGTCTGCGAGAGCTGTCTGTATGATTCTGTGTGTGTGAGAGCCTGTCAGTCTGTCTGTGAGAGCTGTCTGTATGGTTCTGTGTGTGTGAGAGCCTGTCAGTTTGTCTGAGAGGTGTCTGTGGTTCTGTGTGTGTGAGAGCCTGTCAGTCTGTCTGTGAGAGCTGTCTGTATGGTTCTGTGTGTGTGAGAGCCTGTCAGTTTGTCTGAGAGCTGTCTGTGGTTCTGTGTGTGTGAGAGCCTGTCAGTTTGTCTGTGAGAGCTGTCGGTATGGTTCTGTGTGTGTGAGAGCCTGTCAGTTTGTCTGAGAGCTGTCTGTGGTTCTGTGTGTGAGAGCCTGTCAGTCTGTCTGTGAGAGTTGTCTGTTGATTTGTGTGTGTGTGAGCGTCTGTCGGTGTCTGTGAGAGCTGTCTGTATGGTTCTGTGTGTGTGAGAGCCTGTCAGTCTGTCTGTGGGAGCTGTCTGTATGTTTCTGTGTGTGTGTGAGAGCCTGTCAGTCTGTCTGTGGGAGCTGTCTGTATGTTTCTGTGTGTGTGAGAGAGCCTGTCAGTCTGTGGGTCTGTCTGCATCTCTCGCCCCGCCCCTATTATGTTTGCCCCTCACGCCCAGGCCCTGCGGTCCAATCAGACGGCAGAGAAGGTGTTCCTGAAGAAATTGCAGAGCTCGCTAACCCAGAATGCCATGCTGTACCATAACTACAGCGAGGCAATGAGGTCACTGTCCCGAGAGCTGTACAAACTGAACGCACACCTGAGGAGCCTCCAAGCAACACAGGGCAGACACACTGTGAGTGAGAGCAAACACTGAACACAGGGCAGACACACTGTGAGTGAGAGCAGACACTGAACACAGGGCAGACACACTGTGAGTGAGAGCAGACACTGAACACAGGGCAGACACACTGTGAATGATAGCAGACACTGAACACAGGGCAGACA
Organism: Acipenser ruthenus; assembly: GCF_902713425.1. Lineage (NCBI taxonomy): Eukaryota > Metazoa > Chordata > Actinopteri > Acipenseriformes > Acipenseridae > Acipenser > Acipenser ruthenus. The sequence goes on along the minus strand of NC_081226.1, from coordinate 6,708,244 downwards.
CACTGAGTGAGAGCAGACACTGAACACAGGGCAGACACACTGAGTGAGAGCAGACATTGAATGCAGGGCAGACACACTGAGTGAGAGCAGACATTGAACACAGGGCAGACACAACGCTAGTGACAGCAGACACTGAACACAGGACAGACACACTATGAGTGAGAGCAGACATTGAACACAGGGCAGACACAATGTGAATGATAGCAGACACTGAACACAGGGCAGACACACTGAGTGAGAGCAGACACTGAACACAGGGCAGACACACTGAGTGAGAGCAGACATTGAATGCAGGGCAGACACACTGAGTGAGAGCAGACACTGAACACAGGACAGACACACTGAGTGAGAGCAGACACTGAACACAGGACAGACACACTATGAGTGAGAGCAGACACTGAACACAGGGCAGACACAATGTGAATGATAGCAGACACTGAACACAGGGCAGACACACTATGAGTGAGAGCAGACACTGAACACAGGACAGACACACTATGAGTGAGAGCAGACATTGAACACAGGGCAGACACAATGTGAATGATAGCAGACACTGAACACAGGGCAGACACACTGAGTGAGAGCAGACACTAAACACAGGGCAGACACACTATGAGTGAGAGCAGACATTGAACACAGGGCAGACACAATGTGAATGATAGCAGACACTGAACACAGGGCAGACACACTATGAGTGAGAGCAGACACTGAACACAGGACAGACACACTATGAGTGAGAGCAGACATTGACCACAGGGCAGACACAATGTGAATGATAGCAGACACTGAACACAGGGCAGACACACTGTGAGTGAGAGCAGACACTGAACACAGGGCAGACACACTGTGAATGATAGCAGACACTGAACACAGGGCAGACACACTGAGTGAGAGCAGACACTGAACACAGGGCAGACACACTGAGTGAGAGCAGACATTGAATGCAGGGCAGACACACTGAGTGAGAGCAGACATTGAACACAGGGCAGACACACCGCTAGTGACAGCAGACACTGAACACAGGACAGACACACTATGAGTGAGAGCAGACATTGAACACAGGGCAGACACAATGTGAATGATAGCAGACACTGAACACAGGGCAGACACACTGAGTGAGAGCAGACACTGAACACAGGGCAGACACACTGAGTGAGAGCAGACATTGAATGCAGGGCAGACACACTGAGTGAGAGCAGACACTGAACACAGGACAGACACACTGAGTGAGAGCAGACACTGAACACAGGACAGACACACTATGAGTGAGAGCAGACACTGAACACAGGGCAGACACAATGTGAATGATAGCAGACACTGAACACAGGGCAGACACACTATGAGTGAGAGCAGACACTGAACACAGGACAGACACACTATGAGTGAGAGCAGACATTGAACACAGGGCAGACACAATGTGAATGATAGCAGACACTGAACACAGGGCAGACACACTGAGTGAGAGCAGACACTGAACACAGGGCAGACACACTATGAGTGAGAGCAGACATTGAACACAGGGCAGACACAATGTGAATGATAGCAGACACTGAACACAGGACAGACACACTATGAGTGAGAGCAGACACTGAACACAGGACAGACACACTATGAGTGAGAGCAGACATTGACCACAGGGCAGACACAATGTGAATGATAGCAGACACTGAACACAGGGCAGACACACTATGAGTGAGAGCAGACACTGAACACAGGGCAGACACACTATGAGTGAGAGCAGACACTGAACACAGGGCAGACACTGAGTGACAGGAGACACTGAACACAGGACAGACACACTATGAGTGAGAGCAGACATTGAACACAGGGCAGACACAATGTGAGTGAGAGCAGACACTGAACACAGGGCAGACACACTGTGAGTGACAGGAGACACTGAACACAGGGCAGACACTGAACACAGGACAGACACACTGTGTGTGAGAGCAGACATTGAACACAGGGCAGACACACTGAGTGACAGCAGACACTGAACACAGGACAGACACACTGTGAGTGAGAGCAGACACTGAACACAGGGCAGACACACTGAGTGACAGCAGACATTGAACACAGGGCAGACACTGTGAGTGACAGGAGACACTGAACACAGGGCAGACACTGAACACAGGACAGACACACTATGAGTGAGAGCAGACACTGAACACATGGCAGATACTGAACGCAGGGCAGACACACCGCTAGTGACAGCAGACACTGAACACAGGGCAGACACACTTTGAGTGAGAGCAGACACTGAACACAGGGCAGACACACTGAGTGAGAGCAGACATTGAACACAGGACAGACACACTGAGTGAGAGCAGACATTGAACACAGGGCAGACTCACTGTGAGTGAGAGCAGACATTGAACACAGGGCAGACACACTGAGTGAGAGCAGACATTGAACACAGGACAGACACACTATGAGTGAGAGCAGACATTGAACACAGGGCAGACACAATGTGAATGATAGCAGACACTGAACACAGGGCAGACACACTGAGTGAGAGCAGACACTGAACACAGGGCAGACACACTGAGTGAGAGCAGACATTGAATGCAGGGCAGACACACTGAGTGAGAGCAGACATTGGACACAGGGCAGACACACTGCTAGTGACAGCAGACACTGAACACAGGACAGACACACTATGAGTGAGAGCAGACATTGAACACAGGGCAGACACACTATGAGTGAGAGCAGACACTGAACACAGGGCAGACACACTGAGTGAGAGCAGACATTGAACACAGGGCAGACACAATGTGAATGATAGCAGACACTGAACACAGGGCAGACACACTGAGTGAGAGCAGACACTGAACACAGGGCAGACACACTATGAGTGAGAGCAGACATTGAACACAGGGCAGACACAATGTGAATGATAGCAGACACTGAACACAGGGCAGACACACTATGAGTGAGAGCAGACACTGAACACAGGACAGACACACTATGAGTGAGAGCAGACATTGAACACAGGGCAGACACAATGTGAATGATAGCAGACACTGAACACAGGGCAGACACACTGAGTGAGAGCAGACACTGAACACAGGGCAGACACACTATGAGTGAGAGCAGACACTGAACACAGGGCAGACACACTGAGTGAGAGCAGACATTGAACACAGGGCAGACACAATGTGAATGATAGCAGACACTGAACACAGGGCAGACACACTGAGTGAGAGCAGACATTGAACACAGGGCAGACACAATGTGAATGATAGCAGACACTGAACACAGGGCAGACACACTGAGTGAGAGCAGACATTGAACACAGGGCAGACACTGAGTGACAGGAGACACTGAACACAGGGCAGACACACTATGAGTGAGAGCAGACATTGAACACAGGGCAGACACAATGTGAGTGAGAGCAGACACTGAACACAGGGCAGACACACTGTGAGTGACAGGAGACACTGAACACAGGGCAGACACTGAACACAGGACAGACACACTGTGAGTGAGAGCAGACACTGAACACAGGGCAGACACACTGAGTGACAGCAGACATTGAACACAGGGCAGACACTGTGAGTGACAGGAGACACTGAACACAGGGCAGACACTGAACACAGGACAGACACACTATGAGTGAGAGCAGACACTGAACACATGGCAGATACTGAACACAGGGCAGACACACCGCTAGTGACAGCAGACACTGAACACAGGACAGACACACAGAGTGAGAGCAGACACTGAACACAGGGCAGACACACTGAGTGAGAGCAGACATTGAACACAGGGCAGACTCACTGTGAGTGAGAGCAGACATTGAACACAGGGCAGACACACTATGAGTGAGAGCAGACACTGAACACAGGGCAGACACACTGAGTGAGAGCAGACATTGAACACAGGGCAGACACAATGTGAATGATAGCAGACACTGAACACAGGGCAGACACACTGAGTGAGAGCAGACACTGAACCCAGGGCAGACACTGAACACAGGACAGACACACTGTGAGAGAGCAGACATTGAACACAGGGCAGACACACAGTGACAGCAGACACTGAACACAGGGCAGACACACTGTGAGTGACAGCAGACACTGAACACAGGACAGACACACTGAGTGAGAGCAGACACTAAACACAGGGCAGACACACTGAGTGACAGCAGACACTGAACACAGGACAGACACACAGAGTGAGAGCAGACACTGAACACAGGGCAGACACACTGAGTGAGAGCAGACATTGAACACAGGGCAGACACACTGTGAGTGAGAGCAGACATTGAACACAGGGCAGACACACTATGAGTGAGAGCAGACACTGAACACAGGGCAGACACACTGAGTGAGAGCAGACATTGAACACAGGGCAGACACAATGTGAATGATAGCAGACACTGAACACAGGGCAGACACACTGAGTGAGAGCAGACACTGAACCCAGGGCAGACACTGAACACAGGACAGACACACTGTGAGAGAGCAGACATTGAACAGAGGGCAGACACACAGTGACAGCAGACACTGAACACAGGGCAGACACACTGTGAGTGACAGCAGACACTGAACACAGGACAGACACACTGAGTGAGAGCAGACACTAAACACAGGGCAGACACACTGAGTGAGCGCAGACACTGAACACAGGGCAGACACACTGTGAGTGAGAGCAGACATTGAACACAGGGCAGACACACTATGAGTGAGAGCAGACACTGAACACAGGGCAGACACACTGAGTGAGAGCAGACATTGAACACAGGGCAGACACAATGTGAATGATAGCAGACACTGAACACAGGGCAGACACACTGAGTGAGAGCAGACACTGAACCCAGGGCAGACACTGAACACAGGACAGACACACTGTGAGAGAGCAGACATTGAACAGAGGGCAGACACACAGTGACAGCAGACACTGAACACAGGGCAGACACACTGTGAATGAGAGCAGACACTGAACACAGGGCAGACACTGAATACAGGGCAGACACACCGTGAGTGAGGGCAGACACACTGTGAGTGAGAGCAGACATTGAACACAGGGCAGACACACTGAGTGAGCGCAGACATTAAACACAGGGCAGACACACTGTGACAGCAGACACACTGAGTGAGAGCAGACACTGAGCACAGGGCAGACACACTGAGTGAGAGCAGACACTGAACACAGGGCAGACGCACTGTGCATGAGAACAGACATTGAACACAGGACAGACACAGTAGAGCAGACTCCATCTTCAATGCACATCATTGTTGTATGCTAGCAGTGGTGCATACTATATAGTTCATGGTGTTCTGAGTATACCGAGTGTGCACCTTGTATAGACTGTACAGAAACTCTTCTCAACATTTGTGTTGTTTGTTTTCTCTTCCCGGACAGGGGGATCAGAATCTGTGTAACATCACCTTAGAACAGGACAGGGGAGCAAAGGTCAAAGAGCAAGCTGGGGCGGGAAAGGAACATTCCTCTCCTAGCCTCTCCCCTAGCCCCGCCCTTAACCACACAACCACATCCTCCCGGAGTGAGGAGACAAGACAGACAGACAGACAGGGGGAGCTGTCTAACACAGGTAATACAGACACACTCTGACACACTCACTGCCTCCTTCCTCGTTCTCTCAATGTGGGAGGATGGCTGCTCTCTCTCTCTCTCCCCCTAGTGTGTGAGGATGGCTGCTCTCTCTGTCTCACCCCTCTCTCTCTCCCCCTAGTGTGTGAGGATGGCTGCTCTGGATCTCTCTCCGCGGTGAGCCCCCCTCTCCGGCGCAGTGTTTTCGGGAGGAGTGGGGAGGGAGCCTGGTTCTCGGACCCCATGTCCCAGGACAGCCCCCTCTACGTGGCTCCACTGCTGTTCGGGAGCACCCTGCTGGAGTTCAGAGACATGGATGTGCTGGCGCGGGGTGAGAGCAGGTTCAGCTGTCTATCATTCATTCATCCCATCATTTAATCCATAATTCACTCATCCCTTCATCTCCACAGCATGTATTCATCACCCACCTCTATACCAGTCAGTCATTCATTTTATTAATGTTATTCATTCACCCATCTTTTATTAATCCATCATCCATCTATTCAGCGAGTCATTCATTCTTCATATACCATAATTATTTAATGCGTCCATCATTCATCTCTACAGCAATCATACATCACACATTCAAACTTTATTCATTATCTACATCAATTTACTCAGTCATTCATAAATCCATAATTGGATACGTCCATAAATCCATCATTCACTTAGCTGTCCATCATCTATTCATCCATTATCCATTTATACCTTAATTCATCATTCCATACTTTCTTCATTAATTTATCAATTATTCATTCATATTTCTGTTGGTCTTTATTTATTCATCACTGATAAAGATCAGTCAGTGCTGTGTTTTTAATCAGTCTCTACCCCCCCTCCCCCCAGGTGAGCCCCTCTCCCCCCCTCACACCCTCCCCGCCAGCTACTCCGGCTCAGGACACACAGTCTACAACTCCTCCTTCTACTACCTGAAGGCTTTCACTCGAACCCTGATCCGCTACAGCCTGGTCCAGCGCTGCCTGTGCGCCTGGTCCGAGCTCAGTGAGCTGCCCTCCCCCTCGCACGGGCATGGCTGGCGGGGTCACAATGAGGTCACGCTGGGGGCAGACGAGGGGGGGCTGTGGGTGGCGTACCCCTCTCTGCTGGAGGGGGAGCTGATGCTGAGGAAGCTGGACTCAGAGGAGCTGCTGCCCAGGAGAGGGGAGGGAGGGGAGAAGGCAGCGTGGAGCACAGGGCTGGGCAGGCAAAGGTACGGGCTCTGCTTCCTGGTGTGCGGGGTGCTTTACGTGCTGGAGCGGGGGGCGGAGAGTGAGGGGGTGGTCTTCCACGCCTTCGACTCACACACAGGATCACACACCTCCCCTGCACTCCCCTTCCCAGCTCGCCCCGCCACCACACTCCTCACACAGCTCTCCTACAACCCCCGGGACAGGCTGCTGTACGGCTGGGACGACGGGGCGCTCCTCACCTACAGCCTGGAGTTCACATACTGAGGACGAGCCAGCGAGCCAGCCTGACTCCCTCTCCAATTTAAATTCATAACAGGTCAGCACTGCCAAATTAATGCAGCAAATCTACAGAAATATTGATGAATGTTGATATATACAGACGTGCTCAAATTTGTTGGTATCCCTCCACAAAAAACGAAGAATGCACAATTTTCTCTGAAATAACTTGAAACTGACAAAAGTAATTGGCATCCACCATTGTTTATTCCATATTTAATAGAAATCAGACTTTGCTTTTGATTTTTTATTCAACATAATATTGTAAATAATAAAACAAATGAAAATGGCATGGACAAAAATGATGGGACCGCTAACCTAATATTTTGTTGCACAATCACTGCAATCAAACGTTTTCTGTAGCTCTCAATGAGACTTCTGCACCTGTTAACAGGTAGTTTGGCCCCCTCTGCCTGAGCAAACTGCTCCAGCTGTCTCAGGTCTGATGGGTGCCTTCTCCAGACTGCAAGTTTCAGCTCTCCATAGATGTTCGATAGGATTCAGATCAGGACTCATAGAAGGCCACTTCAGAATAGTCCAATGTTTACCCATTCTTGGGTGCTTTTAGCTGTGTGTTTTGGGTCATTATCCTGTTGGAGGACCCATGACCTGCGACTGAGACAGAACTTTCTGACACTGGGCAGTACGTTTCGCTCCAGAATGCCTTGATAGTCTTGAGATTTCATTGTGCCCTGCACAGATTCAAGGCACCCTGTGCCAGGCGCAACAAAGCAGCCCCAAAACATAACCGAGCCTCCTCCATGTTTCACTGTAGGTATGGTGTTCTTTTCTTTGAAAGCTTCATTTTTTCATCTGTGAACATAGAGCTGATGTGACTTGCCAAAAAGCTCCAGTTTTGACTCATCTGTCCAAAGGACATTCTCCCAGAAGGATTGTGGCTTGTCAATATGCATTTTAGCAAATTCCAGTCTGGCTTTTTTATGTTTTTCTGTCAAAACTGGAGTCCTCCTGGACTCCAAAAAGCGACGGATGGTGCGATCAGAAACTGACGTACCTTCACCTTGGAGTTCAGCTTGTATCTCTTTGGCAGTTATCCTTGGTTCTTTTTCTACCATTCGCACTATCCTTCTGTTCAATCTGGGGTCGATTTTCCTCTTGCGGCCGCGCCAAGGGAGGTTGGCTACAGTTCCATGGACCTTAAACTTCTTAATAATATTTGCAACTGTTGTCACAGGAACATCAAGCTGCTTGGAGATGGTCTTGTAGCCTTTACCTTTACCATGCTTGTCTATTATTTTCTTTCTGATCTCCTCAGACAACTCTCTCCTTTGCTTTCTCTGGTCCATGTTCAGTGTGGTGCACACAATGATACCAAACAGCACAGTGACTACTTTTCTCCATTTAAATAGGCTGAATGACTGATTACAAGATTGGAGACATGTGTGCTACTAATTAAAGAAACTAATTGGTTTGAAATATCACTATAATCCAATTATTTATTATCTTTTCTAAGGGGTACCAACAAATGTGTCCAGGCCATTTTAGAATATCTTTGTAGAATAAGCAATAATTCATCTCTTTTCACAGCTTCTTTGCTTTATTCTATGACATACCAAAGGCATGCAAGTATACATGATAAAATAGCTTTTAATTTCATCACTTTTCAGGAGGAATGAAGCGTTATTTCAATGAGCTGTAAGGGTACCAACAAATTTGAGCACGTCTGTATATAGGACAAAAAGTGATCTCTGATCATTCTCCCTCTATCTCTCTTCCTCCCTCCCCCTTCTCTCTGAATCTCTCATTCTTTCTCACCTCACACAGTCGTATTACTGATATTAAACCAAGAGGAAACCACACTGACTAAAGTAGAAGGGGAGAGAAAAGAAAGATCATTTGAGTTAGTGATATATCGGCAGGGTTACACTCTTTCTTTACATACTTTCTCTTTTCCTCACTGTTATTTTGTATATCTAACTGTATGTGTATTGACATAGAGAGATTTTTAATTGGAACTCAGGAAATCTTGTTTTTAATAAAGAAATCTATTTTAAAAGTTGTGTGCATGTTGAAGAGCTGCTTCAATATCCTGAAGAGTGAGGTTCATAACGTTCCTGTTTTGATTGACTCATTGTTTGAAGATTGAGGTTCATGACGCTGCTGTTTTGTTTGACTCATTGTTTGAAGATTGAGGTTCATGACGCTCCTGCTTTGTTTGCTGTTCAGAATGTAGGTTTAATCCTTGCAGGGAAGGCAGGTTTCTCACACGCCCGCACAGACGAGAGGGGCCTCAGGCAGGCCTGCTGGCTGGCACACTCCATCCTTTTAATGTCTGTAATTTGAATATCTCCTTAACGACTGCAACAGAGCTACAAAATATTTACACAGAAAAACAAAAACACTGTGTGCTGCCTTACAAAATCAGGAAAGTACTGATAAGAGACCGGGCGACGAGAGATAAAAACACAACAGATCCAAACATGAAGGCGCTGAAGTGAAGTGAACACTGAGCGCTGGAGAGATCTGTTGAGAGAGTACACACAGAGCAGAGAGCAGGCACAGGACTGGGAGTCTGTCAGTGGCTGTTTCCCTGTCTCTCTCTCTGTCTCTTCATCAGACAGCGAGAGCCATCCACACCAGGAGCGTCATTGAGTAAAACCAGGGAAATAAACCAGGGGTAGAAAGAAGAACTGCAATGAAAAATAGAAATCTAGCCAAACCAATTTTGCCTCTTTCATGTATCTTACTATGTCTTGTACTGTAAGAGACAAGAGACAAGGAAAAGATAAGAGGTAAGAGACTAAGGTAAAAGAATATAAAATATTCAACGGGCTGCCTCTACACACAAGCGGAACACAGCAACGGCAATGCAAAAAATATATATATTTACACATCACACTGCCTACAACGCAAAACAATCCTTAATCCGTCGTCGTATAATTTATTGACAGAAACAGAAATGATTTGTTTTACTTCAGAGGAGGGTTCTTTTTTTTCCTCTTTGCACAGCAGTGGTGCCGAATCGTTCCTGCTGCCATTCATTATAAAGGAGTCTGTTGTACAAGAGCATGGGTGGAATCACCTGCTTACTTTAAACATTGCTGAGAATTTCAAGAAGTATTTTTTTTTACTGTATAATAATTTAAAAAAAACAAAAATCTAAATATTGAAAAATCTAACATTTGGCGATTTTAACTGCAGTGGATTAATCTGGAGTCCCGCTGATCTGAACTGGATTCACAGCTCTCAGGGTGACTGCACTGAACTGAATTCAAACCAGATCCCGTCTCAGCTCCTGAAGCACAGGATTATTCTGATTTAATTTTTGACCTATTTCGATTTCACGGGTTCAAAAAGCGTATTTTTTTTTTTTTTTTAACAAACTAAAAGAACCCCATACGAGCTCTCTTTACCTTGCCTCTAACTAGTGTTCTCACTCAGCCTTTCTTTCTTTCACAAACTAATAAAATGTGTTTTTTAAAAAAGAGAAAAGATACAGTGAGACTTTGCTTGAACACAATTCAATCTGCTAGAAAAAAACTACTGTCCTGCTCTGTATAAATATGCACTGACAACTTTACTGTCCTGCTCTGTATAAATATGCACTGACAACTTTACTGTCCTGCTCTGTATAAATATGCACTGACAACTTTACTGTCCTGCCCTGTATAAATATGCACTGACAACTTTACTGTCCTGCTCTGTATAAATATGCACTGACAACTTTACTGTCCTGCTCTGTATAAATATGCACTGACAACTTTACTGTCCTGCCCTGTATAAATATGCACTGACAACTTTACTGTCCTGCCCTGTATAAATATGCACTGACAACTTTACTGTCCTGCCCTGTATAAATATGCACTGACAACTTTACTGTCTCTGTACAGGACAAAATGCAACAAAAAAACAAACACACATCGAAATATATTCCATCCGACTCAACTTGAAAGATTTGAGCCGTGCAGAGATACTCAGGGAAGTCTCAGTTTATTGCACTACAATTCAGAGCTTGTGATACAATGAAATAACTACTAGAAGCACAGAAGCATTTTGGATAATGCCTTCATCAGCGTTACTGAAACTAGAAGAAACAGAGTCAAGCAGACAAGCGTTTGGGCTCTAGTGCCTTCATCAGTGTTACAGACACAGAAGAGTCTAGCAGACTTTCTTAGTTTCTTCTATTTTTGTGCAGAATTTCAAAATTGAGTGTTTTTTGAAGTTCTAGATTAAACTACCTATAATATCGCAAGAGCTGCTCAACAAACTAAGAAACACGAGTAAATTGTTATATAGCACTCGCACACACTGATGAAGGCACTAGCAAAGTATCACACAGTTGGATTATACATCTCAGGTATTGTTAAAACAGAAATATATGTACATGTGTTATGATTCCTGTTGATTAACGATAGACAAGCTTACACTAAAGTGTTTAATATTTACAATCCCACATCTGTAGAGGAGTATCTCTGCTTGTCATTTTTTAAACCTCAACCCCCCTTTACTTTAAAAACAAAATGTAACTTTTTTTTTTTTTTTTAACAATTCCTAAACAGCGTTATGAATTCACTAATCTATTTCACATAATAAAATATTATTGAACAGATAATCAACATTTACACAAAGAAATGAAACAAAACAAAAAAACATGTTTTATTTTGTTATCATTCACTCCACAGTGCTCAAATTTAGAAATATAAAAGAAAATGGAATTGAATTCAAGGAGACATGTTTCCACTAGAAGTCTTTCTCAACGTCTTCAAATGACTGTCTGGAAAAAATGTGTTGTTTCTTTTAGTATTTCACTATGATCATTATCCAAACGGTATCACACAATAAATAAATACATGTTGAAACGGGGGGGGGGGGGGGGGGGGGCGGTGAGAGGAGTCTAAGTGACATGGAGAGGAGGGGTCTGAGTGACAGGGGGAGGAGGAGGAGGGGTCTGAGTGACAGGGGGGGAGGAGGAGTCTAAGTGACATGGAGAGGAGGAGGGGTCTGAGTGACAGGGGGAGGAGGAGGAGGGGTCTGAGTGACAGGGGGGGAGGAGGAGTCTAGGTGACATGGAGAGGAGGAGGAGTCTAAGTGACATGGAGAGGAGGAGGGGTCTAAGTGACCGGGGGAGGGGGAGGGGGGGTCTGAGTGACAGGGGGAGGGGGAGGGGTCTAAGTGACCGGGGGAGGGGGAGGAGGGGTCTGAGTGACAGGGGGAGGAGGGGAGGGGTCTGAGTGACAGGGGGAGGGGTCTAAGTGACATGGAGAGGAGGGGTCTGAGTGACAGGGGGAGGAGGGGAGGGGTCTAAGTGACCGGGAGTGGAGGAGGAGGGGTCTGAGTGACAGAGGGAGGGGTCTGAGTGGGAGGGTTCTTATCTGTCCGACATATTTGTTGGGGAGAGAGTTAGGATATATACATATTTTTACATATAAAAATTTTAAAAAAAACACACGTACACAAATATACAAATTACCAATAATAACAGACAACTGATAGTCATTACAACAATAATAATAAAAAATGAAAACTACATTTTAGAAATCACACTACAAACATGAAATAAGGCTGGGGCTGGCTGGAATTTCAAGATTATTCATTATTTTTATTTTTTTTTTTTAGCTATTTACAAGAGATTTAAAAAAATGATTGGATATACATACAGTGCCTTGCAAAAGTATTCAGACCCCTGACCAATTCTCTCATATTACTGAATTACAAATGGTACATTGAAATTTCATTCTGTTTGATATTTTATTTTAAAACACTGAAACTCAAAATCAATTATTGTAAGGTGACATTGGTTTTATGTTGGGAAATATTTTTAAGAAAAATAAAAAACTGAAATAGCTTGCTTGCATAAGTATTCAACCCCTGTGCTGTGGAAGCCCCCAGTTTACACCGATGAAAGAAATTGCCCTAACGAAGACACAATTACCTTACCATTGGCCTCCACCTGTGAACCATTAAAGTTGCTGTCACATTTTCTGGATAAAAACCCCACTGTTGAAGGATCATTGGTCAGGCTGTGAATCTTAAGAAAAATGAAGACCAAAGAGCATTCTACAGAAGTTAGAGATAAAGTAATACAAATGCATAGATCAGGGAAAGGGTACAAAATAATATCCAAGTGTTTGGATATCCCAGTGAGCACTGTTGGATCAATAATCAGGAAGTGGAAGCTGCATCACACCACCCAGGCACTGCCAAGAAAAGGCCGTCCCTCAAAACTCAGTGCTCAAACAAGAAGGAGATTTGTGAGAGAAGCCACAGAGAGGCCAACAATCACTTTGAAGGAGCTACAGAGTTCAGTGGCTGGGAGTGGAGTAATGGTGCACCAGTCAACCATATCAAGAGCTCTGCATAACACTGGTCTGTATGGGAGGGTGGCAAGAAAGAAGCCGTTACTCAAAAAGTACCATCTGAAAGCACGTCTGGAGTTTGCCAGAAAGCATGAGAGTGACCCTGCTGCGATGTGGGAAAAGGTTTTGTGGTCAGATGAGACCAAGATAGAGCTTTTTGGCCAAAACTCAAAGCGCTATGTGTGGCGCAAACCTAACACTGCCCATGCCTCAAGACACACCATCCCTACAGTGAAGTATGGTGGTGGCAGCATCATGCTGTGAACCTGCTTCAGTCCACTAAAAAACTGAAGCTTGGGAGGAAATTCACCTTTCAGCAGGACAATGATCCCAAGCACAAGGCCAAAGCAACATTGGAGTGGCTCAAGAACAAAAAGGTGAATGTCCTACAGTGGCCCAGTCAAAGTCCTGATCTCAATCCTATTGAGAATCTGTGGCACTATTTGAAAATTGCAGTCTACAAGCATCGTCCAACCAACCTGAACAACCTAGAGCAAATCTGCCAAGAAGAATGGGCCAAAATCACTCCGACACTGTGTGCAAAGCTGGTACATACTTACCCCAAAAGACTTAAAGCTGTTATTGCAGCGAAAGGTGGCTCTACCAAATATTAATGTGTGGGGGTTGAATACTTATGCAAGCAAGATATTTCAGTTTTTTATTTTTCTTAAAAATATTTCCCAACATAAAACCAATGTCACCTTACAATAATTGATTTTGAGTTTCTGTGTCTTAAAATAAAATATCAAACAGAATGAAATTTCAATGTACCATTTGTAATTCAGTAATATGAGAGAATTGGTCAATTGCAAGGCACTGTATATATATAATATATATATATATATATATATATATATATATATATATATATATTTATATATATATTAGGACTGTCAATTAATCCCAATTAACTTCTGTGATTAATGTGTTCATTTTTTAGGAGATTAATTTTTTTAACACACAATAATCGCACTCCTGTCTTGTCCCTCTTAGCGTACCGCAATTCATTTCCTGCGGCACCATTTTCATGCATGCCAGGATTGAATGAGTGTAGTCATTGTCTGAATATAAAATTAGTCACGGAAATGCATTATGTAGCAAAGCACTCAAACTGTAGGACTTGCGAAGACTTGCGAATGGGAAGTTTATTTTTTAAAATCTTTCTGACGGTTCATTGGATAGAAAGAGGGTTACTTGAATCTGCTGTCAAAGTGAGTTCCAGTATCACAGAAGTGCATCTAGTCTGCTGTACCACCTTCTCAAAATACACTAGCAGCTATAGACAACAATACAACAACAAATGAAACCCGTCAGATTGGACAGAGTACTCTTAGAAATTCAGGATCGCTGCAAACCCATGAATCAAGCCAAGTACGATCCTATAAGTATAACCAGTGCTGTTGGATTGCTACAGACTGCAGACCCGTTAACACTGTAGCTTTGTTTTATTTCAATAACCACATTTATTTTTAAATTATATTATTTACAATTAAGGAGGATATAACTGTTACTCAGTGAATGTTTCGTTTTACTTAGGCAATTTCAAGTTATGAAAAAAGAGAATTTTAAATTATTATTATTTAAAAACGGCAATGGTGGGAACATCAGTTTATGTGTAAAGGAAACTGATAATTGTAAATGCAATACAACTTGTAATAAACTGACTCCATTGTGATTTAGCAGTTTGTTCAAACAACTTAACAACAAATGCTGGACTGTAAATAAATATAAAACTATAAAGAGAATCCAGAAATTGGAAACAGGGTTTTTATGCTGGATGATGGCAATGATGATGATAAACAAACTTAAATGAGATGGATGCAGTAATTGTATCCATGAAATATTTTTGTAAATCACTTGACAGCCCTAATATAAATCGCAATTAATCTTGCGATTACAATTTTTACTCTGAGTTAATCTTGGTTTTAATTGCATATTTAATTGATACAATTACTGATTTCATCAGTGTCAAATTTGTTTTTTTATTATTATTATTATTATTATTATTATTATTTATTATTATTATTATTATTATTATTATTATTATTATCTAAAAAGCAGCCCATCTAAAAACCCTGTTTTCTTATTTCTGGATTCCTATTGTTGGTCCCTCTTCATGACTTGTACAGGAATCCTCGTTATTACAAACTGGGTTTATACAGGAATGTCATTCCCAACGTGCACATGGACTGAATGCCAACATCTAACTGAAATACTTACGAGGCTACTTTCACATGGGACACTGTATCATACTGACATGATGTAGCTTGATGCACAGGCTTGCAGAGATCCTGAATTAAAAAAAAAAGTTTCGTTTGTTGTTGTCTATAGCAAAAAAAGGTGTATTTTGAGAAGTGAAAGCATGTTTAGCACGCAGGTGGTACAGCAGACTAGACGCACTTCTGTGATACTGGAACTCGCTTTGTATCATGTAGATACAAGTAACCCTCTTTCTATCCAATGAACCATCAGGAAGGTTTTTTTAAATAAACTTCCCATTCATAAGTCCTTCACGTTTAGTGCTTTGCTCCATAATGCAGTTCTGTGACTAACTTTCTATTCAAACGACGGCTGCACTTATTGTGTTGCATTCACTCGAGTATATTCAAATAGTGCCACAGGGAATGAATTACGGGACGCTGAGGGTCAGACAGAGGGCGAATAACGCGCACTAAATGATCAAAAAAAAAATGAATATATATATATATATATATATATATATATATATATATATATATACACACACACACACACACACAAATAAAAAGAGGGCAATTTTAATCCCGTCTCAGTTCCTGAAGCACAGGATTATTCTCTGATTTGATTTTTGATTGCCGGTGTCTATCTTGACCTATGTCCGTTTCATGGGTTCAAACAGCAGTAACTCATACTTTTTTTGAACAAGCAAATCTAATTCAAGCTCTCTTTACCTTCTCAAGTTGTTCTCAGTTTTGTAATAATAAAAGATGTTAAATTATGTTTATTTTCTTTTTTTACTGCCCCCCTCACCTTTTTCAGATGTTTGCAATCATTCTGAGAGCTTCTTATTGCCTGTCCCAGATACATGCAACACAGGCTAGATGACCAAAGTCAAAATGTGGATATAACAGTAGGAGCCAGCGCCATCTAGTGTGGATTAGATTAAAAAAGTGAATCTGAAATTATATTCAGGGATGGAAATACGACTCCTATTGCATAGCAGTTTCACCCACTGGAGGTTTTTAATATAAGCTTGATTAGCCACAGTGTATAGGAGGCTTGGTGGTCCAGTGGTTAAACAAAGAGGCTTGTTACCAGCTCAGCCACTGACTCGCTGTGTGTGACCCTGAGCAAGTCACTTAACCGCAAGTGACTCTGCAGCAGCAGTTGTGATGCATAGTTCACCCCCTATTCTTTGTAAGTCGCTTTGGATAAAAAAAAAAGCATCTGCTAAATGACTAATTAATAATAATAATAATAATAATAATAATAATAATAATAATAATAATAATAACAACAGGCAACAAGCTTATTAAACTCATAGTAAAAGCAGAATGGGAGTCTTATTTCCATCCCTGATATTACAGGTACGGAATGGGTTACCTAGTTATGTTTCTGATCAGCACTGATGGGCTAAATGGCCTAATTTGTAAACGTTTTTATGAAGTTTCCTCTGTCCTGCAGCCTGTTTCAGTCTCCGCCCCCGTGTGTGATGTAGAGGGCGGGGTCAGGCTGGGTGGGTGTGGCATGCTGGTTTCCCTGGTGACTGTGCAGGGAGGAGGCGGTGCCATTGTGGGTGCTGTGCTGCTCTCTCAGGGAAGGGGGCACTGTGGAGCTCTTTATCTGGATGATGCGCGTGTCCATCACCTCACAGTCTATCTGCATCATCACCTCGTACCCGCGAGAGGAGTTATACACAGTCTCTGAGAGAGAGAGGAATAAAATAATGGCTTTAAACACAGTAACCCAAACCCCTACCATCATAAAGCCCTGAAAAGCCAAGAACTCAGCCCAGAAAAGTCCCCTCAGCCAGCTGGTCCTGAGCTCACTGCACTGAGCCACACTGATATCAGTCAGCTTCAGTCTGAACATTAACACACACACACACACACACACACACACACACACACACACACTACAGCCTCCAGGGCTAAATAAAACAAACAAGCCAACAAAGCAGAGCATTCAATAAGAGAAGAGGCAAGAAGATACAGCAAGCTGGGACAGGAGAGTGAGCGAGAGAGGAGAGAGAAGCGAGGGGGGAGTAGATAGAGGGAAGGTGAGAGAGAAGAGGGTGGTAGAGTAAGAATGTCGGAAAGAGAAGGTGAGGGAGAGACGCAGGGAGAGAAAGAGATGGAAAGGTGAGGGAGAGAGACATAGAGGGGTGAGGGGTGATGTTTTCAGGGTGCATTGGTTAGGTACCGTTGTGTGCCATGGCTGGCATGACGAGAGACATCTTGGGGCGCGAGGTCTTGTTGTGACTGATAGCGGGGAGCAGCAGGTGATCCTGGGGGGACACAGCACAGGAATTAGAGACACACAGGACTGCAATGCACCGGACTAAACTGTCCCTCCTTCATGGGAGACACTTTATAAACAGATCTTTCTTCTCCCGCTCTCACCTTAGTGAAATTAATACAAATGTTTGGTTACTATCATAACTTTGGTTCCCGGAAATAGAAATGTAACATTTACCGTCTGGGTATTTACCTCCTGAAGACCCGAGTCCTGAATATTGACATGCCAAAGCTGCTCTCTGAGCCAGTGACACAGTCATGACCCGCCCCCGAGGGCACAAAAGCACTGAGCTCACAGATCTCAGTGCCATTTTTTCCTTCAAGCCTGCTGCAATCAAGTACGAAATGTAACCATTACCGTATGGTTGAGTGAGCCAAAGCCGTCGCAAGGGCAAGATTGCAGACTGGCTGGAATACTCTATTCCTGTGTTGTAAGGGTCGACTGAAAAGCCACTCTTAACACTCTAGTTAACACTCTAGTTCCAGTAAAGGTATGGGGAGTAGCCCAACCCGCTGCATTGCAAATGACCCTGACAGATGCACCCTGGAATAAAGCCCACGAAGTTGCCATGCCCATGGGGGAATGGTCAGTGAGCTTTTCTGGAGGGGGCAAGGCCAGCTTATAGGCAGTCCTGACCGTGTCTGCTATCCACTTGGACAGCCGCTGCTTGACAGGGCTTCGCCCCATAGCAGAGAAAAATTTGTTCTGACTGCCAACAACATTTCGTCCTATCAACGTACTACTCCAGGGCCCGCACTGGGCAGAGCACATGGAGCTGTCGCTCACTGTCAGACTGGAAAGGAGGTGGATGGAAAGACTCCAATTCCACAGACTGGTTGACATGGAATGCCGAGATCGTCTTCGGAAAAAAGGCAGGATTGGTACGGAGTGTAACCTTTGTCCTGGCCCCTGTAAAAATTAAGCAAGCTTTCGCTATCGAGAATCCCTGCATCTCACTCACCCGCTTTGCAGAGGTGATAGCGAGCAAGAAAGCCACTTTAAATGATAAAAAATTCAGCTCCTGAATGCAAGGGCTCAAATGGAGGCTTCATGAGTGCATTAAGCACCACGATTAGCCTCCAGCAAGTAACAATGTCCTTCATAGGCGGCTGAAGCCACCGAGTCCCTTTCAAACATTGCCCCGCCAGGAAGTGAGCTCCTGGGGCGACCAAGTCAGTTTTGACGGGGCAAGCTGAAATAGCTGCCAGGTAGACCTTTAACGTGGAGGGGGCTTTCCCCTCGTCAAACAGGTCCTGCAAAAATGATCACTGCCATGGGACAGGTCGTGGGGTCAAACCCACGAGGCAGACACCATGTCTGGAAAACATCCCACTTGTGCCCATACTGAGAACGCATGGACGCTGCTCTGGCATTCTGTAGGGTGTCAATGACCCTATTAGAAAGCTCTAGGCGACTCAAATGCTGCCATTCAGGGGCCAGACACAGAGCTGCATGAATAAGCAGGTCGCGGTGCTTGGGCAGTCTCCATGGCTCAGGAGCTGCGGTCCTGCACAGTTCAGCCCAGCAGCTGCTCTTACTGCACGAGTACCATATTGCAGACAGGCCTGCGGGTGGTGTCTGTAAAACACACAACACACAAAGAGAAAAAACTCAACAAAAAACAGTCATTAATAAGGCTGTAAGAAAATTGTGATTTTTTATATGAAGAAGTTGCGTCCCCTGTGTATTAAAGTTGTGGTTTCATGAATATAAACATGCATATATACCTGCTTTCAAGATGGATTTGTGTTCATTTGTTCAAAAACAACAACAAGCAACAGGCTGCGGTGCACACAATACCCGTAATTAGCTAAAACTACTACAATGACTAGTAGTAGTATCACACACTAATATCACATATAATTGTGTAAAAACAGAATAATTGCGAAATATATACAGATAGAAGCAACAATGTACTTATTTGAACTAGGCTCTCCCATCGGGTCAGTCTTCAAAGGAAAAATGGCACTGAGATCTGTGAGCGCAGTGCTTTTGTGCCCTCGGGGGCGGGTCATGACTGTGTCACTGGCTCAGAGAGCAGCTTTGGCATGTCAATATTCAGGATTTGGGTCTTTAGGAGGTAGACACCCAGACGGTAATGGTTACATTTCGTACTGAAAGGTTACAGTTTTTCCCTCCTCACCCTCATGAGTGACACTACATAGGTGTCCTGTCCTGTCCTGTCCTCCGTCCCTCCCTCCCTCCCTCCTCTGCCCCTACACCCCCTCCCCCCTCTCTCACCCTCCTGAATGACACCACATAGAAAGTGTCCTCTCTGCGGTCGATGGCTTCCATGAAGTCCTGGTGCCTGGGCTGGAGTCCGGGGTAGAGCTGCAGCTGACTGGAGGGGACTCTGAGCAGAGAAAGGGAGGGTTTATATTAGTATGCCTAAGCGCCGAACCATCGAGTCCACAGCTAGTGTACTCCCAGCAAATACTTAACCTGAAGTGGCAGAGCACTAGATGGACTGGCTCTCACTCCTATATAGACACTGGGTGATCTAGTCCTTGTTACATATCTATGGCAGGCAGCTAGAACTGAAGAGCAGCTCCTGATCTCAGTTAAACAGGGATGGAAGGAAGACCCCTGCAGAGCATCATCCACTGCAGCCTTTACTACCAGCTTGATTAGCCACAGTCTACAGGTAAGACGTCCAGGTCTATCTCATTAAACTCCTAGTAAAACCAGGAATGGATCAAACTGCTATGCAATGGGAGTCTTATTTCCATCCGTGTCAAAGCACCCTAACAGGGTCATTCAAGTGATTCCAATAAAAACATCATAAAAAGGTAAGCGGACAGTATAAGTCAATGTGATTTGACATGCTGCTCATTGTGGTGAACAGACCTTTATAAATCATGGTCATAATATCCAGTCATCTTGTCTTATCTTTCCTCTCAATTTTTCAATCTCCTCCTCCTCCTCCTCCTCCATTCATTCTCATTCTCTCTCTTTCTCTCTCTCTCTCTCTCTCTCTCTCTCTCTCTCTCTCACCTGTCAAGCGTCCTCTGTGGATGTACTGGAAGGTATCTTGCCAGGTTAATCTTCCTCTGCTGGGCTTTCTGTAACACACAGCAAGATCAGTAACAGAGCTGAGCTGCGTACAACACTCACAGACAGTGTACATTGTTAGTGTTGCAGTATTACAGTTCTGCAGTGTATAATGTAGTGTTGGGGAGTTACAGTTCTGCAGTGTATAATGTACAGTGTTGAGGAGTTACAGTTCTGCAGTGTATAATGTACAGTGTTGGGGAGTTACAGTTCTGCAGTGTATAATGTACAGTGTTGAGGAGTTACAGTTCTGCAATGTATAATGTACAGTGTTGAGGAGTTACAGTTCTGCAGTGTATAATGTACAGTGTTGGGGAGTTACAGTTTTGCAGTGTATAATGTACAGTGTTGGGGAGTTACAGTTCTGCAGTGTATAATGTACAGTGTTGAGGAGTTACAGTTCTGCAGTGTATAATGTACAGTGTTGGGGAGTTACAATTCTGCAGTGTATAATGTAGTGTTGGGGAGTTACAGTTCTGCAGTGTATAATGTACAGTGTTGGGGAGTTACAGTTTTGCAGTGTATAATGTAGTGTTGGGGAGTTACAGTTCTGCAGTGTATAATGTACAATGTTGAGGAGTTACAGTTCTGCAGTGTATAATGTAGTGTTAGGGAGTTACAATTCTGCAGTGTATAATGTAGTGTTGGGGAGTTACAGTTCTGCAGTGTATAATGTACAGTGTTGAGGAGTTACAGTTCTGCAGTGTATAATGTAGTGTTGGGGAGTTACAGTTCTGCAGTGTATAATGTAGTGTTGGGGAGTTACAGTTCTGCAGTGTATAATGTACAGTGTTGAGGAGTTACAGTTCTGCAGTGTATAATGTACAGTGTTGAGGAGTTACAGTTCTGCAGTGTATAATGTAGTGTTGGGGAGTTACAGTTCTGCAGTGTATAATGTACAGTGTTGAGGAGTTACAGTTCTGCAGTGTATAATGTAGTGTTGGGGAGTTACAGTTCTGCAGTGTATAATGTACAGTGTTGAGGAGTTACAGTTCTGCAGTGTATAATATAGTGTTGGGGAGTTACAGTTCTGCAGTGTATAATGTAGTGTTGGGGAGTTACAGTTCTGCAGTGTATAATGTACAGTGTTGAGGAGTTACAGTTCTGCAGTGTATAATGTAGTGTTGGGGAGTTACAGTTCTGCAGTGTATAATGTACAGTGTTGGGGAGTTACAGTTCTGCAGTGTATAATGTACAGTGTTGGGGAGTTACAGTTCTGCAGTGTATAATGTACAGTGTTGAGGAGTTACAGTTCTGCAGTGTATAATGTACAGTGTTGAGGAGTTACAGTTCTGCAGTGTATAATGTACAGTGTTGAGGAGTTACAGTTCTGCAGTGTATAATGTACAGTGTTGAGGAGTTACAGTTCTGCAGTGTATAATGTACAGTGTTGAGGAGTTACAGTTCTGCAGTGTATAATGTACAGTGTTGGGGAGTTACAGTTCTGCAGTGTATAATGTACAGTGTTGAGGAGTTACAGTTCTGCAGTGTATAATGTACAGTGTTGAGGAGTTACAGTTCTGCAGTGTATAATGTAGTGTTGGGGAGTTACAGTTCTGCAGTGTATAATGTACAGTGTTGGGGAGTTACAGTTCTGCAGTGTATAATGTACAGTGTTGGGGAGTTACAGTTCTGCAGTGTATAATGTACAGTGTTGGGGAGTTACAGTTCTGCAGTGTATAATGTACAGTGTTGAGGAGTTACAGTTCTGCAGTGTATAATGTACAGTGTTGAGGAGTTACAGTTCTGCAGTGTATAATGTACAGTGTTGAGGAGTTACAGTTCTGCAGTGTATAATGTACAGTGTTGAGGAGTTACAGTTCTGCAGTGTATAATGTACAGTGTTGAGGAGTTACAGTTCTGCAGTGTATAATGTACAGTGTTGAGGAGTTACAGTTCTGCAGTGTATAATGTACAGTGTTGGGGAGTTACAGTTCTGCAGTGTATAATGTACAGTGTTGAGGAGTTACAGTTCTGCAGTGTATAATGTACAGTGTTGAGGAATTACAGTTCTGCAGTGTATAATGTACAGTGTTGAGGAGTTACAGTTCTGCAGTGTATAATGTAGTGTTGGGGAGTTACAGTTCTGCAGTGTATAATGTACAGTGTTGAGGAGTTACAGTTCTGCAGTGTATAATGTACAGTGTTGGGGAGTTACAGTTCTGCAGTGTATAATGTACAGTGTTGAGGAGTTACAGTTCTGCAGTGTATAATGTACAGTGTTGAGGAGTTACAGTTCTGCAGTGTATAATGTACAGTGTTGAGGAGTTACAGTTCTGCAGTGTATAATGTACAGTGTTGAGGAGTTACAGTTCTGCAGTGTATAATGTACAGTGTTGAGGAGTTACAGTTCTGCAGTGTATAATGTACAGTGTTGAGGAGTTACAGTTCTGCAGTGTATAATGTACAGTGTTGGGGAGTTACAGTTCTGCAGTGTATAATGTAGTGTTGGGGAGTTACAGTTCTGCAGTGTATAATGTACAGTGTTGAGGAGTTACAGTTCTGCAGTGTATAATGTACAGTGTTGAGGAGTTACAGTTCTGCAGTGTATAATGTACAGTGTTGAGGAGTTACAGTTCTGCAGTGTATAATGTACAGTGTTGAGGAGTTACAGTTCTGCAGTGTATAATGTACAGTGTTGGGGAGTTACAGTTCTGCAGTGTATAATGTAGTGTTGGGGAGTTACAGTTCTGCAGTGTATAATGTACAGTGTTGAGGAGTTACAGTTCTGCAGTGTATAATGTACAGTGTTGGGGAGTTACAGTTCTGCAGTGTATAATGTACAGTGTTGGGGAGTTACAGTTCTGCAGTGTATAATGTACAGTGTTGGGGAGTTACAGTTCTGCAGTGTATAATGTAGTGTTGGGGAGTTACAGTTCTGCAGTGTATAATGTACATTGTTGAGGAGTTACAGTTCTGCAGTGTATAATGTAGTGTTGGGGAGTTACAGTTCTGCAGTGTATAATGTACAGTGTTGAGGAGTTACAGTTCTGCAGTGTATAATGTAGTGTTGGGGAGTTACAGTTCTGCAGTGTATAATGTACAGTGTTGAGGAGTTACAGTTCTGCAGTGTATAATGTACAGTGTTGAGGAGTTACAGTTCTGCAGTGTATAATGTACAGTGTTGAGGAGTTAAAGTTCTGCAGTGTATAATGTACAGTGTTGGGGAGTTACAGTTCTGCAGTGTATAATGTACAGTGTTGAGGAGTTACAGTTCTGCAGTGTATAATGTACAGTGTTGAGGAGTTACAGTTCTGCAGTGTATAATGTACAGTGTTGAGGAGTTACAGTTCTGCAGTGTATAATGTACAGTGTTGGGGAGTTACAGTTCTGCAGTGTATAATGTACAGTGTTGATGGGATACCTGAGCTATCTTGGCTTTCTTTGCCCTGGGGCTTTTTTCTCCTTTCTTGCGGTTGATCTGGTGCCTGTGGACCCAGCCCCTCAGCTCATCAGCCAGCCTGTGAGCAAACAAGAAGAAAAAGGGTGAAACTAGGGAAAAGAGCAGAAACTGGGATCCTGGCTGATCCCAGCCCAGACACGGGCCAGGGGGCATTCATCAACCGACCTGCAACTCATGCAAATGTGTGGTCCCTTTGTGCAACTATTCAGCAACAATTACAGGACAGCAGAAAGATCCGAGTGACTTCAAAGGGGCACGACAGCCAAGCTAATTCTGGATTATATCCAGGTGTTTAATTACATCTGAGGGGCGGCAGGGAGGGAGGTAGGCAGGCAGGAGGCTGTACCTGAGAGACTCGGTCCGGTTGAACTGCCGGCAGTCTGTGGAGGTGAAGAGCCGGTCGATGTCTCTGAGAACAAGGTCCTTCACATCCGAGAACGCAGCCGTCACATTCCTGAGAGGAACAACGCAGAGAAGAATGAATGGATAAACAGATGAATCAATACGCACGCACGCACGCACGCACGCACGCACGCCCGCCCACCCACACACACAAACAACAAGGAAATGAACCTGTGCATGCACGCACACACAGGGGGTCCTCATAATCACTAACAGTTGCAATCTGAAACATCTTGTCACGGAGTGACCCCAAAACCCGTCTCCCCTTGTACAACTTGCGAGCACCTTTTTTGAGTCAAAGGTATATGCGGTATAAATGTCTGACTTTGATAGAAGCAGCTTAATTTATTTAAGGTTTGCCCACTGATGATGGGAATGAGAATGTAGAGATGGGAGCCCAGCTAACAAGACTGAAGTTTTGCAGGTATCAAGTAAAGGCCCTGGTTGCCCACACCTATGATGTAAAACGCTGGATGCACAGGCCTGCTGTGGTGTTCACAGAGCCACTTCGAGCTGAGCCAGGAGGAGAATTTGAATCTTGGTGTGAACAAGCTGACTTACTGGATATGGATTGGATGCTATAGAATGAAATACATTGCTAATAGTAATGTTGTTGGATCCTGTATTTTGTATCCCTTTGACTAAGTCTGTGTAAGGTCTGAAAAAGAGAGCTCCTGGTATCAAAAGGTCAGGCCGACCTGCTGAAAGTTCCAAACCTCCCTTATCAGGCAAAAGCATCTTTTTTAATTAGACTCAGAGCCTTAAAACATTCTGATCCAGCGAGAGCAGAATGGCAACCTCTATGGAACAGAATTAATAAGCCAGAAGCAATTGAACTAGGTTTGATTATAGTAAGAAAAAACAAAAGTACTTAAATAAGAAACTTAATATAATAACATTAAGTAAATGTATGAGCAGTCCTACGTTTTAATATTCAAGGTTGTATTTATTGCTAAGCAGGTGCCTAATTAAAAATTAACCTCTTGCCTTCTGTGTATACCAATGGAGTAAAATACTATTACAATGTACAAGAGATTGCTATATTGAATTATCTGAATTAGAAATACATGTTATAAAATCATTATAAACTGTAACTTTACATATGCAGTGAACTTATTTTGTAACCTCGTCCTCACCTGCCTGTAGTAAAAGCAGTGTTGAAGATGACTCATTGGTTTTGGCTGATGAAGCTGGGAATTTTTGATGGTCAGCGATTTAAAAGCCAAGATCCTCTCTATAATGAGCGATCTCGTTAATATTAACGAACGAAATACCTTTCAGATAACAGAAGATAGGAGTTTATATTAAAATAAACAGAAATGAATTTGAACCTGGCAAGAAGAGATGGAGGCACAGAGCGTAGAACGGTTTTACTGAATTAAGCTAAAGATTGGTTTAAAATAATGAGTATTAGAAAATGCTTACAGTAGTGTCTCATATTAATCAACACTGAAAACTGGCAAAAAGCTAGGATGTCTTAAAACCTGCTTCAACAGGATTTTGTATGAACAGAGAAAGAGGTCAGATTTAGTTCAGTCACTATAAAACTATTACATTCTAAAATGTTAACAACAGATGAAAATAACTGGACCTTCCATTAAAAGCTTAAATGACTTCATAACAGATCAATGGAGTAAAATAAAATTATTGAAGTATCTGAACTGGAAATACATGTTATAAAGTCATTTAAAGTTAAACTGCTGAAAGAACATATTAAAAGTTTATAATTACAGATGCTTGACACTGACAATGTTGTAGACACATTGCTAAAACACATTTGAGATAATGTTCATTTAATTTAATCAGTTTAAGAATTAGTTCAGTTTCTGTTTCCAACTAAACAAAAAGTCTTTAGACATTATAATATAAATTAAACCAAAGAATATAAATGTTTAGTTTATATAAAGGTTTTTACTGCAAATGAAAAAAAAAAAACAGGAACTGTTAGGTTTGAATATAAGACAATAAAGTGTAAACTGTATTTAATAATTTTAGTACACCGTAGACTTATTAAAAATAATTAAATTAATAGTCTCGCTTCTATCTGCCTGCAGCAGAGCGGTGCTGAGCTGGAAAGTCAAAGTGAGATTTATTTGTCGTCAGTAGTTTTGAATCAATGGCCTTTCTATAATGAGCAAAATTAACTCTCTTCATTACATCATAGAAATTAGTGAAAACTTGGCAGCCGAAGCGAGCATTTCATTTAAATTAGAAAAGTTGTCTACAGCATCAGTTCTTATCAGGTAGCGACTTAATTGGGAAAATGTTTGAAAGCGGTGAATTTGGAAAAGCGCTTACAAGTTTCATATTAATTAAAAACTAGTCTTGGCAAGTAATAGAGTGTCTGAAACCTGCTTGTGTAGGCAATTTTTTTAGAAACAGAGGTCAGGCTTGGTCCAAGAATGGCTCAGTTAAATAAGGCTATTATATTTAACATGTTAATTATAGCTTAAATTTAAATGAAAATAACTGAACTAACCACTGTATGATCAGTGTTTTTATTCAAAGGCTTATGACAAACCCCTAGTCTTTGTCCAATATTTTGTTAACAAACATTTGTATATGAAAATAAAGTAAACTGAACAGGTAATAAGAACATAAGAAAGTTTACAAACGAGAGGAGGCCATTTAACCCATCTTGCTCATTTGGTTGTTAGTAGCTTGTTGATCCCAGAATCTCATCAAGCAGCTTCTTGAAGGATCCCAGGGTGTCAGCTTCAACAACATTACTGGGGAGTTGGTTCCAGACCCTCACAATTCTCTGTGTAAAAAAGTGCCTCATATTTTCTGTTCCGACTGCCCCTTTATCTAATCTCCATTTGTGACCCCTGGTCCTTGTTTCTTTTTTCAGGTCCAAAAAGTCCCCTTTTAGGATTTTGAATGTTTGAATCAGATCACCACATAGTCTTTTTTGTTCAAGACTGAATAGATTCAATTCTTTTAGCCTGTCTGCATACGACATGCCTTTTAAACCCGGGATAATTCTGGTTGCTCTTCTTTGCACTCTTTCTAGAGCAGCAATATCCTTTTTGTAACGAGGTTATCAGAACTGAACACAATATTCTCGGTGAGGTCTAACTAATGCATTGTAAAGTTTTAAAGGAGGTAATGTGGTATACTGCTCAGAGGAAATATATTGTAGACCCAGGTTAATATAATCACACAAAAAGTTGATGTATATATAAAACATAATCTCTTTTAATACACATATAAACTTGTATCGTATTGTAATGTACTTGGTAGCAAGGATCCTGTAAACTTTGGTTCACCTGACTTTTTAGAGAAAGGAGGGGTTGACAAATGAGAACTATGTGTTTGGAAAGAAGTTATATCCAATTAATTTTGAATATTGTTATATAGCTCCAATTAGTTTTGAAAAGAGTTGACCGGATCCTTCTAGAATATATCATTAACTCAAAGAACTGTCAAGGCAGATTGATGATCAGATTTAATTGGGACTCCTGATATATTCAATGGGGGGAAAATCCTATATAAGCCCAGAGCAAGACCCCATTCGATACCATTGAACTTGATCTTGCAAGTTGACGTGGTCCATGCTCTGAGGGTCTCTGAAAAACTGATTGTTGTTTGTTTGAAGTCAAGTCTGCCTTTTGAAGACAGTTCTTATTTTTCAATATATCCTACACTACACTTCCATATACTGGAAGGTAACCACATATTTGAATGTATATCTCGTTTATATTAGATGCACTGCTATAAGGTATGGGATTTATATTTTAGCTGTGGAGAGTGATGTATTGTATGTTGTAGGACGTAGCTGTGGGCGCTTCAGCTTTTTGCATTTTATAGCCTGAAGGCTAAGCATATGATAACCATATCTGTATTACTGTATTGAAGTACTAATGCTGTTAAACCTGTAAAAGCACTGGATCACCCAGACTGCTTATTACTTGGGATTTACGATGGTCTGCACAACCAACCAATCCAATTTTTAAAGCACTTAATAAACTGAAGAGCACTACTACTGCTCTGATACATGTATAAAAAGTATGTGCAATTCTGACAATCTATAAGAACATAAGAAAGGTTACAAAACGAGAGGAGGCCCCATTCAGCCCATCTTGCTCGTTTGGTTGTTAGTAGCTTATTGATCCCAGAATCTCATCAAGCAGCTTCTTGAAGGATCCCAGGGTGTCGGCTTCAACAACATTACTGGGGAGTTGGTTCCAGGTGGCTGGGAGTGTGTGATAAAAGACTGGTGAAGATCGGTGCAAAAATCAAGGCAGTGACGTTCTTCAGCATACAGAGCATGACAGACAGACAGACAGACAGACAGACAGACAGACAGACAGACAGACAGACGGACAGACGGACAGACAGACGGACGGACGGACTGACGGACGACACGATCAGGCAAAGTCCTAACCGCGTGTGACATTGCTAGCTGCGTGACATTGCTAGTTTATGCACTGGCTGCAAAAGCAAAAGCATTTATGATCTTGAACATTTAACATTTATTACTATAAAATCTGTACAGCATTTCCTGTTCTGTAATTGAGAGGAACGGTAGTTCCTCATGCCAAGTTATCAGCGAACTGCCAGTGATGAGACTCTATACAGCACGGACAGGTTACGTGTTTTCAGGGTATTGGCGCAGCCAAAAGCACCATTCCACTTTTAATTTGTAGGTGAAAAGTAGGGGTGCACCGATACATCGGTTGGTTATCGGATCGGCACCGATAAAGGGGGAAATAACATTATCGGCTATTTATAGCCAATAATGTTTACCGATATTTATGCGTTGACGTATAAACCGTGAGACAAGAATATATTCGCTATAGTGTGTAAGTGCGCTGATAGTCAGTTGTAAGTATGTCTAAATTAAGGAGTACAGTTTGGAATTTTTTTTAAGTGCCTGTAAAGAACTCCAAAACAGCTGACTGCAAGCTATGTGGTGCAAATATTTCACGTGGTGGCAACAGCAGATTTCAACACAGCAAACTTAATTCATCACCTCAAGACGCGCCATGCCCCTGAATACAAGAACTACTTAAAGGCTACAGAAAAGAAAAGAGGGGGAGGAAAGAGCTGCGCCGAAGCAACTATCACTACATGAAACACTTAAACGTACACAAAAATTTGGAAGTGGGGATGCCAGGGCTAAAGAAATTACAAATCGGTTAACCCTTTGCGGTTCTATGTCAGACCTGGTCCCACATTGCAATTTTCCCTTTCCGGTCCAATGTCAGACCCTGTCCGACATCATCAGTAAGACGTAAAAAACAGGTCTTGAGTCGCTTTTTCTCTGGAAAAAGCCGAGAAAACCATTCACTGGCCGAGTGAGACCGATAGGAGCCGGAAAAAAAAAAAAAAAAAAAGGGGGCGGATCTCAGCAATACACTTAACCCCGGCACCACACAGATAACACGGACATAAAAACACAATATAGCTGCTTCTGCATCCAGCGCTCAAAGAATATCACAGACATTTGCAGAGCTTTTTGAGATGTTCTAGTAATAAAATAATGACTTGGATCGCATTATTTAGGAGTTTGTGATAAAACGAGTGATCAGGAGATGATTTATCAGTATGCACGACTATGAAGAGGTATGTGAAAAATACAGCGAACAAGGGGTGGGGCGGGGCTGGAGATGCAGTACTGAGTGTCCTGTTGATATGCAGTGCCTTTTAAACCTGTTTTACTGTGAAAAAAATACTTTTAAAACAGTGCGTCTAAAATAAACTGCACGTGTGAAAATAAATTAGACCTGACTCGCCTGAGACGTGCTGGATAAATGGACTGCAAAGGGTTAATGGAATTTATAGCTCTGAATGATCAGCCATTTTCTGTTGTACTAGATACTGGATTTCGCCGTCTCATTGAATGCCTTGAGCCTCGTTACACACTGCCCAGTAGAAAGTTTATGTCTGAGACTGCACTTCCTGAGCTCTACAGCGTTGTTTTAAAACAAATACAGACACTGGTTGAAGATGATCATGTATCAGTACTAAGCTTTATGACAGACATTTGGAGCTCTGATGTGTCGCCAATGTCAATGCTGAGTTTAACTGCACAATGGATAGACGTGAATTTCAATTTCGTAGGGCAGTACTAAAGGCACAGGAGCTCAGCACTTCCCATACAGCGGAGGCTATTTCAATAGCATTTGATAATATGTCTGCAGCATGGAAAATTCTGAAGGAAAAAACGCCGTTATCAGAGATAATGCAAGAAACATAGCAAAGGCTATGCAAGAGTCCAGTTTACCAAGTTTACCTTGTGTAGCACATACACTCCAGCTTGTTGTGAATGAAGGACAGTTATCACAGTGCAGCGTGTCCGATTTACTGGCAGCATCACGAAAAATTGTTGGGCACTTTAAACACTCTGTGTTGGCGTATTCTCGTCTTCAAAGGGTGCAGGCGTTGCTCGGAATGCCTTTGAAGAGGTTACAGCAGGACGTACAGACAAGTTGGAACAGCACGCACTACATGCTGCAAAGCCTTTGGGAGCAGAAGCCTGCGCTTGGAGCATGTGCTGCTGACCATGAAATCCCTACAACTCACTGTACAGCAGTAGGGGATGATGGAATAGTGACAGTTCTAGCACCATTTGAAGAACTAACTTGTGAACTGAGTTCATCCTTGGCCTCTGCTTCTGATGTCATCCCTTCCATCGTAGCTTTAAAACGGCTTTTGAGGAAAAGTTTCAGATTCAGACCAAGGAGTAAAGACTATTAAACAGACTTTGCTGGAAGCCTTGGAAACACACTTTGAGAAAACTGAAACTGAACCTCTCTACTGCGTTGCAACCCTGCTGGACCCAAGATACAAGGACAGGTACTTCACTGGTAATGACAAAAAGCTGCTGACTACACAAATGCTGGTGACACACCTGGAAAACATGCAAGCCTTAACGAAGCCTGCTTCGAAGAAACCAAAGGAAGCAGATGACGGCACTACAAAACCCAGCCACAACCTACGTTCGATGTATGATGAGATATTGGAAGAAAGTACCGGTGGGGTAGTAACTGATGCTATAAGCAGTAGTGTTATGCTTCAGAAACAAAGCTACCTGAGCGAGCCCACACTTCAAAGAAGTGGAGATAAGCTAAAATACTGGGAAACCAACAATGGTAGTTTTCCCATTCTAGCTGAATCTGCATGGAAGTTTCTGTCTGCCCCCTGCAGTAACGTTGACAGTGAACGGCTGTTCAGTGCAGCTTCGCACATTGTGGACGAGAAGAGAAACAGGCTAATGTGTGAAAAAGCAGAAATGCTACTATTTGTTAAAACCTTCCACTCACTCATTTATGCTAAATATATGAGTAAGCTATTGTATGCCAGAGGCAAGAATGTAAATCGGACACAGAGATATATATAAATATTAACATTACTTTAGCAAAATGTTAAATTGGCTAATCTATCTATCTATCTATTATTGCTGTTGTTTTTGTGATGACTAGTATACACTGTTTTTATTTTGTAATTGTAACACCTTAATCTAGATTTAAAGCCTGTTCATCTTGAAGGCAAAAGTGTTTTGATTTGGCCATTTTTTTTCTGCATATGTTTTAAAAGTAAAAGTTTAAAAGCTCATATTTGTGTGGATTTTTGCTTCCAAATGTATCTAGAAGCAGTAAGGCAAAAATAAAAGTGTGCACGTTTTATAAATGCAAACAAAATTTTTCACATTTACTTTAGTGTTTTGAAATGACTTGCACTATTACTTAATATTATATCGATATCAGCCGATATGGTTGGGTCTTCATCGGTTATCGGTATCGGCCCAGAAAATCCTTATCGGTACACCCCCAGAGAAAAGTAGAAGAAAAAGTCAATACCTGTCATACAGTAAGAGAAATAAGTCACCAAGTAAGGTAAAAATGTCCATCTCCTCCTCCTTCTCCCAACATATTTTTTTGCAAAACCCATTGAGTTTTAATCCACACATATGTATATTGCAGGACATCCGAGTTTAATGACAATTAACTTGCTTTGTCAACATGGAAATATACTAGGGAACGCACTTATTGTGAAGTCTATATAATTTATATTAAATCATTTGTTTCTGTTTTAAAATGGAACATTTGCCTGCAAAAAATATCTTTCTTTATATAAATATATAAAAAAGGTCTGGTATACGTGGGATTTGAATCTATAACGTGTTGTGTTATTGTCAGTGCTACACGATTAGCTGAGAAAACAAGCAGTATTTTGAAAGATAAAGTCAGCCAGCTGAGATTCTAGGGACTATATTGGAGATTTTTTCAAATCATCATATAATCATCATTCTGAAAAATGTTGGTTTCCTGTCATTGTAACGCTCATTGTGGTCCCTACTGGCGCAAGGAAGTACGGTTCCTTTTGATACTGGTTGATGAGAGTAACGCTATTTGTGGTCCCCACTAGACAAAAAGGAATGTTAATTTCTGAGAATTAGCTAATAATGCTGAAGCCTATATATTTGGTAAAAAGTAAAACATGAATAAATAAATACATTAATAAATATTGAAATAAATGAATACATAAATCAATACATAGACATTTATTTATCTATCTTGATATTTATTTTTCACTATCAGATATAAATAAACACTGCCATTTAATACTGTATGAAACAAAAATAAATATTCAACAGACCTTGTTCAATTGTACACTAGCAAAGATTTTTGTACATTGTCATCATGCTTTCATATATTTTTACTTTCAAATTAAAAAATATATTGTAACGACCCAGACACTTGGTTTGTTGATAAATCATCTCCTGATCACTCGTTTGATCACCAAACTCCTCAATAATGCGATCCAAGTCATTATTTTATTACTTTAACATCTGAAAAAGCTCTGCAGATGTCTGTGATATTCTTTGAGTGCTGGATGCGGAAGCAGCTGTCTTGTTTGTTTATATCTGTGTTATGTCTGTGGTGAAGGGACTATGCGTATTGCTCAGATCCGCACCCCCCCCCCCCCTTTTTTTTTTTTTGGCTTCTCTCAGTTTCTATCGGACTTTATATATGTATAAAGTGAAAAAAGAAGTGATATCTGAAACAAAAACACACTGGAAAGCAGTGGGGGTCAAGGTGCCGCAATTGTTTCTACTAACTTGGCTTGTGTTTTTCAGGCACAATAAAAGCTGATCGAACTTGCATCAAAAACACAAGCCAAGTTAGTAGAAGCAATTGGGCCACCTTGACCCCCACTGCTTTTACAGTTGTGCCTATTTGCTTGGTGCTGGCCAAGGTTGTCCCCAATGGTTTCTTGAAACTTGGGTTGTGTTTTTGATATCTCCACTTTAAATGGCTGGGCACTTTGATAACTTGGCGCTTTTTCATATTTCCAGTGTTTTTCTGTTTCAGATACATTACAGTGCGTCTATGAGAATGGGTTTTCTGTGTATGTACGAGTTGGGTGACACAGTGCAGAATGCTTCCAGTTACTCTGAAAGGGGACTCTAACAAGCTCGTCACAGGGAATGCAGTTCAACACATTCTCGCCCTCCCTCAGCCCGTATTCCCTGAAACCTTATCTATAAAAAAAACAACTGCAGAGATAGAGAGCAGCTGCTGCTCAGAACTGCGGCCTTAACCCCTTCCTCACCACAAGAGGACAGTTTCTTCTAGTTTTTGTCGGATTATATCAGGGATTGTTCCTTAGCTACTGTGTAAAACATGCTTGCTTTCCAAAACAGTAGGGCTAGCTCGTCGCCTCAGGGATCTCAGTAGCCTACCTCTCTCTTTCAGTTCAGTGCCAAACTGCACCTCTCAGCACTGTGTGGCTAAACTTTTTATTTATTATTTTTACCTTTATTTATAGTCCTTTCTACATAAAGATGAACCTTGTCCTAACCCTAACGCAAGTTTAATCACAGTTGGACAATTAGATTCTCTAGGTATAGCCAATATCAACATGTAAGTGCAATGCTCTCAATGACTTGTGCTAAAGAGTGTCTTATCACAACCGGACACATGCTTACATTTTAACATATATCTAGAGCCGCGTCTATATAAATATAATACAAATCAGGGATGGCAGTAAGACTCCCATTGCATAGCAGTTTGATCCATTCCTGGTTTTACTATGAGTTTCCACACCTGAGATTGTTACCTGTACACTGCAGCTAATCAAGATTGTAGAAAAACCTGGAATAGGTGGAACTGCTATGCGATAGGAGTCTTATTTCCATCCCTGACAATAAATACATAAATAAAAAAAGTAAAGTAGACGACTATTTCTGCAAATGCCTTCTTCATCATCAGTGTATTGAATTGGTTTTAGAATCTGTGATCAAGCGACTCTGTAGTTACGAAGTGGTCTGGCGACACACAGACGACTCAGTGAGCCCCGAGTTTTGCACCCCAATCAGGGATAATAGAGAAAGCACAAGACCACCCATTGTTTCCAAGCAGCTTGTTGGGGCATGGCTATTAAACCACAGTGAAGACGAATGAGGAGACACCTGGAATACGCTCACTGCACATCACCGTCGCCAGGGAGACCACGGAACAGCATGGGGGCAAACAAAACACACACACTCACACACGGACTGCATTATATGCTATAAGACAGACAAAAACAGGGAGTCTCCATATACCCCCAGGTGCTGGTGAACTCGATCATGTTCTCAGGAAATGTCAAATTGAAGCGGCAGTTCTCTAGATGTAAACATGTACGTGTGTAACAGACAGCCTCCACACACCCAGAGTTTCAAGAACTCGTGCCAAAGAATGTTGTTAACACGTTTCATCAATCAGTCAAGTGGTTCTATAGATCGGTGTAAAACTGTAAAGAGTCTTGCTAATAATCTCAGAGACAATACCTGAACAGTGCTCGTTTACCAGCTCTCTCGCTCTGCTCATCGCCTTCAACCATCCCCCTCTTTTCCTCCTCCTCCTCCTCCTGCAATGTGATCGCTCTCTCCCTCTCTCTTTCCTGCTCTCGCTCCACTTCCTGTCTCTGCTGGAACTCCAAAAGGTGTCTTCCTGTAGGAGGCACTGCTCCTTCCTGTCTTGCCGGCTTCAACTTCCTGTCCGTGATACTGTGCGGGTAAAATCAAGAAAAAAAAGCCAATTAAAAAAACAAAAGAAAAAACACCTACATGACTATAAAGCACTGTAGAGAAGACAGCAGCTACCCAGCAAGGTGTCTATATAACACTATAACACCCTGTACAGAACTACAGCAGCTACCCAGCATGGTGTCTATATAACACTATAACACCCTGTACAGAACTACAGCAGCTACCCAGCATGGTGTCTATATAACACTATAACACCCTGTACAGAACTACAGCAGCTACCCAGCATGGTGTCTATATAACACTATAACACCCTGTACAGAACTACAGCAGCTACCCAGCATGGTGTCTATATAACACTATAACACCCTGTACAGAACTACAGCAGCTACCCAGCATGGTGTCTATATAACACCCTGTACAGAACTACAGCAGCTACCCAGCATGGTGTCTATATAACACTATAACACCCTGTACTGAACTACAGCAGCTACCCAGCATGGTGTCTATATAACACTATAACACCCTGTACAGAACTACAGCAGCTACCCAGCATGGTGTCTATATAACACTATAACACCCTGTACAGAACTACAGCAGC
The DNA here is from genome assembly GCF_902713425.1 of Acipenser ruthenus. NCBI lineage: Eukaryota > Metazoa > Chordata > Actinopteri > Acipenseriformes > Acipenseridae > Acipenser > Acipenser ruthenus. The sequence continues at coordinate 6,671,976 of NC_081226.1, read as the reverse complement.
TACCCAGCATGGTGTCTATATAACACTATAACACCCTGTACAGAACTACAGCAGCTACCCAGCATGGTGTCTATATAACACCCTGTACAGAACTACAGCAGCTACCCAACATGGTGTCTATATAACACTATAACACCCTGTACAGAACTACAGCAGCTACCCAGCATGGTGTCTATATAACACTATAACACCCTGTACAGAACTACAGCAGCTACCCAGCATGGTGTCTATATAACACTATAACACCCTGTACTGAACTACAGCAGCTACCCAGCATGGTGTCTATATAACACTATAACACCCTGTACAGAACTACAGCAGCTACCCAGCATGGTGTCTATATAACACTATAACACCCTGTACAGAACTACAGCAGCTACCCAGCATGGTGTCTATATAACACTATAACACCCTGTACAGAACTACAGCAGCTACCCAGCATGGTGTCTATATAACACTATAACACCCTGTACAGAACTACAGCAGCTACCCAGCATGGTGTCTATATAACACCCTGTACAGAACTACAGCAGCTACCCAGCATGGTGTCTATATAACACTATAACACCCTGTACAGAACTACAGCAGCTACCCAGCATGGTGTCTATATAACACTATAACACCCTGTACAGAACTACAGCAGCTACCCAGCATGGTGTCTATATAACACTATAACACCCTGTACAGAACTACAGCAGCTACCCAGCATGGTGTCTATATAACACTATAACACCCTGTACAGAACTACAGCAGCTACCCAGCATGGTGTCTATATAACACTATAACACCCTGTACAGAACTACAGCAGCTACCCAGCATGGTGTCTATATAACACTATAACACCCTGTACAGAACTACAGCAGCTACCCAGCATGGTGTCTATATAACACTATAACACCCTGTACAGAACTACAGCAGCTACCCAGCATGGTGTCTATATAACACTATAACACCCTGTACAGAACTACAGCAGCTACCCAGCATGGTGTCTATATAACACTATAACACCCTGTACTGAACTACAGCAGCTACCCAGCATGGTGTCTATATAACACTATAACACCCTGTACAGAACTACAGCAGCTACCCAGCATGGTGTCTATATAACACTATAACACCCTGTACAGAACTACAGCAGCTACCCAGCATGGTGTCTATATAACACTATAACACCCTGTACAGAACTACAGCAGCTACCCAGCATGGTGTCTATATAACACTATAACACCCTGTACAGAACTACAGCAGCTACCCAGCATGGTGTCTATATAACACCCTGTACAGAACTACAGCAGCTACCCAGCATGGTGTCTATATAACACTATAACACCCTGTACAGAACTACAGCAGCTACCCAGCATGGTGTCTATATAACACTATAACACCCTGTACAGAACTACAGCAGCTACCCAGCATGGTGTCTATATAACACTATAACACCCTGTACAGAACTACAGCAGCTACCCAGCATGGTGTCTATATAACACTATAACACCCTGTACAGAACTACAGCAGCTACCCAGCATGGTGTCTATATAACACTATAACACCCTGTACAGAACTACAGCAGCTACCCAGCATGGTGTCTATATAACACTATAACACCCTGTACAGAACTACAGCAGCTACCCAGCATGGTGTCTATATAACACTATAACACCCTGTACAGAACTACAGCAGCTACCCAGCATGGTGTCTATATAACACTATAACACCCTGTACAGAACTACAGCAGCTACCCAGCATGGTGTCTATATAACACTATAACACCCTGTACAGAACTACAGCAGCTACCCAGCATGGTGTCTATATAACACTATAACACCCTGTACAGAACTACAACAGCTACCCAGCATGGTGTCTATATAACACTATAACACCCTGTACAGAACTACAGCAGCTACCCAGCATGGTGTCTATATAACACTATAACACCCTGTACAGAACTACAGCAGCTACCCAGCATGGTGTCTATATAACACTATAACACCCTGTACAGAACTACAGCAGATACCCAGCAAGGTGTTTATAAAGTTGTAATCCAGTGCTGGCCAGAGCCTCGCTGTACTGTACTGCACAGTTCTGTTCGGTTCTGTACTCACCTGACGGGTCCGAAGCTAAACGCGATGAAGAGCAGCACGGCCATCACACACACAGCCTTCCTGCTGCCAGCCGAGCCCAACCGGACCGTATCAGAACCCTGCAGAGAGAGACAGAGAGAGAGAGTCAGAATACACACACCGAGAGACACACACACACACACGCACGCATTCTCCCAGGCCCTCACCTCTGTGATGAAGGAGTCCAGTCTCTTCCTGAGCGCTGTGTTCTCTCTCCTCAGCCTCTCGTTCTCACACAGCGCCTCCTGTAGTTTGGTCTCCAGACCCTGCAGGTATTCCTTCTTCTTCTTGCGGGACTGGCAGGCGCTCTCGCGGTTCTTTATCATGCGCTGCTGCCTCCTCAGCACCTTCACCTGAGACAAACAGAGAAATAATACACCCCTTCAGTTCAATTTTAGGGCAGAGATACAATAAGGAAAGGTTTTTATTTTCATACTAATCAAAACTACAATAGCTGCATAGTCAATTCATATAATGGAATTATTATTATTATTTTTTTTTATCTCAAACTGTGACCTGGGTTTTTACACTGGTCTACACTGACACCTAGTGGACAGAAACAAAGCCGACTCCTTCAGATTAAGAACTGCCTGTCTTCTCACTAAACTAAACTGTCTCTTATGGTACCAGACTACCGTCTCTAATACAAATGAATGAATGTACAGGTGAGTGTATTCTAGCTCAATGTAAACTCACATCAATGTCGAAGCTGCTGGTCCCAGTATGACAAGGTGCTGGTACAATGGGTTTGCTGGTTACTGCTTTGCCGGCAGCGCTGTTGAAGGGGGTGGTGCTGGGACCAGTGGCTCCAGTGACTGGTGATGTGGGCTCCACTTTAATCAAACTGGGAACTGGGCCGAGGTGCAGCAGGTCTGACTGGGACAGAACAACTGGGGGAATGGAGACTAGAGGAGAGAGGGAGAGAGAGGGAGAGGGAGAGAGAGAGAGAGGGAAGGGAGAGAGAGAGAGAGAGAGGGAAGGGAGAGAGAGAGAGAGAGAGGGAAGGGAGAGAGAGAGAGAGAGAGAGAGAGAGAGAGACACAGAGAGAGATAGTTTTGAGTTTTAAAATCCCTTTATTTTATCATTATAAATATTTCATAACTAAAGCCACAATAAATATTTTAAAAAAGTAAAAATAATTAAAATATACAAGTACAAGAACAAAACTATTACAGACCAATAAACCCCCTGTAAAACCAGCACTGCATCAGTTCTAAAGTCACTTTAGAGTCTTACCAGACCTTTCATATAAACACAGTGCGCTTCCCCTCCTCACTCACTCACACACACACACCCTCCCCAATACACCACGACTCCCCCTCCTCTCTCACACACACACACACACACACACACACACACACACACCCTCCCCAATACACCACGACTCCCCCTCCTCACTCACACACACACCCTCCCCAATACACCACGACTCCCCCTCCTCACTCACACACACCCTCCCCAATACACCACGACTCCCCCTCCTCACTCACTCACACACACCCTCCCCAATACACCACGACTCCCCCTCCTCACTCACACACACACCCTCCCCAATACACCACGACTCCCCCTCCTCACTCACACACACACCCTCCCCAATACACCACGACTCCCCCTCCTCACACACACACACCCTCCCCAATACACCACGACACCCCCTCCTCACTCACACACACACACCCTCCCCAATACACCACGACTCCCCCTCCTCACACACACACACACCCTCCCCAATACACCACGACACCCCCTCCTCACTCACACACCCCCTCCCCAATACACCACGACACCCCCTCCTCACTCACACACCCCCTCCCCAATACACCACGACTCCCCCTCCTCACACACACCCTCCCCAATACACCACGACTCCCCCTCCTCACACACACCCTCCCCAATACACCACGACTCCCCCTCCTCACACACACACCCTCCCCAATACACCACGACTCCCCCTCCTCACTCACACACACACACACCCTCCCCAATACACCACGACTCCCCCTCCTCACTCACACACACCCTCCCCAATACACCACGACACCCCCTCCTCACTCACACACACACCCTCCCCAATACACCACGACACCCCCTCCTCACTCACACACACACCCCCTCCCCAATACACCACGACACCCCCTCCCCAATACACCACGACACCCCCTCCTCACTCACACACCCCCTCCCCAATACACCACGACTCCCCCTCCTCACACACACCCTCCCCAATACACCACGACTCCCCCTCCTCACACACACACACCCTCCCCAATACACCACGACACCCCCTCCTCACTCACACACACACACACCCTCCCCAATACACCACAACTCCCCCTCCTCACACACACACACACCCTCCCCAATACACCACGACTCCCCCTCCTCTCACACACACCCTCCCCAATACACCACGACACACCCTCCCCAATACACCACGACTCCCCCTCCTCACACACACACACACACCCTCCCCAATACACCACGACTCCCCCTCCTCACACACACACACCCCCTCCCCAATACACCACGACACCCCCTCCTCACTCACACACCCCCTCCCCAATACACCACGACACCCCCTCCTCACTCACACACCCCCTCCTCACTCACACACCCCCTCCCCAATACACCACGACACCCCCTCCTCACTCACACACACACCCTCCCCAATACACCACGACTCCCCCTCCTCACACACACACACACCCCCTCCCCAATACACCACTACACCCCCTCCCCAATACACCACGACACCCCCTCCTCACTCACACACCCCCTCCCCAATACACCACGACTCCCCCTCCTCACACACACCCTCCCCAATACACCACGACTCCCCCTCCTCACACACACACACCCTCCCCAATACACCACGACTCCCCCTCCTCACTCACACACACACCCTCCCCAATACACCACGACTCCCCCTCCTCACTCACACACACACACCCCCTCCCCAATACACCACGACTCCCCTCCTCATTCACACACACACACCCTCCCCAATACACCACGACTCCCCCCCCCTCCTCACTCACACACACACACACACACACCCACCCTCCCCAACACATGAGCTTTACAAGTGTCCAAGTGTACCATGTGATAAAAAGAGAAATCTATCTTAATCCTGGAGACCATCAGGATTCTACAAACACCAATAGGATTGCTAAAACCAGTGGCTAAAATCTTATTTTTCTGGGATTTAAAAATGGCCAACTTCGCTTAAACCAATACAAAGTTAACCAGTAACCATCAATCCCGCTGTCTAAAAGTGAACTGGGCTGCAGCCCTGGGCAGTCAGTGGAGATGTCGAGGTCCACATGGTTCAGGTAGCGGTTAGAGGCTATGACACCATGCAGCACTCTCCACTGCAAGTCTCCAGAGCGCTCGGGCAGGGGCAGCTTGTACGGTACATTACCCTCCAGACAGGGGTTACACAGGGTTCTCCCCAGGAATTCTGTACAGCCGGGCGGCAGAACATTATAGCCGGGAGCACTTAAGGGAAAAATAAACTTGTCTTACCTTAAATATATAATACGACAAAGAATTTGAATAATATGTTGTCTTTCATTGACTATATCTGGTTGCTCTGTTTTATGTTCTACATTTTTTATTCTGGTAAATTACCTGCTTATTTAGGCACTCTACGATTTGACTGGGGAAAGATAACGTGGGGTTATTGGAGTTAACAGAAAACAAACAAACAAAAAAAAACAAAATCGGTAACCCTTTACTTCCTCTTTAGCGTAATTATTGAGCTCATTGCTTCATCTAAATTGTTTTCTTTGTTAAGTTTTCAGGGCATTCTGTTAATGCACGTCTATTTTTGTTTTTTGCTGTTCTACATTTTGCAAATGCAACTCTTCATTTTAACCATTTTTTTAACACAACAGTAACACAACATCATAACTGTTGCATGAAACTGGAGTGTAATAATCCAGCACCTCTACCCTTAAGCATTTGTATGTCAGCTAACAAGTGTTTAGCTGATATCCCATGGATAACCTTTTTAATTTTAATGTTGTAGCCTCTCGAAGTGCTTAACACACAAAACCTGCCCCTTCATCTCTCTGATTGGTTAGATGTTGTGTCAGGTCGTAACACAGCTGTCGTGTTTCCAGGATTTTTTTTTTTTCACCGAGCAACACGCAGGTGATCTCGTCCTTACTGTTAAAGGCACAGTAGCATCTGCAAGACGTGCGGATCGGGTTTGTTCAGCTGAGCGGCGACAGCCAGACCGCCTGGCTGAAAAGGCCTGGGGAGAACCCTGTTACATCATCAGGGACAGAGAGGTGAGCTCTCCACTTAGTGTCCACCAGGTCCTTCAGTTGATTTCATACAACTTTTCTTTTCTGCGGTGTGGAGATCCACCTCTGTCTCTCAGCCCATTGACAGCAGTCTGCCAGGCGGCTCCTGCTCCTCCTCTGACACTGAAGGGGAGACCAGCACTGTGGAGAACAGGGGCTCCTGCTCTGGGGCCGGACAATAGGGTCACACACAGCGAGTCAGGGATTTGAACCGGGACCTCCTAGTATCAAGCCCTTTTTTTTTTTTAACCACTAGACCACCAAGCCTCCTATTTTCAGACCCACATAGACCAACGCACACATAGACACGCACGCGCGCACACAGACACGCACGCACACGCATTCACAGACACGCACACACAAAGACACGCACACGCACGCACAGACAGACACGCACGGGCGCACACAGACACGCACGCACACTGTAAGGCTGTTTGATCGGGCGGCTGGTGTTTGGGAGCAGAAAGGCTTCAGGAGACAAGGTTAAAGTGCAAACTTGACAAGTTTATTAAAGTGCTGAGTGCCACACGAACGTTGCTTTTTGTCCACAACAGTTTTCAAGTAAGTATAATAAATAAATACAGCACTGCATTGAAAAACTAAAAACATTTAACCAAACCAGGATACTCAACTATCCTATACTTTCATTTTTAAAGCATTGTTAACTATACAGCATCCTGCTGTTACCTTCTGGCGAGCCTCCCTGTAAATGAGCCCACCTCTCCTATATATAGAGGATGGCTATATAACCACACCCCTGGACTGGTCCATTATAAAATACAAGAAAAAACATTATCATCATGTGTCAATTATTAAAGCAACTCCAAATTTAAAGATGTAACATTGAAAATGGATAACTGCAAAGCATACGACATGGTTTATTTAGATTTCCAGAAAGCTTTTGACAAAGTCCCGCATAAAAGATTAATTCTCAAACTGAACGCAGTAGGGATTCAAGGAAATGCATGCACATGGATTAGGGAGTGGTTAACAGGTAGAAAACAGAAAGTACTGATTAGAGGAGAAACCTCAAAATGGAGTGTGGTAACCAGTGGTGTACCACAGGGATCAGTATTAGGTCCTCTGCTATTCCTAATCTACATTAATGATTTAGACTCTGATATAGTAAGCAAACTCGTTAAATTTGCAGACGACACAAAAATAGGAGGAGTGGCAAACACTGTTGAAGCAGCAAAGGTCATTCAAAATGATCTAGACAACATTCAGAATTGGGCAGACACATGGCAAATGAAATTTAATAGAGAAAAGTGTAAAGTATTGCATGCGGGCATTAAAAATGTGCATTATAAATATCATATGGGAGATAGTGAAATTGAAGAAGGGAACTATGAAAAAGACCTAGGAGTTTATGTTGACTCAGAAATGTCTTCATCTAGACAATGTGGGGAAGCTATAAAAAAGGCTAACAAGATGCTCGGATATATTGTGAGAAGTGATGAATTTAAATCAAGGGAAGTAATGTTAAAACTTTACAATGCATTAGTAAGACCTCACCTAGAATATTGTGTTCAGTTCTGGTCACCTCGTTACAAAAAGGATATTGCTGCTCTAGAAAGAGTGCAAAGAAGAGCAACCAGAATTATCCCAGGTTTAAAAGGCATGTCGTATGAAGACAGGCTAAAAGAATTGAATCTATTCACTCTTGAACAAAGAAGATTACGCAGCGATCTGATTCAAACATTCAAAATCCTATAAGGTATAGACAATGTCAACCCGGGGGACTTCTTTGACTTGAAAAAAGAAAAAAGGACCAGGGGTCATAAATGGAGATTAGATAAAGGGGCATTCAGAACAGAAAATAGGAGGCACTTTTTTACACAGAGAATTGTGAGGGTCTGGAACCAACTCCCCAGTAATGTTGTTGAAGCTGAAACCCTGGGATCCTTCAAGAAGCTGCTTGATGAGATTCTGGGATCAATAAGCTACTAATAACCAAACGAGCAAGATGGGCTGAATGGCCTCCTCTCGTTTGTAAACTTTCTTATGTTCTTATGTTCATAATGCTTAAACTTCCTACAGTTCTCTAGCATCATTAACATTACAATAGTTAACATTTTTCCCAATTGCATAACCCACTCTACACAATTAGTTACTCATTTTAAGTTATAATCAGCTCCCCCATTCACTAACATTGGGCGCGTGCCTGTGTATTTGAGCGCAGCCGTCCGTGCATGCGCCCCCTTAAAGCCCTCCCCCAGCGTCAACATGCATGCGCACCCCCCGCTCCGGATCCAAAGAGAATAGGAAGTATTTTCAAATTAAATTAATTATTTTAAAACAACAGAGTTTCACTGCAGGCAGTACTGGGCATTATTTTACACCATATGTGCACCTATTATGCAAAATAGTTTCCAGCACGCCATGCCAACTGTGTTAGTAACATTGTATTTCTTTTACAGGCCGCCAGCATCCCGACCTCCCCGACTCAAGTAAGTAAACAAACAGGTATAACTATTATTCACGTTTCTCACAATCTTTGTACATAATGTTTTTTCCCCATTGACAAACAGCAGCACACATTTTATAATACCGTTGATGTTATCAATACGCATTTTAAAAAGGATGGTATACATAGCAAAGTGCGGGGCAGGTTTTAAACAGTCAGTGTTCCGCGGTAGTGATGGACAATGGAATCTGCTCCATCACACACACACACGCATGCACGCACAGAGACACACACACGCAGAGGCACACACACACAGAGAGAGACACACACACACGCAGAGACACATGGACGCACACACACACACACACACACAGAGAAACAGATACACACATGCAGAGACACACACACACACACACGCAGAGACACACAGACGCGCGCGCACACACACACACACACACACAGAAACAGATACACACACGGAGAGACACACACACGCCGAGACACACGCGCACACACACACACATGCACACAAACAAACAGGGAGGCAGGCACACAGACACACAGAGACACACTCACTCTCACACACACACACGCACGCACACACACACAGTCTCCGTTTCCCTCTCCCAGTACCTGGCAGTGTCTGCTCGATGCTCTGTATTGGTTGCAGGATGATGGTTTTGGCCGGGCTGCTGGTTTGTGCTACTGGGATGGCGGTCACACATACTGGTTTGGGCTGGATCGCCGGCTTGCTGCTCAGGATCGTACTGGCTTTCCGAGAGCTCGTGGAATGAAGAGGTGCTTTGGTATCCCCTGGTAAAAGCACAGCACAGTGTATTAAAGCACAGTGAAGATAATGAACCAGCCCCTTCTCAAAGTGTATTAAAGCACAGTGAAGATAATGAACCAGCCCCTTCTCAAAGTGTATTAAAGCACAGAGAAGATAATGAACCAGCCCCTTCTCAAAGTGTATTAAAGCACAGTGAAGATAATGAACCAGCCCCTTCTCAAAGTGTATTAAAGCACAGTGAAGATAATGAACCAGCCCCTTCTCAAAGTGTATTAAAGCACAGTGAAGATAATGAACCAGCCCCTTCTCAAAGTGTATTAAAGCACAGTGAAGATAATGAACCAGCCCCTTCTCAAAGTGTATTAAAGCACAGTGAAGATAATGAACCAGCCCCTTCTCAAAGTGTATTAAAGCACAGTGAAGATAATGAACCAGCCCCTTCTCAAAGTGTATTAAGGCACAGTGAAGATAATGAACCAACCCCTTCTCAAAGTGTATTAAAGCACAGTGAAGATAATGAACCAGCCCCTTCTCAAAGTGTATTAAGGCACAGTGAAGATAATGAACCAACCCCTTCTTAAAGTTTACTATTTTGGTATCCTCTGGTAAAACAAACCAGCCCCTATCCCTCTCCCCTCATCTCTCTCCGCCCTCCCTTCTCTTCTCTCCCCCTCTCACCTGTGGTAGTGGGGATGCTGATCTGCACGGTGTTGAGGGGGGGCGTCAGGATGTCCCCAAACATGTAGGGGGGTGTAGGGGGGTTCTCAGCCTTCACCCCATCAACTGTCCCGTTAGAGACCACACCCTGAGAAAAGAAAGCTTGAGATTATAACCCTGCTAATATGAAGACATTACCTCAAATAGCAGTAGTTTTGCAAAATAACCCAGTCAATGAAGTAGATTACAGAAATGATCAGGAGCCAGACATGTCCCCTGTACTCCCCTATAGCTGCATAAACTCAATTAGGAACCCTACAGACACAGGGAGACTGATTCCTGTTGTGATGAGAGTCAGCTCATTCAGAGCAGGGGGCTGACTGTTCAAGCTCCTGCACATACCTGGACTGGGTACAGGAGGGCTCTTGTGAGTGTCCAGCAGTGTTAGTCTTATCTGTGTGCGAGCAGGAGTTACAGAATAGTTAGCATGCTGTACTGCTCTCTGTCTCTCTGTATTTTAGTCAGTGTGGTGTCCTCTTGATTTATAGCCAGTAACACAGTACAGTGTGGTCACCTATCTGCTGTCCTCACACACACTACAGTAACACAGTACAGTGTGGTCACCTATCTGCTGTCCTCACACACACACACTACAGTAACACAGTACAGTGTGGTCACCTATCTGCTGTCCTCACACACACACACACTACAGTAACACAGTACAGTGTGGTCACCTATCTGCTGTCCTCACACACTATGGTACACTATTTTATTTTCAAAATAGTCTAAAGATTAAGGGGACATGGCCTATGTCCTTATAAGGTGGGATTTGTCAGGTATGTGTGTGTGTGTGTGTGTGAGATGAGAGAGAAAGAGGGGGAGGGGGGGAAGGAGAGGTGCGAGTGTTTCACCTGCTGGTAGAAGAGAGGGATGGAGCCGAGGGAGGGGGAGGGAGAGTTGCAAGTGTTTCACTTGCAGGTAGAGGAGAGGGAAGGAGGGAGGAGAGGGAGGAGGGTGAGTGTTTCACTTGCTGGTAGAGGAGAGGGAGGGAGGGAGGGAGGAGGGTGAGTGTTTCACTTGCTGGTAGAGGAGAGGGAGGGAGGGAGGGAGGAGAGGGAGGGGTGTGAGTGTTTCACTTGCTGGTAGAGGAGAGGGAGGGGTGTGAGTGTTTCACTTGCTGGTAGAGGAGAGGGAGGGAGGGAGGGAGGAGAGGGAGGGGTGTGAGTGTTTCACTTGCTGGTAGAGGAGAGGGAGGGGTGTGAGTGTTTCACTTGCTGGTAGAGGAGAGGGAGGGAGGGAGGAGAGGGAGGGGTGTGAGTGTTTCGCTTGCTGGTAAAGGAGAGGGATGGAGGGAGGGAGGAGGGTGAGTGTTTCACTTGCTGGTAGAGGAGAGGGAGGGAGGGAGGAGAGGGAGGGGTGCGAGTGTTTCACTTGCTGGTAGAGGAGAGGGAGGGAGGGAGGGAGGAGAGGGAGGGGTGTGAGTGTTTCACTTGCTGGTAGAGGAGAGGGATGGAGGGAGGGAGGAGAGGGAGGGGTGTGAGTGTTTCGCTTGCTGGTAAAGGAGAGGGATGGAGGGAGGGAGGAGGGTGAGTGTTTCACTTGCTGGTAGAGGAGGGAGGGAGGGAGGAGAGGGAGGGGTGTGAGTGTTTCACTTGCTGGTAGAGGAGAGGGAGGGAGGGAGGAGAGGGAGGGGTGTGAGTGTTTCACTTGCTGGTAGAGGAGAGGGAGGGAGGGAGGAGAGGGAGGGGTGCGAGTGTTTCACTTGCTGGTAGAGGAGAGGGAGGGAGGGAGGAGAGGGAGGGGTGTGAGTGTTTCACTTGCTGGTAGAGGAGAGGGAGGGAGGGAGGGAGGAGAGGGAGGGGTGTGAGTTTCACTTGCTGGTAAAGGAGAGGGAGGGGTGTGAGTGTTTCACTTGCTGGTAGAGGAGAGGGAGGGGTGTGAGTGTTTCACTTGCTGGTAGAGGAGAGGGAGGGAGGGATGGAGGGAGGGAGGGGTGTGAGTGTTTCACTTGCTGGTAGAGGAGAGGGAGGGAGGGAGGGAGGAGAGGGAGGGGTGTGAGTGTTTCACTTGCTGGTAGAGGAGAGGGAGGGAGGGAGGGAGGAGGGTGAGTGTTTCACTTGCTGGTAGAGGAGAGGGATGGAGGGGTGTGAGTGTTTCACTTGCAGGTAGAGGAGAGGGAGGGAGGGAGGGAGGAGAGGGAGGGGTGTGAGTGTTTCACTTGCAGGTAGAGGAGAGGGAGGGGTGTGAGTGTTTCGCTTGCTGGTAGAGGAGAGGGAGGGGTGTGAGTGTTTCACTTGCTGGTAGAGGAGAGGGAGGGAGGGAGGGTGAGTGTTTCACTTGCTGGTAAAGGAGAGGGAGGGAGGGAGGGAGGGAGGAGGGTGAGTGTTTCACTTGCTGGTAGAGGAGAGGGAGGGGTGTGAGTGTTTCACTTGCAGGTAGAGGAGAGGGAGGGAGGGAGGAGAGGGAGGGGTGTGAGTGTTTCGCTTGCTGGTAGAGGAGAGGGAGGGGTGTGAGTGTTTCACTTGCTGGTAGAGGAGAGGGAGGGGTGTGAGTGTTTCACTTGCTGGTAGAGGAGAGGGAGGGGTGTGAGTGTTTCACTTGCTGGTAGAGGAGAGGGAGGGAGGGAGGAGAGGGAGGGGTGCGAGTGTTTCACTTGCTGGTAGAGGAGAGGGAGGGAGGGAGGAGAGGGAGGGGTGTGAGTGTTTCGCTTGCTGGTAGAGGAGAGGGAGGGAGGGAGGGAGGAGGGTGAGTGTTTCACTTGCTGGTAGAGGAGTGTGATAGAGAAAGGATCGATGCTGTAAATCTCCCTCCCGATTAGAAAGCACGCTGTGTAAGGGGGAAGGTACGCTGCCTCCTAGATCTACCACCTCGGTGGTAGGTGGAAACCGGAAGGTAACCATATTAGGGGGAGCGCGTAGCTGCAAGTACTCAGGACGATTCCACTGCAGTCAGCTGCGGGGCAGCCCTCTATTGGAGAAACCATGGCGACGCATTGACTGCAGGGAGGAGTTTGCTGGGTACAAAGGGGAAGCAGCTGCGTCAGTTCCTCCTCTTGCGCTGAGAAACTGAACCTCCAGCCGGAGCGTTGTGTTTTTTGGATTACGTGTTGTTTGTTGTGTGTTTTCAGAGGCGGAGTAGGAGCGCGGGACTGCAGCCATGGAGCCAGTTCCAGATCACAGAGCACTACCTTCCCTTCACCAACATCAGCACACCAAGTGTGGACTGCAGAGCACTCTCATGCACAGGACACTCGGGATTTCATTGTGGACACTTTCTGTTTGTTTTTGTATTTTTGTTTGACAGCCAGCTGTGTTCCCCCCCCCCCCCCCCCCATACCCTCGCAGGTAAAGGGGAGGTTTATTTTAATAAACACAGTCGTTTTTGTGGGAGAAATACTGTTTCAGGACTGTTATTTATTCAGACACCACTCACATCCGTCACAAGGAGAGGGAGGGAGGGAGGGAGGAGGGTGAGTGTTTCACTTGCTGGTAGAGGAGAGGGAGGAAGCAATGGAGACGAGTGAGTGTTTTACCTGCTGGCAGAGGAGTGTGTCTGTGTTGGAGGACAGGGAGGAAGCTGAGCAGTGGGAGGAGGCTGGGGAGGCTGGTTCAGACTTCACCTGAAGAACTGCAACACAAAGAACACGAGATACATGAACATTTAGAGCAATCGAGTTATCTGAAATAAAAAGAACCACTCAGAAATACTGCAAACGTCATGAAGAGGCAAGGGGACAGCAATACACAAAAAAAAATTATTATATATATATACACACACACACACACACACACACACACACAGTGCTCCCTAGCGATAAGGCTCCCGGATATAACGCTCCTACAGCATGTCCCCCAATTCCCTATACTAGTGATTCATGCAATATTTCTACAGTAAATACAGTACCGGTGTTGTTCAAACTGTAAACAGCTTCTCAGTCTAACTTCTGTTTTTTGTCTCTCTCTTTTGATTTGGCACTTTATAACACAGACATCTTATACAGAATTCGTTTTATAACTAAATAAATATTAGGCCTATTGCGTGGTTATCTTTCCTAATGTACTTACTTTTTTTGCTGTGAGAGGAGCTGCTGCTTTCTCTGGGAGACGAGACGCTTCAGCCCCGCTCTGGCAGCTGAATCTGGGGCGAGTCCATCCCCTCCCCCCCTCGCACTTGGTTTGCTGTGTGTCGCTTTGAACTGAACTCCCGACCACCGTTTAACCAGGCTATTTATAGTTTATATAGAATTGCTAATCAAAATGATCCACGAGTGGGAATGTTACCTATAGCATTGATTACATGGTGCTTTATGCATGGTTAATTCACAGAAAGTTACATTGTTGCTTCACTATATGTGCATTATAGAGAGGGAGTTATTTTAATTTTGTATTTTAGATGTGTGTTGTTATGGGTCCAGTGGCGCCCCCCTCCCGTTTATAACGCTCTTCTTAGGTTATAACGCTCATATTGTCCCCCCCCCCGTCCCCCCCCCCCCGACCCGTGTTATAGCGAGGGAGCACTGTATATAAAAAACTGGAAAAGTAAATCCTCATATTATTTACGTTAATACGTCAGAACGAGAGTAATTTTTTTTTTCATATTAGACTCCTCCTTACGTCATCTCCACTGTGCAGTGCCACTCAATGTCAACAGCCACTAATTCCAACAAGCACTTTAAAATGGAAATGAATAGGCTACATTCAAAACAATGATATGGAGAGAGGATGCAGCAGTCGTACCCCAGCAGGGCCTCAATCCAGCAGACAGAGGATGAAACAGTCGTACCCCAGCAGGGCCTCAATCCAGCGGACAGAGGATGAAACAGTCGTACCCCAGCAGGGCCTCAATCCAGCGGACAGAGGATGAAACAGTCGTACCCCAGCAGAGCATCAATCCAGCGGACAGAGGATGCAACAGTCGTACCCCAGCAGAGCCTCAATCCAGCGGACAGAGGACGCAGCAGTCGTACCCCAGCAGAGCATAAATCCAGTGGGCCGCTTGTCCTTCAGGCTCACGGACATGGAGTAGCCACTGCAGGGAGGCGTGGTCCTGTACCACAGCCCCGATCCCCGCATTGCTTGCGTCCGTATCCAGAATGAAAGTCTTCAGGGGATTGGGGAACGCCAAGACTGGGGCATGTGCAAGGGCCTTCCGCAACTCTCCAAAGTACGGCTGCGCAGTGAGAGTCCCAGGTGAACCGGCCCCCCTCTGTTGGCAGTGCAAGGGCCTGGTAATCCGGGCAAATCCTTAACAAACCGCCTGTAGTACGATGCCGGGCCCAAAAAGCTCTGCACCTCAGTCACAGTCCTGGGGACCGGCCAGTCTTTTACAGAGGCCACCTTGGCAGGGTTTGTAGTGATGCCATCAGCCCCAACGACATGGCCGAGGAAGTGCGTTTTCTTCGTAATAGGTTTCACTTCCCCGGGTGGAGTTTCAGCCCGGCCCCCCGGACACGCTCAACACTGCCCACAGGTTTGCGAGCGAGTCCGAGAATGTGGTGGCGTGTGCCACACTCAACACCACACAGGCCGTCCGGAGAACTCCAGCCAGTACATGCTCCATCAGGCGCTCAAATGTTGCTGGAACATTGCACATTCCAAACGGCATCACTGAAAACTGCCACTGACCCTGGCCGATGGAGAATGTGGCCTTTGGGAGCGCCTCAGGAACCAGCTCGACCTGCCAGTAGCTGCTTCGCAGGTCGAGGGAGCTGAACCAACGAGAGCCCATAATACAGTCCAGGGCCTCGTCGAACCTGGGAAGGGGGTACGAGTCTTACGGGTCACTGCACATAGAATCGCAGTGATCGGTCCTTCTTCCGCACAAGCACAGCAGGTGCAGCCCATGGACTGGCCGATGGCTCGATAACTCCTACGGCGGCCATTTCCTGTATGAGAGCCACTGCCGCCTCCTGTTAGCAAGGAAGAGCGATGCAGCTGCTCCCGGATCGGGACTGCACTGCCAGTGTCAACGTGGTGCTGTACAAGGGGGCGCTGTCATCTGCTTCTGAGAGAGGCCGGGTCCTGCCCCTTCACGTCTGACGAGCCCCCTCCTCTTCAGGTGACGTTCCGATGTTGGCTTGCTCAGCCGGCTCTCCTCCCCTAGTTCCCGGTCCGCGGCGAGATGAAGACGGTCTTGGTCGATGAATACATCCCCAGCAGCCAGGGCGAGGGTGGCCCCCACCTTGGCCAGCAGGTCCAGCCCCAGAATACAGCGGCCCTGGATATCCGCCATGCAGAACTTGTGTTCAACTAGGTGGCGATCGCGTCGTCACTCTGACCTCTGCTCCGCTCTCCTGCGGCGCCGCAGACCCGCTTCATGGCGCAGTCTTGACCGCCCTCCTCGAGCACGTCGAGTCAGACCTGCTGTCAGAGCGTGGTGGGGGCTAGGCTGCAGACAGAGGCCTCCGCCGGCTGACAGCAGTGGCAAGCTCTTTAAAGTCATAAGGTCGAGATCAAGCAGGACCTGCAATGCCTGGCTTTAAGCTGTGGAACTCTGTTTAATTATAAAGACAGCAGCAACCAAATAGCAAGCAACAGCTTTATTTTTTATTTTTTTTGTCGGGGCAAAACTGAAGTGCAACGGCGCTCAGTGTTTTATTAAATAATAAAACAAACAGTTTAAACAAAACAAAACACTACAAAACAAAAAGGCCTGTTGGCCAAACAAATAAACAAATAACAAATAGTCTCATGCTGGTGTTTAAACCAGCAGCCTTAGCAATCGTTATCTCTTTACCGTCTCCGCTCTCGTTCTTCAACTCTGAACCCTCCTCCTGAGCGCAGACAGCTGCAGGCTTATATATTCTGGCCGAGGGGTTAACTAGCTATTAATTAATTATCCTATTACCCCTCGGTCAGTCTGCATGAGTTTAATAAGGATGCGTGACTGTCAGCTAGTTAAATAATCAGTAGCTGATCAGCCACTCATCCTCACAAGGTTTTAATAAATCACAAATACAAAACAATAACAAATAACATTGGCTTTCACCGTCATATAAACATATGACTCCTAATATAAATACATAATAAACAAAGGGGGGGGGACACTCCGCCACACATGGTTACCAACATTCTAATTGAAATAACGTTTGATCACAGCAGAGCTATACCTCATATAGATACAATTTAAAAATGGTCTCAAATAAACCGGAGAAAACGCAGCATATAAAAGTGTATTACACAGACTTTTATAGCATACATTTCCAAGTAAAAATAATACGCACGTGACAAAACATAGAACAGAACTAACTTGCACTGATTATTCGGAGTCTGAGCTCCGCCCCTCTCCTGCTTCAGCACAGCTGGACTCAGAGTCACTGGAAGGCAAGGCAGACGGGCCTGTCTCGTCCTGCCGCGGAGACTTCAGCCGTCGGCCAGGGTATTGTGCACAATATTCATGAAGTGTTTTCCTCTTGCGCCCCATTTTCAAATCAAACTAGTAACTGTCACTGTATACCTATAGCAAAAGCTTACCTACACCTTAACCCTCAATTAGTGACACACTGTCCATTTTTATTGCCAAGAGAAAGTACTTAAATTGCTCAAAACAATGTTTGCCTCCTTCTAAAACTGCAAGGTATCAGGTGTGCACTGGCTGTCTATTGACAGGTCTGGGCTTGCTTACCTGTCAGTATGTCTTCGTTTGCTTGTTTCCATGGAGACCGCACATTTTCTGGGTCCAGCGTCAAAACCAGATCATTATCAAACTAAGAACCAGAAGACAAGGAAAACAGAGCGTTTATAATGGAGACAGAAAAAAGGAAAGCGCTGGGCTGCAGCGTGGAAGGCAGTGGGTTTCAGCAGATCAGTGGTTAGAGAAAGCGCTGGGCTGCAGCGTGGAAGGCAGTGGGTTTCAGCAGATCAGTGGTTAGAGAAAGCGCTGGGCTGCAGCGTGGAAGGCAGTGGGTTGAGCAGATCAGTGGTTAGAGAAAGTGCTGGGCTGCAGTGTGGAAGGCAGTGGGTTTGAGGAGCTCGTCCGAGACCCTGGGCTGCATGTTTACCATGGAGTCGTAGTGCAGTCTCTGTAGACAGTCAGCAGGCTCCTCTCCTTCCTCCATACTCTCACAGTTATACAGACAGGCATCTGAGAGAGAGACAGAGAGAGAGAGATTTTCAGTACTGTGACTTCACTGTGAAAGAGAGGCTATTTTAACACACATCCTCCTAACCGCAAACACACTTCCCACTTGAGCTATCTCTACACACACACAGTGCCACACACACACACACAGTGACACACACACACTGTTATTAGCAGCCCTGATAAAGACAACTTTCGGTTATTAACAACATTTTCATGGGATCCAATCCCATCACATAGACACAATGTTAATGGATCTCGGATATTAGCAACTGTCTGCCGCTTAATGACAACTTTTTTTTTTGTTTTTGTTTACAGTTTCTATGGCTACGGCACGCACATGACTACATCGCGCACACGTATCGCAGCGTCTATTTATCTATCAGTTTTCATAACACAGCTGTACATTTATTGAGTCTGACTGTCGTCTGTCATCATGCGTTCAAAACGTGTCGACCTTTCTATAGCCGGTAAAGTTCGGGTTCTGGAGGCACTACGTGAACCATCAAAATGGAGTGAGGTAACCAGTGGTGTACCACAGGGATCAGTATTAGGTCCTCTGCTATTCCTAATCTACATTAATGATTTAGACTCTGATATAGTAAGCAAACTCGTTAAATTTGCAGACGACACAAAAATAGGAGGAGTGGCAAACACTGTTGAAGCAGCAAAGGTCATTCAAAATGATCTAGACAGCATTCAGAACTGGGCAGACACATGGCAAATGAAATTTAATAGAGAAAAGTGTAAAGTATTGCATGCGGGCAATACAAATGTGCATTATAAATATCTTATGGGAGATAGTGAAATTGAAGAAGGGAACTATGAAAAAGACCTAGGAGTTTATGTTGACTCAGAAATGTCTTCATCTAGGGGAAGCTATAAAAAAGGCTAACAAGATGCTTGGATATATTGTGAGAAGTGTTGAATTTAAATCAAGGGAAGTAATGTTAAAACTTTACAATGCATTAGTAAGACCTCACCTAGAATATTGTGTTCAGTTCTGGTCACCTCGTTACAAAAAGGATATTGCTGCTCTAGAAAGAGTGCAAAGAAGAGCGACCAGAATTATACCGGGTTTAAAAGGCATGTCGTATGCAGACAGGCTAAAATAATTGAATCTATTCAGTCTTGAACAAAGAAGACTATGCGGCGATCTGATTCAAACATTCAAAATCCTAAAAGGTGTAGACAATGTCAACCCGGGGGACTTCTTTGACTTGAAAAAAGAAACAAGGACCAGGGGTCACAAATGGAGATTAGATAAAGGGGCATTCAGAACAGAAAATAGGAGGCACTTTTTTACACAGAGAATTGTGAGGGTCTGGAACCAACTCCCCAGTAATGTTGTTGAAGCTGACACCCTGGGATCCTTCAAGAAGCTGCTTGATGAGATTCTGGGATCAATAAGCTACTAACAACCAAACAAGCAAGATGGGCTGAATGGCCTCCTCTCGTTTGTAAACTTTCTTATGTTCTTATGTTCTTAAACAAGTACGGGGAGCAGAAAAGTTTGGAATCTCAAAATCTGTAGTATCCTTCAGTTTGAAATTGGCTACAAAGCTGCACGCAAAATTGAGAGTGATTTACAAACACTGGACAACTACTTCTTTTAAAATGAACTTCTGTATTAAATGTAAGTCCTGTACACCAAGAGTGTTTACTGTGTTTAAAGATATTGATAGTACGCTGTTGTAGTACTGTGTGTACAATACAGTACTGGCCGGGTATCCTTTTTTTGTTTCACACATCTGTGTAGTATTAGTAAAAAGTTGTTTGTTCTGATATTTGGTGTTTATTTTTTTTAACACTGTAATGAACCAAGACGTGTATTTCAGTGCGCTGTTTCTACAACTATAGTATACATCGTTTTTCCAGATACATACGCTTGGAAATGTGGCTTTTCACTTGACAAAAGTTTGGTTAATAACTTTTTGCTGGGAACAGAGAGGTTGCTAATAAGCAGCATCTACTGTAACACTTTGAAACGCACCTCTACATCTTTGAGCATGGCCTCTGTCCTCATTAGGTAGGTTTGTCAGGATTTATCATCTTTTACTACATTGTATTTTTTTTTCACCCTGGTAGCTGCACTATAACAGGGTTCTCCCCAGGTCTTTTCAGCTGGGCGGGCCGCCCGGCAAAGTGGCTGTCGCCGCCCGGCTGAAAAAACCCGATCCGCCCGTCTTACAGATGCTCCTGTGCCTTTAACAATAAGGATGCGCTTCTAGCAGACTGGATCAGGTGCACATCGCTGGGTGAAAAAAAACAAACAATCTTGGAACCACATGACAGCTGTGTTACGTCTTGACACAAAATTTAACCAATCAGAGAATTGAAGGGGTGGGTCTTCTGTGTTAAGCACTTCGAGAGGCTAAAACGTTAAAAATGACTGCTAAAAAAATAACTAATTATTTTCAAAGCAAAAATAGTGACAATGAATGCAGGGGGTCAAAATAAGCCAATGATCAGCACAATCCACCGCCTAATACTATATTTGCACCGGCTACTTTATTACAAAAATATTACGATTATTTTCGGGTATTATCATTGTCCATTTTTTGTTGTATTATTGTACTATAAGGTGATATTTAGTACATAATAGCTGTACATGCACCAAAAAACAAAGCATATCCCTTTTGTTGTGATATCATAACAATATGTACCCAGGTGCTTGTGAGAGATATTGGGGGTTCATTTATAGAGGCTGTACGCAGAGGTGCTGGATTATTACACTGCGGTTTCATGCAACAGTTATGATGGTGACCAAACGTGTGAGAGTGCTGTTGTGTTAAAATGAAGAGTTGCATTCAAAAAATGTAGAACAGCGAAAAACAAAAATAGGCATTAACAAAATGCCCTGAAAACTTAAAGAAAACAATTTAGATGAAGCAATGAGCTCAATAATGAAGCTAAAAGGGGAAGTGAAAAGGTTACCATTAGTTTTTTTGTTAACTCCAATAACCCTACGTTATCTTTCCCCAGTCAAATCGTAGAGTGCCTAAATAAGCAGGTAATTTACCATAATAAAAAACAGAAATGAAAAAGAAAATGTAGAACATAAAAAGTGCAAACAGATACAGTCAACGGAAGACAACACATTATTTATACTCTTTGTCGTATTATATATTTAATGTAAGACAAGTTTATTTTTCTGTTAAAAGTGCTCCCGGCTGTAATATTGTGGCGCCCGGCTGTACAGAATTCCTGGGGGGGAACCCTGCTATGAGTTTGCTGAGACCCTCAGCGAGGCTAGGAGACAGCACTCACACTGACAGAGGCACAGTGACACGAGTACAGGGGGCCAGGTCTGCACTCCCCCGTCCCCCTACTTTCACTCAGCCAGTCTGGGCTGCTTTGTTTAAGCAAATGAACTGCTGGAAAGTGAAGCAGTGTAACAATGTCTTGCCCCTCACTGCCATGCAAATGAACACACAGCCAAGATGAAATCAAACGACCAGGCAAAGCTAAACAAGACCACCACCTGCACCCCGAGCAACAACGAGGCAAAGCTAAACAAGACCACCACCTGCACCCCGAGCAACGACGAGGCAAAGCTAAACAAGACCACCACCTGCACCCCGAGCAACGACCAGGCAAATCTAAACAAGACCACCACCTGCACCCCGAGCAACGACCAGGCAAATCTAAACAAGACCACCACCTGCATCCCGAGCAACGACGCGGCAAATCTAAACAAGACCACCACCTGCATCCCGAGCAACGACCAGGCAAATCTAAACAAGACCACCACTTGCATCCCGAGCAACGACCAGGCAAATCTAAACAAGACCACCACCAGCACCCCGAGCAACGACCAGGCAAATCTAAACAAGACGACCACCTGCACCCCGAGCAACGACGAGGCAAATCTAAACAAGACCACCACCTGCACCCCGAGCAAGGACGAGGCAAATCTAAACAAGACCACCACCTGCACCCCGAGCAAGGACGAGGCAAATCTAAACAAGACCACCACCTGCACCCCGAGCAACGACGCGGCAAATCTAAACAAGACGACCACCTGCACCCCGAGCAACGACGAGGCAAAGCTAAACAAGACCACCACCAGCACCCCGAGCAACGACCAGGCAAATCTAAACAAGACGACCACCTGCACCCGAGCAACGACGAGGCAAATCTAAACAAGACCACCTGCACCCCGAGCAACGACCAGGCAAAGCTAAGCAAGACCACCACCTGCACCCCGAGCAACGACGCAGCAAAGCTAAACAAGACCACCACCTGCACCCCGAGCAACGACGAGGCAAATCTAAACAAGACCACCACCTGCACCCCGAGCAAGGACGAGGCAAATCTAAACAAGACCACCACCTGCACCCCGAGCAAGGACGAGGCAAATCTAAACAAGACCACCACCTGCACCCCGAGCAACGACGCGGCAAATCTAAACAAGACGACCACCTGCACCCCGAGCAACGACGAGGCAAAGCTAAACAAGACCACCACCAGCACCCCGAGCAACGACCAGGCAAATCTAAACAAGACGACCACCTGCACCCGAGCAACGACGAGGCAAATCTAAACAAGACCACCTGCACCCCGAGCAACGACCAGGCAAAGCTAAGCAAGACCACCACCTGCACCCCGAGCAACGACGCAGCAAAGCTAAACAAGACCACCACCTGCACCCCGAGCAACGACGCGGCAAATCTAAACAAGACCACCACCTGCACCCCGAGCAACGACCAGGCAAATCTAAACAAGACGACCACCTGCACCCGAGCAACGACGAGGCAAATCTAAACAAGACCACCTGCACCCCGAGCAACGACCAGGCAAAGCTAAGCAAGACCACCACCTGCACCCCCACAGAGCTGATCTTAATGTAAGGCATAGGCCTAGTCTTCAAGGCCCTTTATTTTGCATTTTAAATTTATATACATTTTTCCATGGGAATTTAAAAAATACACACATTATATATATATATATATATATATATATATATATATACACACACACACACACACACACACATATTCACCCCCCTTGGACTTTTCCACATTTTGTAGTGTTACAACCTGGAATTAAAATTGATTTAATTAGGATTTTTTGTCACTGATCTACACAAAATAGTCCATAATGTCGAAGTGGGGAAAAAAATCTACATATTTTACAAAATTATTTACAAATAAAAAACTGAAAAGTCTTGATTGCATAAGTATTCACCCCCTTTGCTGTGACACCCCTAAATAAGCTCTGGTGCAACCAATTGCCTTCAGAAGTCACATAATTAGTTGAATGGAGTCCACCTGTGTGCAATTAAAGTGTCACATGATCTCAGATTAAATACACCTGTTTCTGGAAGGCCCCAGAGTTTATTAGAGAGCATATCTAAACAAACAGCATCATGAAGACCAAGGAGCTATCAAAACAAGCAAGAGAAGCAACCAAGAGGCCAATGGTAACTCTGAAGGAGCTGGAGAGATCCACAGCTGAGATGGGAAAAACCGTCCATGAGACAACTATAACCCAGACACTCCACAAAGCTGGGCTTTATGGAAGAGTGGCGAGAAGAAAGCCATTGCTGAAAAAACCCATATCAAATCCCGTTTGGATTTTGCCAAAAGGCATGTGGGAAACACAGCAAACATGTGGAAAAAGGTTCTCTGGTCTGATGAGACCAAAATTGAACTTTTTGGCCTTAGCGCAAAACGCTATGTGTGGCGCAAAGCCAACACTGCTCATCACCCTGAGAACACCATCCCCACAGTGAAGCATGGTGGTGGCAGCATCATGTTATGGGGATGCTTTTCATCGGCAGGGACTGCAAAACTGGTCAGGATTGAGGGCAAGATGGATGGAGCCAAATACAGGGAAATTCTAGAGGAAAACCTGTTTCAGTCTGCAAGAGACCTGGGACTGGGGCGGAGGTTCACCTTCCAGCAGAACAATGACCTTAAACACACAGCCAAAGCTACACTGGAGTGGTTTAAAAACAAGAACCTGAATGTCTTAGAATGGCCCAGTCAAAGCCCAGACCTCAACCAGATTGAGAATCTGTGGCAAGACTTGAAAATTGCTGTTCACCAACGGTCCCCATCCAACTTGACAGAGCTTGAGCAAAGCTGGTAGAGACTTACCCAGAAAAAGAGTCACAGCTGTAATTGCTGCCAAAGGTGCTTCTACCATTGACTCAGTGGGGTGAATACTTATGCAACCAATAAATGTCTTTTTTTTTGTTTAATTAACTTTTGTGTCACAATAAAAAATATTTTGCACCTTCAAAATGTTAAGTATGTTGTGTAAATCAAATGGTAAAAATCCCAATTAAATCCATTTTAATTCCAGGTTTTAACACTACAAAATGTGGAAAAATCCAAGGGGGTGAATACTGTGTGTGTATATATATATATATATATATATCAACTTAAAGCACTGGTTTTTTTTGTATTCAGCCGATGAAGGACTTGTAGTCTGAAACGTCCTGATAATTGATTTGTAATCAATTATTCTACCTTTTTAAGTACCTAAAATATCCTTTTCTTTTTTCTTATTTTGGTACACAGCAGTTTTCATTTTTCTCAAACTTTACATTATATATATATCTCTCGAGGGTCAACGAAAAAATAGTCCCAAAAACTGTTCATAAAGGATCACATACATAATTAGAGAAAAAAACTAATAACTTTATTAAAATAGCTGTTTTACTTGTCAGAGCTGCTTCTAGTTTATCTGGGCAGTGCCTGATAGCTGAATGAAGCTAATATATTACTGAACTGTCTGTGTTTCGCTTTGCTGTTGTTGAAAGATTATTATTATTATTATTATTAAGATGCTGTCTGAGCTCCAGTCGAGCTGCCCGGCTGTGATTGGCTGACTCGGCAGTTGCGAGTACAGGACTGGTTGCTTTCGTCGGTACGAAGTATTGATTGGCTGGTTTGGGTGGATAATTCTAATTGGACCAGTTGTTTCTCTGTTTAGTATTTGCTGTCAAATAGATGTGAACTGAGCTTTCAGTACAGCAAGTGAAAATGAAAAAGCCGGCCCTTGCGTGGATTGATTGTGAGTTTGATTCACAGTTGATGCCGTGACGTTCCAGCGAGCTGTAAGCTATTTTCCAGAAATTCTGTGAAATAAGCCGTGCGTTACCATGAAAAAATACAGCCCACTCTGGTCAGAGCACACAGTGAGCCCACATGGCAACCACTGTGACCTCTCCATGGTGGAGTGGATGAGACCCTGTATGCTCCAGATGTATTGCATTGTATTGTATTATAGTGCATTGTATTTGAAAGGCTGCAGCCAGTTCTGTTCCACAGAATCATCACTCAAGTCTTCAATCATGAAGGAAGCACCTGCCAACTGAGCACCTCCAACCATCAGGCCCTGTCTCTGTCTGTCCGATCTGTCCCAGCATTACTGAGACTGCAACTTTCATATACTGTCTTCACCCACCACCCATTTGCAGTACATCTGAATTTAAACGGTAAAGGAAACTTCAGTAACACAAGAAACATGACTATGTCTAAAATGTTAATTTTAACATGACCCGAATAGTGTATTTGTATTTATTGTATGTTAGAACGCCTGTGACATCAATAACGAAACCATAATAAGCGTGTGAGGAAGGACAACCCAATCCTATAAAAAAAACTGCGCTAATATTATGACCAACTAGAGTGTTTATCCACAGAGCGCAGACCCAGCAAAATAAATTAGGTTTTTTTTTTGTTTGTTTTTTTAAATGTATACTACTGTATAACTTGTTTTATATATGTTAAACGTGTCTGTGTAAACTATGTATTAGTTTATGACTCTCTATTCTGTTTAGACATGGTCGGATTCGCTACAGCAGCGGTACCGCTGTTTTTCACAAGTCAAACTTATTTTTTCTTATTATTTTTTTTTTTTTTGTGCAGAACTAATGACAATTATGAGTTTGAATCATGTGAATTTTACATCATTGCTGTTTCTTGCAATAGTAGCTTCAGCTGCATAAATAATAACAAAGACCACAATATAAACGTAATTTGTATCACGTAGAAAAATGCGTTCAAACCAACAACCCACTATTTACAGAAATCAATTCAACTTCAAACACGCATATTTATACATATATGAATGTATTACATCTAGTATCTTACCCGTCTTCAAACACGCATATTTATACATATATGAATGTATTACATCTAGTATCTTACCCCAGTCTTCGCTTGTCAGAAGATTGTCAGCAAAAAAGCGACTGTCCAGTTCAGAAAGCAACTCAGTCCCCATCGACGCGAATAAAGATTTACAATATAATATAAATAAAAAAACAAACAGTGAATATACTGAGATGAAACCGCCTGACTAGATATAAGCCGTTATTCATAAAAAAAGTAATCTTAGATATAAAACTATTTCTATTATATATTTTGTGTCCAGCCAAAGAAAAATATCGTTTTGCCTCACGCTGATACAAGGAAACATTACAGTACTTACTATAACCCTCCCCTTTACATCAGAACCCCGCCTTTTTTTCAATATCTAGCCAATCAGAGGCTTGATATCTGGTTGACACTCAAGAACAGCCAATCTTCAGGGGGCTAGTTTCTCTGGTGCAGTTCAAAGATCAATATGAGAGGGGGCGTGACTAATTACGTTATACTGTCAGAAAGCGTGTATCAGGAAGTCCGTTAGTCCAATCAGAGGCCGAGGTCCCTGAGTGACACCACCAAAAGCAAATTGAATCAGAATTCAGATTTTTCCTTCTAAATGGCATCTTTTGAGCCAGTTGAGGTTTGCTATTGTTTTTGAGAGCAATGCGGCTTCCAATCGAATTAGACATGGAGATTGAACAAATGTAAGGAAGCGATTTATTTCAGAGTTAACGTTTTTATTCAGTAAAAAAAACTAATAATAAAATAACCGTGACAGGTGAATCACGTCGAGATCAGGGGATATTACTTCTGATTGTACTATCCCTGTTTTACTTGTGTTGTTTGTCTGACGAGACTCCCACTCATACAGAAATGTCTAGAAATGTCCTGCCATGAGGGGCAGTGCGCAAGCGCCGCACACTCCCTCGCATCCCGTTTCGTTTCTGAACAACACAGGTGGAGACTGAAGCTGTTTAAACATGGCGCTCACATTAAATATAATGCGAAGCAGGAACGTAAAATGAGCAAAAATGGACAAGGGTGGCTACATAGGATTCAATATATATATATAATCTCTGAGAGTGATGGAGACTAATATAATATTAGTGGGTACACACTGTATAGGAAAGACAGGCAGGGCAGAAGAGGCGGAGGGGTAGCGCTATACATAAGAAATAGTCTTGAAGCCCAGGTGTTAAATCAGGACAAAGAAAACAATGCAGAATCAATATGGGTCAGAATAATGGACACAAATTCAAAGGGCATAATAATAGGAGCATGCTATAGACCGCCAGATTCAGATGCTGAGCAAAATAATCTTATAGAATGACATTCGAAATGCGTGTAGAAAAGGAGAAGCCATACTAATGGGGGATTTCAACTTCCCCCGTATAAAATGGGAAAACCCGATGGGGGGCACGACGAACGAAATTGAAATGGTGGAAATGACAAATGACTGCTTCCTAACGCAATTTGTCAAGGCACCGACTAGAGGGGAGGCATGCCTTGACTTAGTCTTTTCAAATAATGAAGACAGAATAACTAAAACAGAGGTCAGAGAGCCATTGGCAAACTCAGACCACAACATGGTCTCATTTGAAGTATTTTTTAAAACCCCAAAAGTAATGACTAAAGCTAAGGTTTACAATTTTAGAAAAGCAAACTATGAAGGTATGAAATAGAGACTAACAGAAGTAGATTGGAGTAAAATAGATAAAACATCCACAGAAAAAGGATGGCTGTTTTTTAAAAATGTAGTACTAGAGGCGCAAAACAATTACATCCCAAAAGTAGACAAATCTAAATCTAAAACAAAACGGTTTAATAGATCACTAGATTAAAAAAATATTAAGCGAAAAAAGGCACTTTACAGAGCATTTAAAAGGGACCAAAAACAAAGTACACAGAAAGAGTACTTGGAACTGCAAACACAAGTCAAAAAGGAAGTTAGAAAGGCCAGGAGAGAGATAGAAATCAATATTGCTAAGGGGGCTAAAACCAATTCCAAAATGTTTTTCCAATACTATAACAGCAAGAGAACATTCAAAGAGGAGGTTAAATGTCTAAGAGACACAAATGGCAAAATCATAGATAAATAGCAAATATATTAAATGATTACTTTTCACAGGTTTTTACAAAGGAGGACACGGACAACATGCCCCACATGTCGACCTATTCCTATCCAATT
This sequence comes from Acipenser ruthenus, assembly GCF_902713425.1. Lineage (NCBI taxonomy): Eukaryota > Metazoa > Chordata > Actinopteri > Acipenseriformes > Acipenseridae > Acipenser > Acipenser ruthenus. The sequence continues at coordinate 6,643,320 of NC_081226.1, read as the reverse complement.
TTAAATAACTTTAGCATAACAGAGGCAGAAGTGCTAAAGGGACTAGGAGCTCTTAAAATAAACAAATCCCCTGGGCTGGATGAGATCCTCCCAATAGTACTCAAAGAAATGAAAGAAGTTATTTACAAACCGCTAACCAAGATCATGCAACAGTCTCTTGACACAGGGGTTGTACCGACAGACTGGAAAATAGCAAACGTAATACCAATCCACAAAAAGGGAGAGAAAACCCAACCAGGTAACTACAGACCAATAAGCCTGACATCTATTATATGTAAACTTATGGAAACTATAATAAGATCCAAAATGGAAAATTACCTATATGGTAACAGTATCCTGGGAGACAGTCAGTATGGTTTTAGGAAAGGGAGATCGTGTCTAACTAACCTGCTTGACTTTTTTGAGGATGCAACATTGAAAATGGATAATTGCAAAGCATACATGGTTTATTTAGATTTCCAGAAAGCTTTTGACAAAGTCCTGCATAAAAGATTAATTCTCAAACTGAATGCAGTAGGGATTCAAGGAAATGCACGTGGATTAGGGAGTGGTTAACATGTAGAAAACAGAAAGTACTGATTAGAGGAGAAACCTCAAAATGGAGTGAGGTAACCAGTGGTGTACCATTAGGTCCTCTGCTGTTCCTAATCTACATTAATGATTTAGATTCTGGTATAGTAAGTAAACTTGTTAAATTTGCAGACGACACAAAAATAGGAGTGGCAAACACTGTTGTAGCAGCAAAGGTCATTCAAAATGATCTACACAGCATTCAGAACTGGGCAGACACATGGCAAATGACATTTAATAGAGAAAAGTGTAAGGTACTGCACGCAGGCAACAGAATTGTGAATTATAAATATCATATGGGAGCTACTGAAATTGAAGAAGGAATCTATGAAAAAGACCTAGGAGTTTATGTTGACTCAGAAATGTCTTCATCTAGACAATGTGGGGAAGCTATAAAAAAGACCAACAAGAATCTTGGATATATTGTGAGAAGTGTTGAATTTAAATCAAGGGAAGTAATGTTAAAACTTTACAATGCATTAGTAAGACCTCACCTAGAATATTGTGTTCAGTTCTGGTCACCTCGTTACAAAAAGGATGTTGCTGCTCTAGAAAGAGTGCAAAGAAGAGCAACCAGAATTATCCTGGGTTTAAAAGGCATGTTGTATGCAGACAGGCTAATATAATTGAATCTATTCAGTCTTGAACAAAGAAGACTTTGCAGTGATCTGATTCAAGCATTCAAAATTATAATAGGTATAGACAATGTCGACCCAGGGGACGTTTTCAACCTGAGAAAAGAAACAAGGACCAGGAGTCACAAATGTAGATTAGATAAAGGGGCATTCAAAACAGAAAATAGGAGACACTTTTTTACACAGAGAATTGTGAGGTTATGGAACCAACTCCCCAGTAATGTTGTTGAAGCTGACACCCTGGGATCCTTCAAGAAGCTGCTTGTTGAGATTCTGGGATAAATAAGCTACTAACAACCAAACGAGCAAGATGGGTGTAGACCTGTGTATTGAAGATCTCAGACACTAAGGGTGCAGACGCACCGTGGACACTGATTGAGGTAGAATACAGTACTGGTGCACTGAAGCATCAGGGCACCGAGTGCAGGTGTTATTCACATGCTGTGACGCTAAGCACCGATGCATGGAGCATCTAAACACCGAGGACGCCGAAGCACTGAGAGGCACCTAGCCTTAACCACGTGACGTCAACACAACCCGGGGTAGCGCATAGCATACACCGGGGTGGATACACAGGCTCGAGTGGCTGGGGTAGGCAACCAGGAGAGCAGACGGGAGCGCACGGTACAGCACAGCGATAACATGGTTCTGGACAGCGTGCAGTCACACTACGGAGCAGCGCATAGCATATGCCGGACTGGAGCACAGGCTCGAGTTGCGGCATGTTAGACAGGAAGAAAAGTGCACTCCTTTTTTTATTATTATTATTTTAACTGCAAAGGCAGTAATAGGTAAAACATAGAGGCTTACACACACAGCAATTCAGCTATAAGAGAAACACATTTACCACGCCAGGCGGGTGACCAAGCGCAGCAGAGCTGGGTCACGGTGGAGGAATCGCACTCTCTTTTATTTATTTATTTTTAAACTGCAAGCCAGAAAAAACAAAAAACACACATACACGCACACAACAGTAAAGCTGTGAGGGTAAATAGAACAGTCACCACAGCAACACGGGTGAACTGAATTTCTAAGCGCACAGAGCCGGAGCCCGATGGAGGATCACACGCCTCTTTTTCTTTTTTCTTTTTTTTTTTTAACTGCAATAGCAGAGGAGAAAACACAAAACAGACAGTGTTGTAGGGTTAGAAAAGCAGACTACAATCGGAAAGCTACGTCGGCTGTTGAAAAGAAAAAGGTTAAACACAGCGCTGTTGTGTTATAGCTCAATTCACAGAAGCGGAGTTTCTGATTCCAGGGAAATGGCAAGATGGCTTCCAGCAATAAAATTGCAGGGGAACTCCAGAAAACGATAGGTTGTGGATGCAACCCCGGTTCCCTGAAAGAGAAAATAACCATCAAGTATGGGATATTGCCATCAGGCAGTAGGGATTGGCTGAGCTTTATAGCAAAGCTGCCAATAGGCCTCTGCACGAGCTGCCCCGTAAGCCCGCCCCCCTGGGAGCTTACATTACGCAGCGCTTGCTCTACCCTGACCTTCTCCAAGAAGGCGGGGAGCATCGGAATCGGTGGAAACGCATATAGGAGCCCTGGTGGCCACTTGTGAGCCAGTGCATCGACTCCTAGGGGGCTGTCGAGGTCCTTCACCGAGAACCATAGGGGGCAGTGCGTGGTCTCTCGCGAAGCGAAGAGATCTGCTTTCGCTGTGCCGAACCATTCCCAGATGTGCTCTACCACCTGAGGGTGAAGACGCCATTCGCCGGCAAGAGGGCCTCCTCAGGATAAGAGGTCTGCTGAGTAATTGACTCCGCCCGGTAGGTGAACCGCACGCAGAGAGGTTAAACGCGGTTGTGCCCATAACAACATCTGTGTTACCATCCGGTGAAGACCGGGGGACCGCAAGCCACCCTGGCAGTTAATATACGCCACAACTGTGGTATTGTCTGACCGCACTAACACATGCTTGCCTAGAAGCACTGGCAAGAAGTGCCGAAGGGCGAGGTCCACCGCTCTGAGTTCCAGAGCATTGATGTGGGCTGACCTCCAGGGTCCTGACCACACTCCACGGGTCCCTGTCCCGTTCCAGACTGCTCCCCAACCTTGGTTGGAAGCATCGGTCATGATGACTTCCCTCCGGAAAATAGGTCACAAGCGTACGCAGCGTACCGAAGTGTCGCGTGCCGATGGGTTCGTCGAAGTGCGTGTACCGGGCGCCGAGGCGTTAGGCACCGAACGTCGAGCGCCGAAGCGCCGACCGTCGAGATGTGTGCACCGAGCGTCAAGGCACCGAGCGTCGAGCGCCATAGCGTCGAGCGTCGAGGTGCGTGCACCGAGCGGAGGCGTCGAGCACCGAAGCGTCGAGCGTCAAGGTGCGTGCACCAAGCGCCGAAGCGCCGAGCGCCGAAGTGTCGAGCGCCGAGCACCGAGCGTCGAGCAGCAAGCGCCGACACGTCGAGGTGCGTGCACAGAGCGCCGAGCACCGAACGTCGAGCACCGAAGCGCCGAGCTTCGAGGTGCGTGCACCGAGCCCCAAGTACCAAGGCACTAAGCACCAAGCACAGAAGCGCTACACCAAAGCGCCAAGGCGCTAACACCGAAAAACGCCGAAGCGCTATGTGCCAGAGCGCATGTACTGAGCGTGAAGACGCTATGCACTAGACGCCGAAACGTCAGCTGACCCGCAGAGCAGAGACGCTAAGTGCTAGTACAGTGTCTTAGTCTAAAAGACAATGGTGTTGTGTTATACTTACCTGTTGTTAAAAGGGGCAACTGAAAAAAGCAGTTGGCGGTAGTCTTCCTTATGTATTGTATGGGGAAAAAATCTTTTTTTATTTTTTATTTTTTTTATTTTTTTATTTTAGAGGAACTGCAGCCGCACTAAAGTGCAGATATATTTGTAGCGTAGCTACAGTCGTACAGCAACCACGCAGTGTGATGTTACAATCCGCGGATGGTATTATTGGAGTGGCTGCTAGCAGCAGGCTCCACTCTGGGTCTAGCCGAGGCGAGACCGAGGCTGCAAAAAATTGCGCGGCCTAGCCAGGCGCGCAACGTGTCCTCTAAACTCTATTCTATACCTAGGGAGAGAATAGACAATACCAAAAAACCCAAATAACAAAGAATTTAAACAATATTAATAAAATATTAATATGTAAGAAAGACGGAGAGCCAACGCGGAAAGAACGCAATGCCGAAGCAAAGCGTGAAGGTGAATACAATATATATACAGTGCCTTGCGAAAGTATTCGGCCCCCTTGAACTTTGCGACCTTTTGCCACATTTCAGGCTTCAAACATAAAGATATGAAACTGTAATTTTTTGTGAAGAATCAACAACAAGTGGGACACAATCATGAAGTGGAACGAAATTTATTGGATATTTCAAACTTTTTTAACAAATAAAAAACTGAAAAATTGGCCGTGCAAAATTATTCAGCCCCCTTAAGTTAATACTTTGTAGCGCCACCTTTTGCTGCGATTACAGCTGTAAGTCGCTTGGGGTATGTCTCTATGAGTTTTGCACATCGAGAGACTGAAATTTTTGCCCATTCCTCCTTGCAAAACAGCTCGAGCTCAGTGAGGTTGGATGGAGAGCATTTGTGAACAGCAGTTTTCAGTTCTTTCCACAGATTCTCGATTGGATTCAGGTCTGGACTTTGACTTGGCCATTCTAACACCTGGATATGTTTATTTGTGAACCATTCCATTGTAGATTTTGCTTTATGTTTTGGATCATTGTCTTGTTGGAAGACAAATCTCCGTCCCAGTCTCAGGTCTTTTGCAGACTCCATCAGGTTTTCTTCCAGAATGGTCCTGTATTTGGCTCCATCCATCTTCCCATCAATTTTAACCATCTTCCCTGTCCCTGCTGAAGAAAAGCAGGCCCAAACCATGATGCTGCCACCACCATGTTTGACAGTGGGGATGGTGTGTTCAGGGTGATGAGCTGTGTTGCTTTTACGCCAAACATAACGTTTTGCATTGTTGCCAAAAAGTTCGATTTTGGTTTCATCTGACCAGAGCACCTTCTTCCACATGTTTGGTGTGTCTCCCAGGTGGCTTGTGGCAAACTGTAAACGACACTTTTTATGGATATCTTTAAGAAATGGCTTTCTTCTTGCCACTCTTCCATAAAGGCCAGATTTGTGCAGTATACGACTGATTGTTGTCCTATGGACAGAGTCTCCCACCTCAGCTGTAGATCTCTGCAGTTCATCCAGAGTGATCATGGGCCTCTTGGCTGCATCTCTGATCAGTCTTCTCCTTGTATGAGCTGAAAGTTTAGAGGGACGGCCAGGTCTTGGTAGATTTGCAGTGGTCTGATACTCCTTCCATTTCAATATTATCGCTTGCACAGTGCTCCTTGGGATGTTTAAAGCTTGGGAAATCTTTTTGTATCCAAATCCGCCTTTAAACTTCTCCACAACAGTATCTCGGACCTGCCTGGTGTGTTCCTTGTTCTTCATGATGCTCTCTGCGCTTTAAACGGACCTCTGAGACTATCACAGTGCAGGTGCATTTATACGGAGACTTGATTACACACAGGTGGATTCTATTTATCATCATTAGTCATTTAGGTTAACATTAGATCATTCAGAGATCCTCACTGAACTTCTGGAGAGAGTTTGCTGCACTGAAAGTAAAGGGGCTGAATAATTTTGCACGCCCAATTTTTCAGTTTTTTATTTGTTAAAAAAGTTTGAAATATCCAATAAATTTCGTTCCACTTCATGATTGTGTCCCACTTGTTGTTGATTCTTCACAAAAATTACAGTTTCATATCTTTATGTTTGAAGCCTGAAATGTGGCAAAAGGTCGCAAAGTTCAAGGGGGCCGAATACTTTCGCAAGGCACTGTATAAATATATATATATATAATGCTCAGTAGAGCGAACACTGAAATCAACTCAGAGAAGGGGCGGTAGCCAGCTTCTCAAGCTCAAGGCTGACGAGTACAATCAGTGATGTAAATCTCTCAGAGAGAAAACTTACCAGCTCAATGTCCTACATAGGCTGAAGGCAAAAAAGGAAGTGAGTCTCTGCGCGCTGCGTAATGTAAGCTCCCAAGGGGGCGGGCTTACGGGGCAGCTCGAGCAGGGGCCTATCGGCAGCTTTGCTATAAAGCTCAGCCAATCCCTACTGCCTGACGGCAATATCCCTTACTTGATGGTTATTTTCGACTTGAAAGGGAACTCGAGAGAGAGAGCTGTTTGACACAGGCTCGATCACAGCAACTGGACAAGGGTGTCTAGCCTGGTCTGCGTGCAGTCACACAACTGGGGCAGCGTGTAGCTTGCAATGGCATGGGGCACTGCCTACAGACGGGGAATCGAGGGCACCGTGGCAGCGAGGGCACCGATGCAGTGAGTGTTTAAGCACTGAGGGATAGGCACCGAGGCTCTGAGGAGTCGGGAGCATCGAGGGCACTTGAGGCCTTGAGGATGCCGAAGCACCGAGGCAATGGCTGAGGCTATAAGTCACCGAGGTTCTGAGGCACCGAGGACCCGAGGGGACCAAGGGCGTCGAGGCTGACAGGGGATATTACTTCTGATTGAATTATCCCGGTTTTACTTGTGTTGTTTTTCTAAGGAGACTCCCACTCATACAGAAATGTCTAGAAATGTCCTGCCATGAGGGGCAGTGCGCAAGCGCCGCACACTCCCTCGCATCCCGTTTTGTTGCTGAACAACACAGGTGGAGACTGAAGCTGTTTAAAGATGGCGCTCACATTAAATATAATGCGAAGCAGGAACGTAAAATGAGCAAAAATGGACAAGGGTGGCTACATAGGATTCAATATATATATATATATATATATATATATATATATATATATATATATATATATATAATCTCTGAGAGTGATGTCTGTGATGTCTGAGAGTGATGGAGATGAATATAATATTAGTGGGTACACACTGTATAGGAAAGACAGGCAGGACAGAAGAGGCGAGATCACTGATATACAAGCACACAAGATTACACTGTACATTACACATGCCAGATTGGAAAGAGAGAATTACGTACTAATGGATGTGTAAGATCTTATCCAGCGTGTCAATTAAACTTGTCCGTCATAAAATCAAACATCTATCTATCAATCACAAACACACACTGAATAACCAGGGCATAGGCAAACATGAGCAGAGGAGCCCTGTTTTTTTTTCGCTCCAGTACTGTATCTGATCACACGCTTTTGATTTCAAAATGTTACCAATCAGACAAATCTCACTGGGATGCAACTCCATCAACAAAACAAATCAATACACAAAAGCGACAATTTGAGGAAGCAGCAGTGAGAAAACTGCAGCAATACAAGATATACAAATGAACACCATAAGACATAATGTTGACGGGTCGTACGCCAGCACCGTGAATAAGAAGACTGTAAAACACTGAAGTTTATAATAAAATGATCATTCACCATGTAAAATAATAATAATAATAATAATAATAATAATAATAATAATAATAATAATAATAATAATAATAATAATAAATCCAACTTAATAATAGACCACTTCAATTACAGGGGCATCAGATACAATTCAGCTTAAACAAATTGGTCTCAATGTTACAATTCAATTTTTAACATTTTAAACTGCAGCAGTACAACTTGTTCTTCAGTTCAACAGCAGCACTGCCTGACTATTCTGGTAGATTAACACACTATAATCTAGAAGTTACATCTTTGTGAAGTTGCAGGCTCACCAGCAGACACAGCCGTGGCACCATGAAGTGTTATTACTGCAATGCAACACAGCTGGAAATACACTGTGCTTGAGCAGGGACTTTCTTTACAGTGAAACAAATTCAACTTGCACAATATATACTCAGTATTTTAGATCCCATTTTACTGCATTGAGAAGTTACTGTGTCCACCTGAACACCAGTATCCCCTCACCTAGGCTGGGTTTAGGCAGGTTTGCAGGTGGAACCCAGCCTCCAGAATCTATACCTCTACAGTTCTATCCCAGTTAACAAACTCAATAAATCAATCAATAAAAACAGCCTTGAAAGGAAAGCATCCTAATGGGCAGTTCTACCCACCAAGTCACTCAGTCCCTGGACCACTGAACCGGACTCCCTGTCTCAGAATAAATGACCGACTTCATTAAAAAGCTGTAAAGAAATAACAGCGTGGAACTTACTGGCTGGTGAGTGCAGAAGCAGGACAGTGAGACAGAAGATGGGCATGCAGCTCTCCATTGTTATCAGGACAGATGAACCCTCCTCTGAGCGAAGTCAAGACCTGTGCTTACGCCCCTGAGCCAACACAGCAACTGAGAGGGTGCTCAACGCCCCACAACACCAGCAGAAACACAGCCCCCCCACCCCACTAATCACACTCAGCATGGCCTTTTTGAGACAGAAAACAGGAAGATTTCAAACAGGTGTGTTGACAAATCAGAGGGCTCTTTTCAGTGCTATCCATATATATCGCTAATACATCACTGTTTCCTCCCAGACCGCCCAGCATTGATGAAACACATGATACGGAAGAAAGGGGGAGAGATCTGAAAGTTAGAAAAAGAAAAAAAACATATTTTTTTTAATTTGTGTTTATGAAAAGCTTGAGAAAGCTGGGTGCAGAGTGCAAGGAACTTAGTAGTTATCTCTGAGCTCTGGGTTCGGTCCCCAGCCAGGCTTGACTCTGCCTAAAGGCCTGGGTTTCGATACTCTTGCATTGTGTATCTCTTCTGGGATGTCTTCTGTTTTTGTGTGGTTGAAAACTAGGATTTCCAGAGCAGTGCTAAGTCTATGAAGCCGTTGTAATACCCAATCCTGTATCCCTACTCCTCTATGCCCTGTCCGTCACACAGCTGAGCCTTGTCTGTACAGGGCCGAGGCGGGATCAAAAGCTGTATTGCATTTGCAGACATGCCTGTACTGTAGGATGCTTTCAACATGTAAGATACACACCAGGTTATATAGGCAGTAGTTTCTGTTACTTGTTTGGCAACAAGGCTGACATTGCAATAATTAAGAAAAAATTACTCATCTGATCTGGTCTACCCCATGGTGACTGCTCCTATTTGGCAGAAATGGGGGTAAATCTTGGGTAAGAACAGCTGGGAAGTACAGAGGCAGGCAATTCTGAGGTTCTGTAAGTCCCCTCTCCTTAGATGTTGTCACTACAGATTGGGAGCTTACAGCTCTCATCTTCACAAGCAGCTGTGTGACGTGAAGCTGTGGTCGTCTGTGTGCTGAAGCTGCTGATAACTGCTGCACAGGGTAACAGCACAGGGAGACAGTGTAATGAGAGTATTAGTGCTTGACAAGATGCAGAGAGCTGAGAATGGGATCTTTTAGTTCTCATGAAGGTACAATGCTGGGTGATGTATATGGAGTGCTTTAATGCTCATTACGATCCTGCAGAGCCTTATACAAATATTATAATAGGAATCATTAAACTATGAATGAAAAGCAATAGGGAACTGTATTTTCAATGGTAACAAGATACACCTCAATTTCCCAATGGGAAATGTACTATGTATAATATTAACTATCAGACATACAGTAATGTTCCAATAACCAATGCATTTACCAGTGATATACTGTGCCATTATAACATTACTCTGGCAAACCAAGCTCTCTGATTGGCTGAAAGGCCTGTACAACTCTCCTAACAATGCAGAGGAGGCGGGTCCGAAGGGGCGCTTAACCTATAAGAAGCTCAAAGTGAGTCTGTTAGAAACTGTGAAAAGTGTAGCGGGGCCCTCTGGTTTTCTCACTGCTGCTATTGTAGGCTTTAATAGTATTAGTTATACTGCCCCACTTCTATACTAATTCATAATCCATACATAACACAGAATACCTACTGAGTACAGGATCTGTAAATGCTGCCAAAACCACACTGTGTGTCAGAATAGGGCTCTAACTACAGCCAGCTATTCAGAAGCCTGCATGACACGAAACAAACTTTTTAATGAGGAGCAGCATGCCCCCTAGTGGCTCAAGCAGTAAAAGCTTTTTCACTGCAGAATCTCTTTGTTCAGTTTACTGCTGGTAGAATTATCAGCCTTCCTCCTCTGAAATGGCATCTCTCACAGAGGCGTCTGTCACATCCACATCACGTGGTGCTTGCAAGGGCTCTAACGCGTTTATATTTTTGCCAGTATAGAGAAATGCAAAAAAATTAAAAAGTCACTGATTACAAAGCAGTAAATAGAAAATACATAAAGTACCAGAGGTATTATTATTATTATTATTATTATTATTATTATTATTATTATTATTATTATTATTAATTTTATTTGGCAATGCAAGGTTACAGTGCTAATACAATATTTAAATTCAGTGTAGCTTACAGTAAGTGCAAATACAACTAGAATGCACTATGAGATAAGAAGAAACAATTTAGGATTAAGACCATTTGTATCTACAATGACCTAATTGTAGTGCAATAGTGCAAGGATAGTACATCAGCTGAGGATCCAGTAACATGGTGCTGAGGTCAGGCAAGTCCAGTGAAGCCTTTTGAAGGAAAAAGTGATCTCGGAATTCAGGCATGGACAGGTATTCCCGCGTTCCAGATTACTGACTGACAGTCAATTTCTTGAGACAGTATTTTCATTGTAATAAATCGAAAGGAAAGATGAAAAAAGAAATCAGGTAAAAATGCTGACATTGAAACCCCCCGAGTCTGGAGGCCGCAGCTACTACAGATTCAGCAGACTCTGCAGGCTCCCATCTTTTACAAAAGCACCCTCTCAAAAAGGCTTTGATGATTGCACAATAATCTCCAATACAACATAACTTGCCTTTACTGAAGCATCACTTTCAGTTTTTGCTTTACTGAACATGTTCCGCTGCAAATCAATACTTTTTAAAAATTCTGCAGCTTTATCTTTTTTTTTTCTTTCCTTCTAACTTACCATATTTTGTTTGTTTAGTTTCCTCACTTTCAATTCCTTTAAGACCTTACCGGTACATCCGAGTCCTTTAAGAATATTGCAAAGTCTAAACAATGCAAACATCCAGAAATGTATTTATTTATTCCGCAAACAATCTCTGAACTCATCGCCGTGGTGGGTCTCGTCTAAAATAACCTAGATGTGAACGAGGTTAGGGTTGCAAGAATTTTGACATCAAAAGCTTTGCAAAGCAAAGTACCACAACATCTCAATATATCAGGAGTGAGAGACAGAGAAAGTGAAGGAAAGCAGGGCAGGTGTGATACCACAGGGGCTGATATTAATCTGTTTAACAAAAAAAATCGCATTTTCATATTTTTATAAATATCTTCTTAAACAAGATTAACATCACCCTTATTTTTATTAAGTAACATTTAAAATCTAGATGTATTTTTTTTAAAGCCTAAATAATTGTTGTAAAAAAACAAAAATGCATGTTGAAAGAAAGTTTCCCTCATTTATCTGACTTTTTTTTTTTTTTTTTTACAAATACAAAATAAACGTAAAGAAGGTTTTTCCTGCTTCCTCTGGCAAGTGCTCTCAGCTGCAGCCGTTTCTTTCTTCAGTCTTGTCAGCAATGGGCCACATATGAAAATAATACATTTAAAGACTGAAACTTAACTCCCCTACATAGCAAATGCTCCACTACAAGTGCACAGTGTAATGAGAATCAACATCAAATGAATAAACTATCGATAGCTACATGCCACTGTTTCTGTTTCAAGTCGATGACTTCTGAATAGCTGGCTGTGGTTAGAGCCCTATTCTGACACACAGTGTGGTTTTGGCAGCATTTACAGATCCTGTACTCAGTAGGTATTCTGTGTTATGTACGGATTAGGAATTCATATAGAACTGAGGCAGTATAACTAATACTATTAAAGCCTACAATACCAGCAGTGAGAAAGCCAGACGGTGGTGCTACACTTTTCACAGTTGTTAACAGACTCACTTTGATCTTCTTATAGGTTAAGCGCCCCTTCGGACCTGCCTCCTCAGCTCTGCATTGTGAGGAGAGTTGTACAGGCCTTTCAGCCAATCAGAGAGCTTGGTTTGCCAAAGCAATGTTATAATGGCACAGTATACCACTGGTAAATGCATTGGTTTTTGGAACATTACTGTATGTATGATAGTTAATATTATACATGGTAAATGTCCTATTGGGAAATTGAGGTGTAGCTTGTTACCATTAAAAATACAGTTCCCCATTGCTTTTCATTCATAGTTAAATGATTCCTGTTATAATATTTGTATAAGGCTCTACAGGATCTTAATGAGCATTAAAGCACTCCATATACATCACCCAGCGCTGTACCTTCATGAGAACTAAAAGATCCCATTCTCAGCTCTCTGCATCTTGTCAAGCACTAATACTCTCAATACACTGTCTCCCTGTGCTGTTACCCTGTGCAGCAGTTATCAGCAGCTTCAGCACACAGACGACCACAGCTTCACGTCACACAGCTGCTTGTCTTTCAGATTCTGTACAAACCACAGAGTCGGCGCAGCTCTTGGTCTCGGGCTGGTGTGAAGATGAGAGCTGTAAGCTCCCAATCTGTAGTGACAAGATCTAAGGAGAGGGGACTTACAGAACCTCAGAATTGAACAACGAAGTATAAAATTCTGCTGTGTTGGCTGGTGCTATTTAAAGTTATTTGCTTATTAACTATTATTTTATTATTTTTCTTTAAAGAAAAAAATGCTTACTTTCATGTTTTATACACAGTTGTATGTTAAATTGATGTCTGCAATCGCTGTTCCCCTAGTACATTAAAGCCTCTTTCACACTGGCATGCTCTGTCCGGGTTGTGACCTGGTGTCACGCGGGTGGGCTACGTGATTTCACACTGGTTTTTGTAGAAGCAGGGTCGACCTGGGTGACAGAAGCAAGTAAATGCACGCACGCAATGCCCAAGAAGCAGCTTCCATCCAAGCTTCTCTGGATTGACTCGTCGACCCAAATGTTCATCCCTGCTGCAATCTGGCTCATGGGGTGTCTCAATCAACAAAGATATTGCTCAACAGAATAAACAGAAATGTTGCTTGCGGAAGTGAAACCTTCACGCAGGCGTGGCTGTTTGTTGCTTCGTCAGCTTACGAACAGCCATCATGCATTTTGTCTCGCTCAGTCCGGGTCAAAGTGTGTCGACCCACATCCTGAGGTGGGTCACTGCCGACCCAGGGTTCGTGGTATTGTGACCCGTGTAGCCAGAACCCAGGTTGGGACCCGGGTAGGAGCGTTAGTGTGAAAGGGGCTTGTACCTTCATTTTTTCCTCCAAACAGCATACCTGCCTCTATACTTACCACCAGTCCTGACCCCAGCCTCACCCCCCATTTCCACCAACAGGGACAGTCGCCTGGAGTTCTGCAGCCAACTGCGCTCCACTAAGGGAGGATGCCTTTCTGGCCACCACTGCTCCCCCCATTATACAAAGGGCTCTCCACAGCTCAGACCTACTGCTCAGGCCGTCTTAATGTCAGCAAGGAGGGGACATTTTTAAAATTACCTTTTCTTAAAAATATTTAAAATGGGCATTATCAAAGAGGTACTCATCCAATAGGAGTGGGTCAAAGAAACCAATGTGAGGGTCCCCCTTAGCTTTATGAGCATAATAACTAGGCTCATATTTGACTTTAGAATGGTTTGGGGGCCACTAGACCTCAGTTTTGCCATTACTTTAATGCTGTTTGATTCAACTGACCTTATAGTAACCATATCCTGCCCACACGTGGCAGAAAAGGGGGTTTGTACCACTATTTTATTTATAATGTTGTCCAGCAACACCACTGGAATTCAAAACCCCAAAATATTTCAGTTAAAGAAACAGCACAGCAGCACACTAACACTTATTACAAGAATGCCTTCGAATTAATTGACTTGTGAGCTTGTTTGTATGGAATCGTGATGTAGCACCCCCCCTGCTGGCAGGTGCAGTACATCACACTTTCAGGTTCATTTACAGTGCTGGTAAACAATGGAGTCCGAAGTGTGTATTGTAGGGCGGAAATGCCAGTGGGACAGTTTTATTAGAATTCACAGGGTTAGGCCACTGGCCCTTTAAGAAAGAAAAAACTGATTTAATTGGTTTTATGTTTGGCCTAAATAACCTGGTGTGTATCTTACATGTTGAAAGCATCCTACAGTACAGGCATGTCTGCAAATGCAATACAGCTTTTGATCCCGCCCCGGCCCTGTACAGACAAGGCTCTGCTGTGTGACGGACAGGGCATAGAGAAGTAGGGATACAGAATTGGGTATTACAACGGCTTCATAGACTTAGCACTGCTGTGGAAATCCTAGCTTTCAATCACACAAAAACAGAAGACATCCCAGAAGAGATACGCAATGCAAGAGTATTGAAAACCAGGCCTTTAGGCAGAGTGAAGCCTGGCTGGGGTCCGAACCCAGAGCTCAGAGATAACTACTAAGTTCCTTGCTCTTTGCACACAGATTTCTCAAGCTTTTCACAAATTAAAAAAAATATATGTTTTTTTTTTTTTTTTCTAACTTTCAGATCTCTCCCCCTTTCTTCCGTATCGTGTGTTTCATCACCTCTGGGCGGTCTGGGAGGAAACAGTGATGTATTAGCGATATATATATATGGATAGAACTGAAAAGAGCCCTCTGATTTGTCAACACACCTGTTTGAAATCTTCCTGTTTTCTGTCTCAAAAAGGTCATGCTGAGTGTGATTGGTGGGGTGGGGGGGCTGTGTTTCTGCTGGTGTTGTGGGGCGTTGAGCACCCTCTCAGTTGCTGTGTTGGCTCAGGGGGGTAAGCACAGGTCTTGACTTCGCTCAGAGGAGGGTTCATCTGTCCTGATAACAATGGAGAGCTGCATGCCCATCTTCTGTCTCACTGTCCTGCTTCTGCACTCACCAGCCAGTAAGTTCCACGCTGTTATTTCTTTATAGCTTTTTAATGAAGTCGGTTATTTATTCTGAGACAGGGAGTCCTTTTCAGCGGTCCAGGGACTGAGTGACTTGGTGGGTAGAACTGCCCATTAGGATGCTTTCCTTTCAAGGCTGTTTTTATTGATTGATTAATTGAGTTTGTTAACTGGGATAGAACTGTAGAGGTATAGATTCTGGAGGCTGGGTTCCACCTGCAAACCTGCCTAAACCCAGCCTAGTTGAGGGGATACTGGTGTTCAGGTGGACACAGTAACTTCACTGTAAAGAAAGTCCCTGCTCAAGCACAGTGTATTTCCAGCTGTGTTGCATTGCAGAAATAACACTTCATGGTGCCACGGCTGTGTCTGCTGGTGAGCCTGCAATTTCACAAAGATGTAACTTCTAGATTATAGTGTGTTAATCTACCAGAATAGTCAGGCAGTGCTGCTGTTGAACTGAAGAACAAGTTGTACTGCAGCAGCTTTACATAGTAAAGTGTTAAAAATTGAATTGCAACATTGAGACCAAATTGTTTAAGCTGAATTGTATCTGATGTCCTTGTAATTGAAGTGGTCTATTATTAAGTTTTATTTATTATTATTATTATTATTATTATTATTATTATTATTATTATTATTATTATTATTATTATTATTATACATGGTGGATGATCATTTTATTATAAACTTCAGTGTTTTACAGTCTTATTATTCACGGTGCTGGCGCACGACCCGTCTACATTATGTCTTATGTTGTTCATTTGTATATCTTGTATTGCTGCAATTTTCTCACTGCTTCTTCCTCAAATTGTCGCTTTTGTGTATTGATTTGTTTTGTTGATGGAGTTGCATCCCAGTGAGATTTGTCTGATTGGTAACATTTTGAAATCAATCAAAAGCGTGTGATCAGATACAGTACTGGAGCGTGAAAAAAATGTCCAATTTTATTGTACAGGATCTTACACATCCATCTAATTACGTAATTCTCTCTTTCAAATCTGGCATGTGTAATGTGCAGTGTAATCTTGCGTGCTTGTATATCAGTGATCTCTGTGCTGCTGGTTTTATTCACCCAGGTGCAGATGTTGGGTTTATTTCTAGCAGAGAGCTGTGTCAGGGTTCTTAATCATCAATGTGGAAGAATGATATTTGAAATGTACAGGAAAATGTTAAAATGATTTAACAAAAAAATATTTAAACACTACACTGCCTTGGAAAAACATACTGATCTTGATACTAAATAGTCCTGGGGCTAGGATGGGTCTATGAGATCTCTATGTCATTTTCTACATGATGTTTCATTGTATTAGTATAGTATAAAAGATTCCTGGAGATCGGTCAATTTATCAAATAACCAAGTCCATGGGTGAATGTATAAAAGAGCAAATAATATATTATATGTACACATGTTAATGAGTGTATTATGAATAATAATAATAATAATAATAATAATAATAATAATAATAATAATAATAATAATAAAAGGTAGCCTACATTTCTTACTTTACTGAATGAAAAAACTAAACAAAAAAAGACAAATGCAAGCTCATTTCTAAATGTCATCTTATATTTTATTAATTTTTAAATTTTTTTTATTTGAATTTTGTTTTTGAATTTGAATTTTTGGCAGATGGTAAGTGAAATTGCCGCTGACTGTAATCGAGTGTAAAAAATTGCAATCAATTGCCATAATTGCGATTCTTCTATGGTCCTAACCCTAACCCTAACCCTAACACTATGTTAAGGAAGATGTGTT
The DNA here is from genome assembly GCF_902713425.1 of Acipenser ruthenus. Lineage (NCBI taxonomy): Eukaryota > Metazoa > Chordata > Actinopteri > Acipenseriformes > Acipenseridae > Acipenser > Acipenser ruthenus. The sequence goes on along the minus strand of NC_081226.1, from coordinate 6,626,590 downwards.
TGTGTTAGAATTAATTTCTCTCAGAAATTCTGGCCCGCCTTTCAACATCTATACCGATTATCTTTATGACAATTCACAGCAATAATAATAATAATAATGATAATAATAATAATAATAATAATAATTATTATTATTATTAAAAAGAAAAAAAATAGTTTAAAATAACGTGCACGAGCAATAGCCAGGTGTCTTTGTTAATCGAGCTCGAGGAATGCATTCTATTTTAATCGTAACTGCACGATTCTGCATTTGTAATATGTGAACTCAACCTTATTCAATCATTTACAGATGAAATCTGTTGTGGATCTGTAAAACTGCATTTACATTTTAGGATTTTTATACATATGTATCTGTTCCAGTACCATATGTGCTATTATTATTATTATTATTATTATTATTATTATTATTATTATTCATAATACACTCATTAACATGTGTATATATATAATATATTATTTGCTACTTTTATATATTTAGCCATGAACTTGGTTATTTGATAAATTGACCGATCACCAGGTATCGTTTATACTACATCAAGACAATGAAACATCATGTAGAAAATGACACAGTGTTCTAATAGACCCACCTTAGCCCCATTTTGTATCAAGATTATAAGAACCCTGACACAGCCCTCTGCTAGAAATAAACCCAACATCTGCACCTGGGTGAATAAAACCAGCTTGTGTGCTTGTATATCAGATCACTGATATACAAGCACACAAGATTACACTGCACATTACAATATAGCTGAATATTTTCAACTGACTTTAGATGTGACTATGCAAAAAAAAACAAAAAAAAAACAAAAAAAAAAAAAACAATGCAACACATATAAATGTATTACGAATTATTTTAATGATTTTTAATTGTGTCCGCATACTTACTAGCAAGGTGCAAACCACTGATTTTAGGATTTGGCTATCCCGGTCTCGTGCTGTGTTGAAATGCACAGTGTTATTACAATATTTATTGTCATGCTGAAAAAGAGTATATCTATATATATATATATACACACACACACCTACACACACACACACACACACACACACACACACACACACACACACATATACAGTGTTGTTAAACATTTTAAATAAATCTGGAAATTACAAGCGCATATTTTATTTCATTTATTTGTTTCATTTCATTTATATAGCACCTTAGGTCATAGCCCCCAAGGTACAGAAAACATAATACACACAGCATAATAAAACAATAAAATAGCATTAAAAAGACTATAATAAAAAGTAAATAATTTCCAATTATGTATAAAAAAACAACACAGTTATAATGGATAATAATAATAATAATAATAATAATAATAATAATAATAATAATAATAATAATAATAATAATAAAAGGCTTGTGTATACCAACCGGTATTGTTTATTATTTATACCTCTTCAGCCTCACGCCCATGAGTTCTCCAAAAGCATATTAATATATATATATATATATATATATATATATATATATATATATATATATATATATATATATATATATATATATATATACACACACACACATTCGCCTAAACATAATGAAGAATGTATGTATGTTTTCGGAGTATAACACGCACCCTTTTACATAGTTCATATTATTGAAGATGGTGATCCGCAGAGATGCCAAGGCTGGATGATCTCAAATAATGTATGTATGTAATGTATATGTAATGCTGAAGGTTCACGGTGAGATGACAAAATCAGGAAGACAGTTTTAAAACCAGAGAACTGCGCTGTTATGTAACATTAAGCCAATTACAGATACTGTATCAATCAATCAGTACTGATGTCCTACGCAGGAGATATAAAGTTCTAAGTAGGAGTTAAAAAGTCCTACGCAGCAGATATAAAGTCCTACGCAGCAGATATAAAGTCCTACGCAGGAGATATTTTTGTTGTTGTTTTTTTTTTTTTAATTAACATTAGGACTTTCCGTACAAAGTGAACCTTGCTTTATATTAGAGTATTATGTCGTATTTTAATTATGGTATATATATATAGTACCATTCGTAAAGGGGTTCAAATACAGTTCATCAATCAAGTACAAAGGATGGACTTCAAATATTCATGAAACAGTGTGCAGTTTATTTAAACTACAGTAATATGCCCCGGTGTTAACTAAATATTGTGTGTATGCATTCAGTATAAATGCAGGAGGCTGTGTGGTCCAGTGGTTAAAGAAAAGGGCTTGTAACCAGGAGGTCCCCAGTTCAAATCCCACTTCAGCCACTGACTCATTGTGTGACCCTGAGCAAGTCACTTAACCTCCTTGTGCTCCGTCTTTCGGGTGAGATGTAGTTGTAAGTGATTCTGCAGCTGATGCATAGTTCACACACCCTAGTCTCTGTAAGTCGCCTTGGATAAAAGCGTCTGCTAAATAAACAAATAATAATAAATAGGTATTTCAATTTAGTTCACAATTAAACATACCTTGTATTAAAGCGGGCATTGTCACTTTCAAAATTGATCATTTTCTCTTGAGTTATTATGCAACAAATGTTCCTAAATATTGAAATGATTACCTGAAAAACAGAATGCTAAATTGCAGAATATTTCGTTTTTTATGTCCACCTTTTAAACACATTCTATTACACGGCAATGGGTACATTTCTTGAAAATTGTGAAATCTGTGATAACCGTGAAAAGACCAGCCTCAGTCGTGGACGATCGTTGGTATGTTTCAACCGTCGAAGGCACGAAAAGCTGAGCTCAGCAGTAGACACCAGGATAGTAAGGTTCCTATATGATATAATTAGCGCCTTGCTTTTATTTAGGATGCAGAGTGTAACTGCAACTAAACATGGTGTGCTACACATGCACCCTTTTTCCAAACTGTGCACGTGTTTCTTTTGTCAAAAAGTGAGGCGTCCTGGGCTCCAGGCTCCAGGGCTCCTTTTCCATAAATTGCCATTCTGCTAGAATTATTATTATTATTATTATTATTATTATTATTATTATTATTATTATTATTATTATTATTATGGGTAAGCATTTATATAAATACTTAATATTGTTTTCATACCACCCTGTCAGGGAAAATAGGACAAGCACTTCGCACCATCATATACTGGATCCAGTATAATCTTTAGAAAAATGACAGGCAGGAACACAAAATAACTTCGTAACAAGGGCCAAAAACAGGGTTCAGAAAATCCACCACTATGGGAAATGAATGGGGACAGAACTCCAAGATAACTACAAATCCAGTCAAATTCTAACCACCATAGAAAATTAAGTCAACAAAGACTATCTCGATGCCGAGTACTATAGCTGGGGCATTACAGTTTTTTTTTTTTCTCCAGATCGGCTGAAAGATTATAATTCGCAATGGCATTGTACACATGTTTACATTTTGACCCCCTTAACTTTTAAAATACTAATCCTATTAAAAGACTGTTTATAGATTTTAAGAGACAATGTCACAACGTTTTTATATTCTGAAGGACACTACTTTACCCCCTACCATTACCAAGGCATTAATAATCGCAAATCATAGTTTAACACAGAAACAAAGTTGGAACCATAACTATGGCAGCACGATCATCAGAAATATTCAGGGTTCTACCACCGGTTTGACTACTGGTAATAAAATGTGAATGACACTTAATCCAAAATATGAATGATGCTTGATACCAAAATCTGTTGACATCAATGCATCACTTTCTTCTCTTTAAAGGAGGTGATGATCTGAGGCTGGTGAATGGAGGCAGTCCCTGTGCTGGGAGAGTGGAGATTCTTCATGAGGGACAGTGGGGGACAGTTTGTAAGGATAGGTGGGATATGACGGATGCAGGGGTTGTGTGTAAACAGCTGGGCTGCGGATCGGCTGTATCAGCACCAGGCGGGGCTCACTTCGGAGAGGGTTCTGGACCAATCTGGCTGGATGATGTTTCCTGCATCAGTTCTGATTCAGCTCTGCGGGACTGTAGCTCTAATGGGTGGGGAAAGCATGACTGTGGTCACCATTTAGACGCTGGAGTGATCTGTTCAGGTAGGAATCAGATAAATATATCTCTTAGGAGTTTGGACAAAACATTAGAACCACCTTCCATCTGTAGCACACATGTTTTAACAGGCCGCCCATCACATGACCGGTTTCTTTTTTGGGGGGGAAATGGCATCCCTGACATGTATTGTGCAATGTAAAAATCGGGTTCTCCCTGTTGCAAATCAGAATGGGATTGAGGGTTATCCATGGTTTGGCAGATGCTTCCATATTCAAGACCCTAGCCTCTATTAAATAGGTTATGGCAGATGTTTCTATTTTTTTACCCAACTTTTTTTCCTTTGAAAAACATTCAATTGCCATGGTGTAAACTGTAGCAACGTGGATTATTGTTGTAAAATTGCTTGAACAGTAGGGGTGAATATCTATATTACACCGTCATACACACAATCTAGTCTGGCAAGTGCGCATTCCAGTTTTCTCACGTTGTGTCTTTCCTTTCACTAGCAGTTGCATGTCCATGTTTGTTTCCTGCTGTCTCTTGTGTTTTTTTGGCAGTGGCTGGTTCCTTTTAAATCTGTACCTGTCATTATTTTCTTTGGTGGGTTTGAATTTTTGTCATTGTTAAATATATAAATAAATCCATTCATTAGCGTGTTGATTTCAAAACAAGGTTTTAAAATTTGATTCCAATCTTTTTTCCTCTCATCTGTTTTGCTGTACAGAGGCCAAATTGACAATGAAATTGTCTTTCAGCTGGTCTTGAAGAACATTCAGTAACACAAAACTGAAACTGATCTTTCTGAGAAAATACAAATCTACAAAATCTGCATACACAAATTTATTTGAAAATATTTAGACACCACCTTCAATACTTAGATCCACAAATGTTGTTGTTGTTATACAAGTGTGTTGGCTGTTTTAAAATATTGTAATGACCGCGGTTGTTGTATTTGAACTTGGGTTTCTTTTCAGATTCTTAGAAGGAATAGATAGACCACTGATGCAGGTGCAATGCTCTGTGGAGCTTTTTAATGCCCTCCGAGACACACTACCGATTCCTGTTTGGGCCAGGACCACACCATCAAAATAAGAAGACCCTCTAACAACCCTCAATCCTATCCAGCAGCGCTCTCTGTCACTTTTTGTATCCTCGCTCCTGTGTTCTTGCATGCAGTAACACACAGTTACCAGATAGGTCTCAGACTTTTTTTTTCTATATCTCACAATCTCACAGTAGGTCTTTCTCTGTCACTCTCTTTTCACCATCTCCCCCTCCTTCCCCCGAAACACTCCCTCCTCCCCCAACCAGACCACTGCGCCTGCCACCCCCCCCCCCCCAGCTCCCTCCCACCAATCACTGTGCTCCGCCAGTCCCCGGGGGGGACCACCAGACCCTCAGAAGAAGGGGGGGGGGGGCAGCAAACACCCGTCTATACCCCCTCAGTCTAGGCACCCCAACCTCCCGCACATTCCCACCCCCAAGCACCCACAGACACCCACACTCACACACAACACACGCTATGGCTCTCCAATCCCGTAAACTCTCCCAGAGCCTCCCCACAGCTAACTACACCCCACAGCCCGTGCACCTTACAATAACAGCAAACAATAACAGTGATGCAACAGCAATAACAATGTCCCTCTGGAGCGCAAGCGCCCATATACAAATAAATAAAACATTTCATTGTCTTACCTGTTCACCAGAAAACAGGGATTGTGACCATTGGCAGGGCACCTTCCTGATCTTGTCGAAACCACAATACGAATTCACTCTGTTGTTAATATGAGCTAATCATATATTGCTGCTCTTTCAACTAAGCTCAATGTCCTTTGGATAGGACAGGAAGTGTATTGTTTGAATAAACAAAGACAGAAACTGACGTTTTAAATTACCATCCCCACACTGCTACTTGTCACTAATGACAGTTTTGCCCATTTTACATTATAGACTACTACACTGTGGTAGCATAAACTGTTCACTTCTCTCTCTCTCTCTCTCTCTCTCTCTCTCTCTCTCTCTCTCTCGCTCTCGCTCTCACAAGTATAAATACAAACAAAACAGCAATAGGTAGGTCTTCATTTTGTTGCTTTATAATGGATAATTTAAAAGTCTTTCAGTCAGTATATGATTGTAACACAATACAAAAATGAACCAGAGAGATAAGTGAATCAGACTTGTCAGGTGCCCAGAGTTTTATAATGAAGGAAATAAAGATGTTTAGGTGACAGCATTACTGACTGCTCTCTTCAACTCTCTAATTCAAAATACGTCTTCTTGCTATCTTGTTACATCAATGGCATATTATTTACCTTTATTTTAATTACCATGTTTGACCCAATGATTTGCAGTGCTCAGGTGTACAGGTGACGCAGCACAAAGTTTATGGTTCAAAACAGTTCTTTATTTTCTCTTGTTCTGCTTGAGACCGTTAAATAATAATGCAGGCTCTATACAACGATGTGTATTGCCAGCGTATAAACCACGGGGTTCAGTCCCGAAATAATAATACGAAGAACAACACACAACACAGACACTTCTCCTGACAGTGAGTGCTCTGAGTGCAGGTGCGGTGCAAGGTAATACAGTGACAGTCATGCAGTGAAGTCCGGGCTTGATGCTGGCCTGTAGCGACAGCTCCTGGTTCATGTTAGTTGTCTATCAGTGACAAATACAGACAGTTAGTTTCCACAAACAAACAAAACACTTAACACTCACTATTCGCTTATCACAGTTTGTTTCCTTTCTCACTCATTCTCATATCCACATCAGAGGAACAGATTACAGATTAGTCATGCCCCCTGCGATAGCTATTCCAGTCACGTCTCATCCAATCCATGACTGACACATCGCCTACCACTTTAGGGCGATGGCTTTGGGTATTGTGACTCTACCCCCTTCCTGGATGGTTGGCTTCCAACTGACCCTGGAATGAACTGCCAGACCAACCAGTACGAGGCACTCTGTTCCTGTTATACAGCGACCTCACAGATTGGGAGGGAGATTGTTGTCTAGGATTTATTCGCTCTCTGTCACACCATGTCATGTTTGTATGAGGTTCAGTGAAAGAACTAACTGAATAATAATATTTAAATTTTCACAAGATGAAGTTTGTAATTATCTGTTAACTGTTGTTGCTTCGGTCCCAGAGTCTCTAATGTCTGCAGTTTTGTGATTTCAGGACATAGAGCAGTGCGGTTAAGCGGTGACAGCAACCTCTGCTTTGGGAGAGTTGAAGTACTGCATGGGCAGACCTGGGGAACGGTCTGTGATGCTGACTTTGACTGGCAGGATGCAGAGGTTGTCTGTCGGGAGCTGAAGTGTGGAATTCCTAAAGAGGTGCTGGGAGGAGCCCCTTTTGGAGAGGGGCAGGGTACGGTCTGGTCCGAGGAGATGCAGTGCCAGGGAAAGGAGCCCCAGATCTATAAGTGTTTGACTTCACCCAGCAAGAAGCAGAGCTGCACACACAGGAACGACGTGGGCCTTGTCTGTTTCGGTGAGTCTATAACTTTGTTTATTTACCCGGGGCCATAAACAATTATGGGCGGATATCAAGCAAGTCATTTAGAAAAATGTTTCAATGAGAATTCTGTATCAAAGTTGTTACAATGTGGGCTCTGTGATTTTGCTTTAGGAGGCTCAAGTGTAAAAGAAAGTAAGACATGCAAAGTGAGAACTTTTTTTAACCAGACAGCATGTTTATATTACCCCTGTACAGCCTCATTACATTGGTTATCAGTGTGTGAATGGCCTTGCTCTGCCTTATCTGTCTGAACTGCTCTCTCTTTACATCCCTAGCCACACTTTGCATTCTCCTGACACAGGGCGCTTGCAATTCCTTAGCAAAGGGAGAAAGAGCCTTTTCCTATTATCCTCCTAACCTTTGGAACTCTCTGCTGGCCTCAGTTAGATTTCTCTTTAAACTGTTTTGTGAGTTGTGAGCTGCTCTGAGGAGTTGTCTTGGTGTTGCTGTGTGACAGTCTGGCTCGCAGTGGTGTGGTGGATGACGTCACGGACCAGGAAGTAACTGACTCCAAACAGTGGATGGGCGGGTGAAACTGAGTGCAAAAGCACTCAGCGTATTTAATAACAAACAAACAAAAGATTTAAACAAAATACAAACAAAAGGGCACGAGGGCCAAACGAATAAATAAACAAACAAGTAAGTGCCGTGCTGGATAATCCAGCACGTATTAGCAATTGTTTTTTTTAAATATTATTCCTTCTCTCCGCTCCCCGTACTCTCTACTCCAACACCCCAACATCAAGTGCAGAGAGCTGCAGGTTTATATACTCTGGCCGAGGGATTAACTAGTTGGTAATTATCTTATTATCCCCCGGCCAGAGTCTGCACGCGTTTGGTAAGGATGCATGACTGTCAGCTATTTAAGTAATCAGTAGCTGATCAGCCATGCATCCTCACGGGGTTTTTAAATAATAATAAAAGACGCGGCGCTTTTACCCGCGCCGCAAACAAAAATACAAATAATAATAAATAGGGGCGGGACACTCCGCCACACATGCCCCCCCTTGTGCGCAGCACACATGGCCCCAACGGCCACCTCCCCCCTCAGTCTTAAAGTCCCGGAAGAGGGGGAAGCAAGTTACTTCTGGGGGGTGGCCATGGTGGAATCTCTGGCACCCCCCCATTCTTCGTGGCCGGCAGTTCCCTCTTCCGGGGCTCCCGCCACACTCTATCCTGCCGCGAAAGTGCGGCTGGGGGAGCTGGTCTCCTGACCTCTCCCCCCTTCTTCATGGCCGGCAGTTCCCCTCCGTGGGGCTCCGACCACATGATCTCCAGCCGCGAAAGTGCGGCTGGGGGAGCTGGTCTCCTGACCTCCCCCCCTTTCTTCATTTCTGGCAGCTCCCTTTCATGGAGCTCCGGCCATCGTGTAGCGACACCAGGCGAAGCAGGATCCCTGGCGACCCCAGGCAAAGCCGGACCCTCGACGACCCCAGGCGAAGCAGGATCCCTGGCGACCCCAGGCGACGGCAGCAGCAGCGGACCCTCGGAAGGCGACGGCAGCAGCAGCGGACCCTCGGAAGGCGACGGCAGCAGCAGCGGACCCTCGGAAGGCGACGGCAGCAGCAGCGGACCCTCGGAAGGCGAACTCGGGAGGGGAGCCCCTGGCCATGGAGGCGGCAGCGGGAGCTCCACTTCTCCCTCGTACCCTGTGTCCTGTGGAGAACAAAAGGCAGCCCCAGGCGATGCAGAACAGCCATCCCCAGGCAATGGCGATGGTGGGAGGGGAAAGCAGTCCTCCCACAGCGGCTGAGACGGAACCAGCAGGTATTTACCCTCTGCTGGTGGAGCTGGGAGTGGCAAGCAGTCCTCCCACGGCGGCTGAGGCGGAACCAGCAGGTATTCATCCTCTGCTGGTGGAGGTGGGAGGGGCAAGCAGTCCTCCCACGACGGTGGATGTGGAACCAGCAGGCATTCACCCTCTGCTGGTGGAGGTGGCGGAGGCAGAGGCAGCTCTTGCTGCTCTGCTCCTGGTGATGGTGGAGACAGAAGCAGCTCCTGCTGCCCTGCTCCTGGTGGTGGTGGAGACAGAGGCAGCTCCTGCTGCTCTGCTCCTGGTGGTGGTGGAGGCAGAGGCGATGGGGCGGATGCTGTCCACTCAGAGGGAGGCTGTGGCGGTGCTGGCTCCCTCTGCTGTGGCGGCTGGGCTGGTGTGTGCCGTGCTCCCTTCAGCAGCATAAATAGAGGCTGCTGGGGAACACCAGCATCCTGCCCTTCTCCCCCCCAGAAAAATTCAGGGGGTTGAGCCTGTAACTCCTCCCCTTCTGGCTCTTGGGACTGCAGCTTGGGTCCTAAGGCTGTGGAAGCGCAGACTTCCACCTCTTGGGCTATGGACGCACCGACTCCCCCCTCTTTGGGCTGTGGACGCACCGACTCCTCCCTCTTGGGCTGTGGACGCACCGACTCCTCCCTCTTGGGCTGTGGACGCACCGACTCCCCCCTCTTGGGCGTAGGACGTTCGGGCTCCTCCCACTCGGGCGTAGGACGTTCGGGCTCCTCCCACTCGGGCGTAGGACGTTCGGGCTCCTCCCACTCGGGCGTAGGACGTTCGGGCTCCTCCCACTCGGGCGTAGGACGTTCGGGCTCCTCCCACTCGGGCGTAGGACGTTCGGGCTCCTCCCACTCGGGCGTAGGACGTTCGGGCTCCTCCCCAGGCTGTGGAGGCGAAACCAGCAGGCATTCTCCCTCTGCTGGTGGAGACGGTAGCGATGTCTCCTCTCCCTCTGATGCTGGAGACGGTAGCGATGGCTCCTCTCCCTCTGATGCTGGAGACGGTAGCGATGGCTCCTCTCCCTCTGATGCTGGAGACGGTAGCGATGGCTCCTCTCCCTCTGATGCTGGAGACGGTAGCGATGGCTCCTCTCCCTCTGGCGCTGGAGACGGCAGCGATGGCTCCTCTCCCTCTGGCGCTGGAGACGGCAGCGATGGCTCCTCTCCCTCTTGTGCTGGAGACGGCAGCGATGGCTCCTCTCCCTCTGGCGCTGGAGACGGCAGCGATGGCTCCTCTCCCTCTGGCGCTGGAGACGGCAGCGATGGCTCCTCTCCCTCTGGCGCTGGAGACGGCAGCGATGGCTCCTCTCCCTCTGGCGCTGGAGACGGCAGCGATGGCTCCTCTCCCTCTGGCGCTGGAGACGGCAGCGATGGCTCCTCTCCCTCTGGCGCTGGAGACGGCAGCGATGGCTCCTCTCCCTCTGGCGCTGGAGACGGCAGCGATGGCTCCTCTCCCTCTTGTGCTGGAGATGGCAGCAGCAGGGTCTCTCCCATATCCGCAGCCAGGTAGTTGAACACCATGGCTGCGATGTCTGGGAGGGAAGCTGGGTGGTGTTGCTGTTCCCAGGCCTCCCAGCGCTCCCCATCTCTTGCCCACAGGAGGTTGATCACTGCAGGGAGGGCTTCCTCATAATCCCTCCCCGGCTCCACCAGCCAGTCCCAGACTCCCTCAGAGGAGAGTGCATTCGTCCTCTTTGGAGGATGCAGGTCCTCCCTCACTGGACGCTCTGGCTCCTCTTTCTCCTGCCATGGAGGGGGTTGGTCGGGTGCTATGTGACCCACTTCCCCAACAGCGAAGCACCACTCCTCACCTTTCAAGCAGGTGGGGCAGACGTCCAGCATGGTTGAGCTACAGTGGGACCTGCGACCGGCCCCACGCTGCTGTAGCTGCTGCTTCCTCCGTCCGCTTCTTCCCATATTTTTTTTTTTTTTTTTTTTTTTTCCCCAAAAACACACAAAAACACTTTGAAAGAAAAAAAAAAAAAACGAACAAAAAAAACGAGCTTTTCTTTCCTGGTCCGGCTATTGGAGGCGTTTGTTTTGTCCCACGCAGGACACCATATGTGACAGTCTGGCTCGCAGTGGTGTGGTGGATGACGTCACGGACCAGGAAGTAACTGACTCCAAACAGTGGATGGGCGGGTGAAACTGAGTGCAAAAGCACTCAGCGTATTTAATAACAAACAAACAAAAGATTTAAACAAAATACAAACAAAAGGGCACGAGGGCCAAACGAATAAATAAACAAACAAGTAAGTGCCGTGCTGGATAATCCAGCACGTATTAGCAATTGTTTTTTTTTAAATATTATTCCTTCTCTCCGCTCCCCGTACTCTCTACTCCAACACCCCAACATCAAGTGCAGAGAGCTGCAGGTTTATATACTCTGGCCGAGGGATTAACTAGTTGGTAATTATCTTATTATCCCCCGGCCAGAGTCTGCACGCGTTTGGTAAGGATGCATGACTGTCAGCTATTTAAGTAATCAGTAGCTGATCAGCCATGCATCCTCACGGGGTTTTTAAATAATAATAAAAGACGCGGCGCTTTTACCCGCGCCGCAAACAAAAATACAAATAATAATAAATAGGGGCGGGACACTCCGCCACATGCTGCTATTGTTTTAAATTGAAAATATGTTTTTACTGTGCTTCTTTTAAAACTGCACAAAGGAGACCTATACAACTAATGGAAGCTCACACCAGGACATATGGAAAGTAATAAATACAGGGAAGCTCAGGGTGCTGAATAGCGTTTGAAATGTTTCTCCCCTGGACAATGTTCATATGGGAATAGGTTTTGCAGCATTGTCAGTGGTAAATGCCTGCCTAAATTACATGGTAGACTTTTTTTATAAATTAAATGCCATTTGAAACTGTAATAAACGTACTGTATATGTCCAATACAATCTCAAGAAGCTTAGAATACCATAAAGCATTTTTATAGACATTGGAAACAATAGAGCCCATTTTTTAAATAGAAATTGACCAGCTTGATACCACTAGCTGAATGCTGCTTCATTTTTGGCAAGCCTGTTGTTGGTCATATACCCGAGGGTGTGAGGGATTGAGTTGTTCTAGATGAGTGTCACTCTTCAGAAGTCTGTAATTAAATAAATACTGGTGCATAATTATTAGAATGCTAAAGAAATGCATGCCCACCAATCATGCCCTTGCAGCCAGTATTACAAGAACATAGCAACCCTTTTGTTATTGATAGCTAGAGTAAAGCAAACCCCATGTCCTGGTTCTCTACTTGTGCTGTGCCCTGCTCACACTCTGCTGCCCTGTGTGCAGGGTACACTGAGTACAGGCTGGTGGGTGGCCCGGACTCCTGTTCTGGTCGAGTGGAGCTGCAGTACGATGGTCAGTGGGGGACGGTCTGCGATCGCTATTGGGATCTACAGGACGCCACAGTTCTCTGCAAGCAGTTGAATTGTGGGTATGCTGTATCAGTCCCGGGACAGGCCAGGTTTGGTGAAGGCAGCGGTGATGTACGGGCTGATATATTCGACTGTGATGGCAGTGAGACACACATATCAAATTGCTTCATCTCTGCATGGGGACGAGGTAACTGCACTCATAGCAATGATGCAGGAGTGAATTGTTCAGGTGAGTAGTAACCACTCTAATGGGTGGAAGATTGAGTAGGTAACTTAACATCCTATCTGCTAAACATATCTCGGTATTCTAGGTATTCAGATCTTCTACTGCCATCTGGTGGGATTGTAAATAAAATTTATTTACTGTTACAGTATTTTTTTTATACCCATTAGTACTGATTAACTGTTACCATATTTGGGGTGTATTAGATGTGTGCAGTTTATGATATTTTATACATTATGTATGCTTACAAATAAAGCAAACAGTCTCACATTTAAGCTTATATAGTTAGAAATGCCATTTACACTTTTAATTAAGTTCTCAATTATCCATGTTGGTTCTGAGTTCTAAAGCACCAATACCATTATGAGTTTATTCATTTCTCTATAAAGCTAAATCTCTGAATAGCTGTGAGCTTGCTCCAGGTGGAAGAACAGACAGTGCCCAAACAACAGAATTACTCCGAATCCATGTTTATGTTTTAACTGATTCAACATACAAGATAACAAACTGTAGACTGATGTAGAAGCTGTAGATGCAGTAAATAATGGTGCTGTTCCTTCAGCTCTGACGTGTTTCATTCCCCCCCTGCTCACTCTTATTATCTTCAGGTCCATTGCTACCAGCACAAGCAGGTCGAGTCGGGCCTCTACCAAGTAAATGCAACACCAGTAATGAAGGGACCACGCTCTGCTCAGGTTAGTGCAATTCAAACTCTTGTGTTAATAAGTTATTTCAATGTGACTATACTGACATTACTGCCATGGGTACAGTCTGTGACAAGGATTCTTATCTGAAAATCGGCACGCATTATCATAGGGTTATTATTTATATTATTACTAACTGATTCTGTGCCTAAGCTGCAGTGATTGTGTTATTGATGTCTCCTTGTGATTCTGTCCCCCTAGATCACACGGCCCTCAGGCTGGTTGGGGGAGGAGGTGCCTGCGCTGGGAGGGTGGAGGTTTATCACAACGGCTCCTGGGGGACGGTCTGCGATGACTCCTGGGACCTGGCAGATGCTGAGGTTGTGTGTAAGCAGCTCCAGTGTGGGACGGCACTCAACGCCTCAGTGTCAGCCTCCTTCGGCCAGGGGACCGGACCCATCTGGCTGGACGAGCTGCGCTGTCAGGGGAACGAATCGACTCTGTGGGAGTGTGCCTCAGGAGGGTGGGGGCAACACAACTGCAGACACAAGGAGGACGCGGGAGTCGTGTGTTCAGGTACAGGACTGCAATAACTCACTATACCTAACCAGCCCGCCGCCAGCCCCCCAAAAAATAAATGCAAAATTCTCATTTAGTATGCTGATGTGTCAGTCGCTACTGTGCCATCTTACTACTGTGACTCTTTCTATGTTACACATGACTCTGTGAATCATACCCTTACACTTCAATTCAATAACTGTACCAATAGGAAGCTGCAGCAAATTAATCACATAAACTCATTTTGTGTCTTCATACATGCACAGGAAATGAAACTACAGGCTATGCTCATTAAAAATAAACGTTTGCATTCACTGTATGCACATGTAATAATGGAAATTTGACACACAAAGTGACTCTCCTAGATACCCTCAAGTTGCTTCACAATTGAGTAAGCGCTTCTCCAGATAAATGTAAAATAGATGAAGACGGGTAATTGGTTTTAAAAGAAAGGGAAAAGGCCAGTTGGATAAGACTTTACCTTTCAGTTTAACAGCAGGATTTTGTAAGGTGTTAGTGAGATATGAAAGTTATGAAGGAAGCAATATAAATGAAAACATAAACACACAACAATGGTTTTAAAATGTTTTACTTAAGCTGTTTGTATTTATTTATTGTGATTGCATTTGTGCTTATTTTGATTGCAATTTGTTTAACATTTCCAATAATTAAGAAATGTACCAAGGAGTATGTATGCTCGTCTCCACCGGGCAGGGGGTAGTTAATCCATTTCATGATTTCACTTTTACTGAAAATCTTTTAATGAAGCAGAAGTTTTGTAATCTGGAATGTCTACATGCATCTTGCTAACGTATTTCTATTGTTTGTGACACAGAGTTCAAGAAGCTGAGACTCGGGGCTGTTCTGGACTGGCAGAGGTTTTCTACAATGGCACCTGGGGCAGCGTGTGCTATAACGGCATGGATGAAAACACAGTTAAGATGATATGCCGTGAGGTCAACTGTGGAGAGGGTTCTGAAATATCAAGGCCACTTCCAGCATCTAGCACTGCACGCAAGTGGCTTGATAATGTTGAATGCAGAAGGCATGACTCTACACTGTGGCAGTGTCCATCTTCACCCTGGGGTCAAAACGACTGCTGGATCAATGAGGTGGCTGAGATTGACTGCAAAGGTAAAGATTGCTCTCTGTTTTTCTTCTGCTGGTGACCTAATGGCTCAGCAGCTAAACAGTCACCCAAAAGACCACAGCTTTAAATCCTGTTCCAGTGATAACCGGAACATGCCTCCCCGAACACCAGCAATACAACGTGAAGTTGTGTTATTGGAGGCACTGCTCTTTCTAAGAGGGGTCTAGTTGATGTCTCCAACCCTAGAGCAGCAGATACTGAGCCCTGACCAAACTTACTGTAATACCCACCACACTGGAGTCCAGAGCAGGGCTGTGCTCAGCTACAGTGTTATTTGTTAATTGATTTAGTTATTTATTCAGGATTAATGCACTACATATTTCAGCTTGTAAACTCATTCCTTCAGTATGAGTTTACAAGCTGAAACTTTAGACACAAGTTGGCATACTGCACCTGTGAGCTTCCCTGTGGACATGTCTCCACTATACTCACCACCAAGAGACGCAAAACATACCCATGCTTTAGCAGTGTGAATAAAACACAATTTTTTTGTTTGTTTTTAGCAATGGAAAATAAGCCAACTGTCTCCAGCATACCCAAGACCTGCTCTGAAGACCTCACTCAGGAGCACTGCTCAGGTGGGTTCGTATTTCATTGACTTGACCATTGAGAATTATGAGATTAATTCTAACTGATATCACACATAGAAATATCCAATTGTAAAAGTAATGCATACAATTAGTCATTTTACAGAGACATACTGTATTAAGTACAGGTAGGGAAGGGTATCCAAACATGTCAAATATGTCTTATTCCTATTCAGTTGTGAATTGTTACCTGTTTACCGTTCATTTGAGCCAAATTTGTAATTTTCTGCTGCAGTGCTGATTAAAATTAGCGATCTCATAATTTCCAATAGTAAAGAGACTACAAAGCAGGACAACTTATAACAGACCTTAAGGGAAAGGTATGTGTCTTTTTTAGTATTCTAGATGTGAATACTAAGCCTACCTCTAATAGTCACACAGCAGCATCTGTGCTGAACTGATTCAGTAAGCCCTGCTGTTTTATTCCAGAGCCAGCAGAGCTGAGGCTAGCTGGAAGCTCAAGTCCCTGCTCCGGACGGGTGGAGGTGCGGTTCGAGGGGTCCTGGGGGACAGTCTGCGATGACTCCTGGGACCTGAAGGATGCCCAGGTGGTCTGCAGACAACTAGGCTGTGGGGCAGCAGAGAGCACAGGGGGGGGGGGGTGAGGCTACGTTTGGACAAGGGAACGGCATCATCTGGCTGGATGAGGTGAACTGCAGGGGCAGCGAGATGCACCTTTGGGACTGCCGGCACTCTCCACTGGGACACAATGACTGCTACCACAAAGAGGACGCATGGGTTACCTGTGCAGGTGAGAGAGGGGGTTATCTGAGCAGGGGAGATGGGGAATTAGCTGTACTGGGGAGATGCTCTGTTGTGTTTGGCAGGGAGTACTTCCTTACATTGCAAATATTAACAGTCATTTCATTTTGTTTTACAGGTGTTCCAACTACTATCAGCTCTCCATTGAAAACAGGTAAAAGCAGCACCTTTTAAACTTCACAGACACTACTCTCTTATACACATAAACACAAAAGCACAGCTCTAGGGGGAAATGTTTCTTATTGTGTAGCGTTCTGAATTTGGGAGTCATGTGGATAAACGAAGGGAGGCCTCAGTTAGGGCTTTCCTATGTAAGCAATGTGAATACAGCTTTTTTGCTTTATTTACAGTACAGTACCCAACTGTTTACAGATGTGTCTGTCTGTCCTCCTCTCCAACAGAAGCCTCTCCACCCAGGCTGCAGCCACAGAGATACATGGCCATCCCAGTGATAGCCTGCATCATGCTGGGAGCTCTGCTCTTTGTGGTGTTGGTCCTGTTAGCCGGGCAGCTGCAGCACAACAGGATGCTCAGAAGGGTAGGGAACAAATCCCTTTAAAGAGACGCGAGCTCAGGAAGGTGACACACTCAGGTCCTAATGCGCTGTTAAGAACATAAGAACATAAGAAAGTTTACAAACGAGAGGAGGCCATTCAGCCCATCTTGCTCGTTTGGTTGTTAGTAGCTTATTGATCCCAGAATCTCATCAAGCAGCTTCTTGAAGGATCCCAGGGTGTCAGCTTCAACAACATTACTGGGGAGTTGGTTCCAGACCCTCACAATTCTCTGTGTAAAAAAGTGCCTCCTATTTTCTGTTCTGAATGCCCCTTTATCTAATCTCCATTTATGACCCCTGGTCCTTTTTTCTTTTTTCAAGTCAAAGAAGTCCCCCGGGTTGACATTGTCTATACCTTTTAGGATTTTGAATGTTTGAATCAGATCGCCGCGTAGTCTTCTTTGTTCAAGACTGAATAGATTCAATTCTTTTAGCCTGTCTGCATACGACATGCCTTTTAAACCTGGGATAATTCTGGTTGCTCTTCTTTGCACTCTTTCTAGAGCAGCAATATCCTTTTTGTAACGAGGTGACCAGAACTGAACACAATATTCTAGGTGAGGTCTTACTAATGCATTGTAGAGTTTTAACATTACTTCCCTTGATTTAAATTCAACACTTCTCACAATATATCCAAGCATCTTGTTAGCCTTTTTTATAGCTTCCCCACATTGTCTAGATGAAGACATTTCTGAGTCAACATAAACTCCTAGGTCTTTTTCATAGTTCCCTTCTTCAATTTCAGTATCTCCCATATGATATTTATAATGCACATTTTTATTGCCTGCATGCAATACTTTACACTTTTCTCTATTAAATTTCATTTGCCATGTGTCTTCCCAATTTTGAATGCTGTCTAGATCATTTTGAATGACCTTTGCTGCTTCAACAGTGTCTGCCACTCCTCCTATTTTTGTGTCGTCTGCAAATTTAACGAGTTTGCATACTATCAGAGTCTAAATCATTAATGTAGATTAGGAATAGCAGAGGACCTAATGGTACACCACTGGTTACCTCACTCCATTTTGAGGTTTCTCCTCTAATCAGTACTTTCTGTTTTCTACCTGTTAACCACTCCCTAATCCATGTGCATGCATTTCCTTGAATCCCTACTGCGTTCAGTTTGAGAATTAATCTTTTATGCGGGACTTTGTCAAAAGCTTTCTGGAAATCTAAATAAACCATGTCGTATGCTTTGCAGTTATCCATTTTCAATGTTGCATCCTCAAAAAAGTCAAGTAGGTTAGTTAGACATGATCTCCCTTTCCTAAAACCATGCTGGCTGTCTCCCAGGATATTGTTACCATATAAGTAATTTTCCATTTTGGATCTTATTATAGTTTCCATAAGTTTACATATAATAGAAGTCAGGCTTATTGGTCTGTAGTTACCTGGTTCGGTTTTGTCTCCCTTTTTGTGGATTGGTATTACATTTGCTATTTTCCAGTCTGTTGGTACAACCCCTGTGTCAAGAGACTGTTGCATGATCTTGGTTAGCGGTTTGTAAATAACTTCTTTCATTTCTTTGAGTACTATTGGGAGGATCTCATCCGGCCCAGGGGATTTGTTTATTTTAAGAGCTCCTAGTCCCTTTAACACTTCTGCCTCTGTTATGCTAAAGTTATTTAAAACTGGATAGGAACAGGTCGACATGTGGGGCATGTTGTCCGTGTCCTCCTTTGTAAAAACCTGTGAAAAGTAATCATTTAATATATTTGCTATTTTTTTTTCTTCATCTATGATTTTGCCATTTGTGTCTCTTAGACATTTAACCTCCTCTTTGAATGTTCTCTTGCTGTTATAATATTGGAAAAACATTTTGGAATTGGTTTTAGCCCCCTTAGCAATATTGATTTCTATCTCTCTCTTGGCCTTTCTAACTTCCTTTTTGACTTGTGTTTGCAGTTCCAAGTACTCTTTCTGTGTGCTTTGTTTTTGGTCCCTTTTAAACGCTCTGTAAAGTGCCTTTTTTCGCTGAATATTTTTTTTAATTGATCTATTAAACCATTTTGGCCATTTTGTTTTAGATTTAGATTT
Source organism: Acipenser ruthenus (assembly GCF_902713425.1). NCBI lineage: Eukaryota > Metazoa > Chordata > Actinopteri > Acipenseriformes > Acipenseridae > Acipenser > Acipenser ruthenus. The sequence continues at coordinate 6,607,446 of NC_081226.1, read as the reverse complement.
GTCTACTTTTGGGATGTAATTGTTTTGTGCCTCTAGTACTACATTTTTAAAAAACAGCCACCCTTTTTCTGTGGATGTTTTCTCTATTTTACTCCAATCTACTTCTGTTAGTCTCTGTTTCATACCTTCGTAGTTTGCTTTTCTAAAATTGTAAACCTTAGCTTTAGTCATTACTTTTGGGGTTTTAAAAAATATTTCAAATGAGACCATGTTGTGGTCTGAGTTTGCCAATGGCTTTCTGACCTCTGTTTTAGTTATTCTGTCTTCATTATTTGAAAAGACTAAATCAAGGCATGCCTCCCCTCTAGTCGGTGCCTTGACAAATTCCGTTAGGAAGCAGTCATTTGTCATTTCCACCATTTCAATTTCGTCCGTCGTGCCCCCCATTGGGTTTTCCCATTTTATACAGGGGAAGTTGAAATCCCCCATTAGTATGGCTTCTCCTTTTCTACACGCATTTCGAATGTCATTGTATAACAGATTATTTTGCTCAGCGTCTGAATTTGGCGGTCTATAGCATGCTCCTATTATTATGCCCTTTGAATTTGTGTCCATTATTCTGACCCATATTGATTCTGCATTGTTTTCTTTGTCCTGATTTAACACCTGGGCTTCAAGGCTATTTCTTATGTATAGCGCTACCCCTCCGCCTCTTCTGTCCTGCCTGTCTTTCCTATACAGTGTGTACCCACTAATATTATATTCGTCTCCATCACTCTCAGACAACCAAGTTTCTGTAACACCTATCACATCGTAGTTGCTTGTTAGTGCTGTAGCTTCAAGATTGTATTCAGTAATGCCCTACACTGGCATTTTAAATCTGCAGTGCTTTCCAGACAAAACAAATGCACTACCCAGATCCTTTATAGCAGCGGTCATTGTTCTGTGCATCTCAGATGACAATTTATAAATCATTCTCTTTTATTAATGATCTGGTTAGAGAAAAAGCTTGTTTTGACCCACATGTGCGATACCTGCCTGCTGCAGTAGGGGCAGCAGAGGACACAATCTTGACAAGTTCTGTCATTAATTAAAGAGCTGTTAAAATGGAAGTTTTAAATAAAGAAAAGAAATGGTGTTCTTGCACTGTGGATCACTGAAGGCTGTGCTGTTCAGTACAGTGTGTGCAGAGCTGTGTCACTGTGAATGAGAGCCTGTTTCCTCCCATAGGGATTGCTGAGGAGGAGCTTGACCCCTTCCATGAAGCCGTTTACGAGGAGATTGAGTACAAACTGGCCAGACAGGGAACCTATGATGCGCCCAGGAGAGGTGAGTAAGAGGGGAGGGGGAGTGGAGAAAGAGAGAGCCAACACACACATCACACTGCCACACAATCCACAAACATGACTCAAAGCATCAGAATTGTAAACCTCTCATCACAGGAAACACTACAAAGAGTGAGAGACAGACAGGAACAGAGCAGCAAACAGTAGATAAAATGTAGTTACTTATGGTGTAGATCACAAAACCACTGTTTAATTTCCTATCCTGAATTCAGTAATCCAAACATTGAACAACAGCTACAATAGGAGTCAGTGTGCAACTAGTAGCAGGTAGTGAATTTGCAGAGTGAAAGCAGGCAGCACTAACCCTGTCTCGTGTTCCAGGGAGTTTCCTTTCTGATGAGCTGCCCTCTGACTACAGTGATGTGGAGGACAGTGAGGGGAACCCCATCCCAGGTAAGGGGGGGGGGGGGGGCTGTGTTACAAACCTATGAAGAAACAATTCTCTCACCTGTATCACCGATTCTGTTCTCTGTCTGGTTTAGGTGAAGCAGTGCTCTCTCTGGTCTGTAACACTAATGCTGTTCTCTGTCTCTTTTAGGTGAATCGACGCCCTGTCTGGAAGGAGAGACCCCAGGGCACTATGACGATGCCGTCCCTATGAACAGTAACCCAGAAGATTTATCAGGTGAGTTCTTGCAGACAAGTCCTGTAGAGGAGCTCTGCACCAACCCCAGTCTTGGAGAAAGTAAATGTATTCAATCAGGTTCCTAATTTAGCTCACGTTTGTCAAACCCTCAGTCACTGCATATTGTTTGTGCAGGTAAGTCCCAGGACTGTGCAACATCCCCCGCCATGCCCGTTGAGCAGTAGAGTGGGTTTGATTCTAGGGTGCCAAGTAGTTTTTCTGCATTTGATGGGTCAGTCTTAATGTTATGCAAACAGTTTTATTTAGCACTGTGAACCCTGTAACTCTGTTAGTGGACAATAGGAGGGAGTTAATATGCTGAGGGTGAAAGCAGGTCAAACCCCAGAGCTAACCATGATTCCTGTTCCTAGGGAACTTCCATTCTGACGAACATCCAAGGTAAGGGGAACTGGAGTCTACAGTGGGGAGGGATTGGGAGGGCCCCTCAGATAACCTGCCCCAGGAGCAGCACGCTGTGGGGGAGCCTGTAACTGCCCCACTCCCACCTCTTCCAGCAGGTGTCACTACCAGGCAGTGGAGTTTGAGAAGTTCTGAATCTCTCAGAAACCACCCATGGTACTCTAATCACACCCATTGCTTAAACCAATCCCTGACCCCAGATCTGTGTGAACCCTCCCACTGCGTAACTCAGCCAATCTCTGATTGTGTGTGTCTCTCTTTGGCAGGTTTTCCCCTCACTTCTCCTGGAGAGGAGAGTGCCCGGGCTGCACTGCCCCCTGAAGAAGGACCCGCTGCACCTGATAGGACTGACTACGATGATGTTGGGGAGGAGTCTCCAGGAGAGGGTGGGGCGCTGTGAGGCTGGCAGTGTGTCTGGAGGAGAATAGAGGGGCAGCTGGAGCCCCCTAGAGTTCTAGAGCTGTAAGAGCGCCATTAACTGTAAACCTGCCAGACAGTTTCACTGCAGTTCCAGCCTTCCTCTGGGATTTCACTGTGAAACTCCATTGGCTTAATATTTAACAGGCTTCTCATAAAAGTGCTTCATGTCAAATATGAATGTTGTTGCCCTTTATCTTGCAAAATTGCATCTTGTTACAAACAAGCTGGTTAAATCAAATCAGTAAACATGTCTCGAATGCTAATTGAACTTTGAAAGAAATTAAGAAAAATAAATTGTTGATTTCTCAAAGATCAGTATTATGTTAAAAAATCCACTGTTTCTGGCTACTAAAGTAACTGAAACAGTTCCGAAATGTAACTAATAGCCAGTGGGTGGGTGTTTTCAATGTTTTGGGGGAACACATTGTTATAACAATGATTTATGTATCCCCCACCTAAGCCTACACAGATTTACAAATGTATCCAACAAATTTTTCACAAGTTATAAGGTTATAATGTGTACAGGAAAATAGGTTGTCAGTCTGTTATAAGAAATTTTAAATGGTAGAGAAAGACATAAGAATATATCTGGCATATTATTAAAACCAGAAAACGTATTTTAATTCAATATTGCCAAAATGTTGCTGTTATATTTTACTGTGAAATTCCCCATTAGTTGATTCTGACTCTGTTAAGGTGTAGCTGGGGAGTAATCAGATACCAGTGTCTGGGAATAGTGCATTCAAATTATTAAAAATAAATAAATATTGCTGAATAAAAAGTAATCTGTATATTTTGTATCCTTTTTTCTAGCAATGTCTCTCCTTGTCTGGCTTTCTTTTAAATCCAGTCCATAGTCTTTAAATACAGATTGTGTTTTAATAGGGGTCTGTGTTCCCTCTTTCGGTCTGTAATTGTGGTGGTGTGCAGTGTTAAAAGGGATCTGGTTTCAAAATGGATTGTTTTGAAATTCTATAGTAAAGTTTGGACTTAGAAAATGTTCTGTAACCCAACTCTTGACATTTACCCTGCTTGAAATTCATCTGGAGGTTGTTATACAGAATAAATACACATTTAAATGTGTTTTTTTATTATTTTAATATGTATGTTCTGCTTCAATGTACCCTTTCTAAGTGTATAGCATTTCTAACAGAGTGTGCAATGGCTTGAAGGCTGTATTAATCTGTTTTTAAACAATAAAATCTCATTTAACATCTGGCTGATGCCATGTGTTTGTATTGTAAAATGTTTTCATGTAATACACTGAATTGATAAAAAAAAAAAAAAGCAGAAATGAGAAATGTGAATCAACAGATGTATTTTTAAAATGATATCACATTGTCTTTAAAAAAAAAATGAAGAGAGACAAAACGTTTCAGACAAGGAAATATTTATTTTCTCAAGAAAACATACCAGAAACAGAAGCATTTTCTTGGCAGACAATGTACTTGTTACTATAACATATGACGCTTGAGCCATAAAATCCAATAGCTGTAGATCTAGGACCACCTTCATAAAACTCCATGTAGTTCATCTAGAGCCTTTATGAAGTGCTATCGCAGCAGCTGCTTATTAAGAGCACAGTTTGCCTCGAGGAAAGGTAACATTTTTCACATTAGCATTCAAAACCGATTTGAAATCTTGTTTCTCTGAAGTCGTCTTTTTTTTCTTGAAAAGGAATATTTTAGTTCCCAGGATCCAAAATGCCACTTCAAGAAGAAAGTTTGCATATAATTAATGCTGTTTCCATTTGTTAATGTAATGGCTACATGGTGATGGATGCAAAAAAGTCCATTTATTAATTTATTAATATGTCATGCGGCGACTGTCGTTAGGCTTCATGTGTGTGCCAGCACTTAACCACTCTGTGTTTATCATTACTAATCTGGACACCAAGGCAGCCTCGCTATCTCTTTCTAATATCTGACTTGTACAATGGCTGCTGTAACGTTTACATTTCCTAAAATATAACTAAGAGCTCGTCTATAGTAAAGGTGTGTATTCTGTCTATATGTAAGGCTTTAGATTTTCATAAAGCTAACCTTTATATGTCCATGTGTGTCAAACTATACTCAAAAGAAAAGAAAAAAACATGTTTTCATGTCTACTTTGTCAAGGTAATTTAAGTCATGATTTTGTGTCTTAAACATATTAAACACTCACCTGCTGTGTTTATAAAATACATCATTTAATGCATGTGTTTTCCTAGGAATATAGCATATAAAATAAGATAAACAGGTGGATCCTTGAGTTTAGATTTTGGTTGCCAACGCAGAGTGTTTTTTCTATGCTTTGCCGCAGGAGAAACAAAATGCAACTTTACATTGTTCTGTTAAAATCTTTGTGTAATCATAACTGAAAAGCATTCAAATATTCATCTATCCGGAAAGAAAACCTTTTGTTAAAATGAAAAAAACAAACAAACAGGATATCAGAAACAGTAGCTTGTGGATATTAAAACAAAACAAAACAAAAAAAAAACATTTGTCTGCATCTTTTCCTGTTCCTTTCAAAATAACTGTAAATTATTAATAAATTATATTGCAATAAAGATCATAGTGTGCATTTAGAAGTGCTGTTACATCCTCGGATCTGACATTTTTTGTATTGAAATGTTGCCTCTGTAAAGCGCAGTTTCTCAGTCTCCCAGCGAGATCAAAACAGCTTTCCCACGTGACCAGAGACCGACAGTTAGACAGAATAATCGTATAAATCCTAACGACAGATGTCCAGTAAGTCTTGTCAGAAACTGCATTGTGTCCTTGTGTTCTGCAGGCTTATGTAATTCAGTTTGTAGTTTGTGGATGGACGGTTATGATGTGTCACCATACCTAAGAACATATTTAGCCTGTAGTGTGTTTAACATAGGAAGGGCGAGTGAATACTCAAGTTTGTATCTTTAAAGCTGTGCCCTCGATTCTTCAGTTGGTAACACCGTGTAACAAATTTTTCTTTTTTTTTGTTCCTGGGTAGTAAGTGTTATTTCCTAATTGCTTATGCCTCAAAGGTATAGAAAATGGCTATTATTCCCCACAGACTTTGCTTTTGTGACCAGGACAGTGATATTTTGAAATTTACCTATTTTCCAGAACATTCCAGATAGATTCAGTGCTGAGTAAACTTGGAGTAACTTCTAGAACTTTCTAGAACTTTCCAGTAATATAAAGAGTAGTATAAATTCAGGGGCCTTAAGCCCACCAGTTCAGTTTAGTTCCAGCTGCCTAAGTGGATACATATCTGCATTTTTCTGAGATGGCATCAAGAGGCTGCAAGCATCCGGCAGACGCATATTGAGACTTCAAAATGGTGGCATTCCTGATGGGTCTCCAAGGCGGTTTTACCAAGTTTCCCTGCTATCTTTGCCTTTGGGACAGCAGGGACACCAAGGCGCACTACCACAGGCGGGACTGGCCACAGTGGACCGAGTTCTCTGTGGGGAGGAACAACGTCAAGAGGGAGCAACTGGTGGACCCCAGGAAGGTGCTGATGCCACCACTGCACATCAAATTGGGCCTTATGAAACAATTTGTCAGAGCTCTAGATAAGGAGTCGGCAGCCTTCAAGTACCTTCAAGACTTCTTCCCTAAGCTGTCTGAGGCAAAGGTCAAAGCCGGTGTCTTCGTCGGACCACAGATAAAGAAGATCCTGGAGTGCAATGAATTCCCCAAGAAGCTCACTAGTAAGGAGAAAGCGGCTTGGAACAGCTTTGTCGCAGTGGTTCGGGGCTTCCTGGGCAATCACAAGGCCGAAAACTATGTGGAGCTGGTTGAGACTGGTGAAGAACTACGGCACAATGGGCTGTAGGATGTCCCTCAAAGTCCATATCCTTGATGCTCATCTTGATAAATTCAAGGAGAACATGGGAGCGTACTCGGAGGAGCAAGGTGAGCGCTTCCACCAGGATATACTGGACTTTGAACGCTGCTACCAAGGACAGTATAACGAGAACATGATGGGAGACTACATTTGGGGGCTGATTCGTGAAAGTGATTTACAGTATAATCGTAAATCTCGAAAAACTACTCACTTCTAAATCTTTTGTAGTCATTTTTGTATTACTTTAGTATAAATACATGTTAATTTGGATTCATATGTTGTTTTTTTCTGACTTTATGTGAACAAAAAGACACAAATTCGCCCGTTTTCTCATTGGAAATAGGTAAATTTCAAAATATAACTGTCCTGGTCACAAAAGCAAAGTTTGTGGGGAATAATAGCCATTTTCTATACTTTTGAGGCATAAGCAATTAGGAAATAACACTTACTACCCAGGAACAAAAATTGTGTTACATAGTGTAATTCAGCGGGTCAGCCAGTTATGCCAGAGCTCCAGTAATAAAGTGTTCAACAAGAGAGGTTGTCTCATAAAATGTTCTGTCAGGTGAAGAGGTATCGGTGAAACTTGCTCAGGGAATGTACAGCTATGGTCAAAGGTTTTGCATCACCTAGAATTCTAGGACTGAGACTATATTGAAAACTACAAAGCGGTGTGTAATTCAATATGTCAACATAACATTATTCAGCAGGTTTCATTCGACTTTCTGAAGCAAAATGAGTTAATTCTATAGGATGATGCAAAACTTTTGGCCAGTTATTTTTTGTGACAGAGTGCAGGCTGTTGCACATACATAGTAAGTACAGTTAAAGGAACCTTGAATACATTCTCCGTGTATTACATTGACCATGTTTGCAACAAAAACACATGCCATCCACCAGATGTTAAATTAGACTTTATTGTTTAAAAATAGAATACAGCCATCAAACCATTGCACACTCTGCAAGAAATGCTATACGTTTAGAAATGGTACATTAAAGCAGAACAGATATATTCAAATAATAAAAAACAAACTAACATTTTAATATAGAAATAATTTTTTATCTGCACACCTAGCTCCAAATGAATTACAAACAGGGTAACTGTCAAGAGTTGGGCTGCAGGAATTCTGTAAATCCAAACTTTACAACGGAATTTCAAAACAATTCATTTTCAAACCAGATCCCTTTTAACACACCACCACAATTACAGGCCGACACTCATAATTTAATGATTTTATTTTTCTTGGGAAAATATAATTTCTTAGTTTCTTTCAACGTTCAATTAGCATTCGAGTCTTGGTTTGCTACTTTGATGCTTGTTTGTTACAAGATGCAATTTTGCAGCATAAAGGGAAACATTCATATTTGAAATGAAGCACTTTTATAAGAAGCCTGCTAGATATTCAGCCAATGGAGTTTCACAGTGAAATCCCAGAGGAAGGCTGGAACTGCAGTGAAACTGTCTGGCAGGTTTACAGTTAATGGCGCTCTTACAGATCTAGAACTCTAGGGGGCTCCAGCTGCCCCTCTATTCTCCTCCAGACACACTGCCAGCCTCACAGCGCCCCACCCTCTCCTGGAGACTCCTCCCCAACATCATCGTAGTCAGTCGTGTCAGGTGCAGTGGGTCCTTCTTCAGGGGGCAGTGCGGCCCGGGCGCTCTCCTCTCCATGGGGAGTGAGGGGAAAACCTGCCAAAGAGAGACACACACAATCAGGGACTGGTTGGGTTTACACAGTGGGAGGGTTCACACAGATCTGGGGTCAGGGATTGGTTGAAGCAATGGGTGTGATTAGAGTGCCATGGATGGTTTCTGAGAGATTCAGAACTTCTCAAACTCCACTGCCTGGTAGTGACACCTGCTGGAAGAGGTGGGAGTGGGGCAGTTACAGGCTCCCCCACAGCGTGCTGCTCCTGGGGCAGTAGGGTGTGCTTTGTTGAAGAGGGGCAGAATATCTGAGGGGCCCTCCGAATCCCTCCCCATTGTAGATTCCAGTCCCCTTACCTTGGATGGGGTTCCCCTCACTGTTCTCCACATCATAGTAGCCAGAGGGAAGTTCGTCAGAATGGAAACTCCCTAGGAACAGGAATCAAGGTTATCTCTGGAGTTTGACCTGCTTCCACCCACAGCATATTAACTCCATCCTATTGTCCACTAACAGAGTTACAGGGTTCACAGTGCTAAATAAAACTGTTTAGATAACATTAAGACTGACCCATCAAATGCAGAAAAACTACTTGGCATCCTAGAACCAAAACCACTCTACTGCTCAACGGGCATGGCGGGGGATGTTGCACAGTCCTGGGACTTACCTGCACAAACAATATGCAGTGACTGAGGGTATGACAAACGTGAGCTAAATCAGGAACCTGATTGAATACATTTACTTTCTCCAAGACTGGGTTTGGTGCAGGGCTTCTCTACGGGGCTTGTCTGCAAGAACTCACCTGATAAATCTTCTGGGTTACTGTTCATAGGGACGGCATCGTCATAGTATCCTGGGGTCTCTCCTTCCAGAGAGGGCATCGATTCACCTAAAAGAGACAGAGAACAGCATTAGCGTTACAGACCAGAGAGAGCACTGCTTCACCTAAACCAGACAGAGAACAGAATCGGTGATACAGGTGAGAGAATTGTTTCTTCATAGGTTTGTAACACAGCCCCCCCCCCCCCCCCTTACCTGGGATGGGGTTCCCCTCACTGTCCTCCACATCACTGTAGTCAGAGGGCAGCTCATCAGAAAGGAAACTCCCTGGAACAGGAGACAGGGTTAGTGCTGTCTGCTTTCACTCTGCAAATCCACAACCTGCTACTTGTTGCACACTGACTACTATTGTAGCTGTTGTTCAATGTTTGGATTACTGAATTCAGGACAGGAAATTAAACAGTGGTTTTGTGATCTACACCCTAAGTAACTACATATTATCTACTGTTTGCTGCTCTCTTCCTGTCTGTCTCGCACTCTTTGTAGTGTTTCCTGTGATGAGAGGTTTACAAGTCTGCTGCTTTGAGTCATGTTTGTGGATTGTGCGGCAGTGTGATCTGTGTGTGTTGGCTCTCTCTTTCTCCACTCCCCCTCCCCTCTTACTCACCTCTCCTGAGCGCATCATAGGTTCCCTGTCTGGCCAGTTTGTACTCAATCTCCTCGTAAACAGCTTCATGGAAGGGGTCAAGCTCCTCCTCAGCAATCCCTATGAGAGGAAACAGGCTCTCATTCACAGTGACACAGCTCTGCACACACTGTACTGAACAGCACAGCCTTCAGTGATCCACAGTGCAAGAACACCATTTCTTTTCTTTATTTAAAACTTCCATTTTAACAGCTCTTTAATTAATGACAGAACTTGTCAAGATTGTGTCCTCTGCTGCCCCTACTGCAGCAGGCTGGTATCGCACATGTGGGTCAAGACAAGCTTTTTCTCTAACCAGATCATTAATAAAAGAGAATGATTTATAAATTGTCATCTGAGATGCACAGAACAATGATCGCTGCTATAAAGGATCTGGTTAGTGCATTTGTGTTGTCTGGAAAGCACTGCAGATTTAAAATGCCAGTGTAGGGCATTACTAAATACAATCCTAGAACAGCGCACTAGGACCGGAGTGTGTCACCTTCCTGAGCTCGCGTCTCTTTCAAGGGATTTGTTCCCTACCTCTCCTCAGCATCCTGTTGTGCTGCAGCTGCCAGGCTAACAGGACCAACACCACAAAGAGCAGAGCTCCCAGCACGATGCAGGCTATCACTGGGATGGTCATGTCTCTCTGTGGCTGCAGCCTGGGAGGAGATGCTTCTGCTGGAGAGGAAGACAGACAGACACTTCTGTAAACAGTTGGGTACTGTACTGTAAATAAAGCAAAAAAGCTGTATTCACATTGCTTACATAGGAAAGCCCTAACTGAGGCCTCCCTTCGTTTATCCACACGACTCCCAAATTCAGAACGCTACACAATAAGAAACATTTCCCCCTAGAGCTGTGCTTTTGTGTTTGTTTATAAGTTGTAAGTTGCCCTGGATAAGGGCGTCGGCTAAAAATAAATAAATAAATAAATAAATAATAATAATAATAATAATAATAATAATAATATCATTGACATTGATGGTCCTTTATACAAGACCTTACTGGGTTTTTAAAGGTGGTGGCACCAAACACCCTTCCGAGGCCACACCTTTGTATCCAATAGTGTTCCTCACAACAGTATGGAAGTACTATATGTGAACATGCATTGTTTAATGTCTCCTTCCTGATCCTATAACGAATGAAACAGTGTCCTTTATTTTAATCCTGAAGCATGCTCTATCTGAAATGGGTTTCTATAACACAAGCTCTGCATCTGGAGAACGCAAAAAGGAACACTTTGGGTTTTTTTTTCTTTTTCTTTTCCCCGTGTCTACAAGTTTAGAATTGTATTTATTTTATTTATTTTTTGACAGCTGAGGTGACACTGTTTTTTTGGTCAGGTCGTAATGTGAATTCAAGAAGTCCCTGCCTTCCTGGTTCTGCTTTCTTAATATCTCTGTCACGGTACTTTGCGCTCTTTCTTGATATTGCCAACAGCCGATAAGCAGCTCGGTTTGAATATTGCATCGGCTATTTGAAACAAACGTCCGGTAAGCTTTGCGTTTATGAAGCTTGCTTTGTTTAATTCAAATGCATTTAAAAGCTACAACAGCACGCTGCCAATGTCTGCAAGCGTGCGCTCCATCATATAAACACATTGCACAAAAGAAAGCTTTCTCGACTGGTGTATTGAAACGTCACTGCTACACGCAGCTGACTGACACGCACACACAGCCCGCCTCTCTTAAAGGGGAACGCACCAAAAGGCTGATTGCTATGACGCTTTCTTTCTGTTTCCATCGCGGAAGCTGCATTTGCTGCCAATGCCATTACTCTTGCAGCCTACTTTTAATATTTATTTATTTATTTATTTATTTAGCGAAGCGGTTAATTGATTAGGGCGGTTATGTGACGGTTGGATATGCTACGTTCCACTGTATAGTTTTAGACGGCTACTATCATTTGCGTGATTTATTTTAATTGCAAATATATATGCTGACCGTTATTACAGTTTTGTTACAGGATTCATTAGTTTATCTGTAATGTTATCACGGTTTTCAGGGTTCTGGGGTTTTCAGAGAACGTCCCAAATTCTGGACCAATTTGCTTTTATAACGTCCCAAATTCTGGGCTGCTGACAGCTGAGTTTCTAAGTCATGCATGCTCAGTTTACCATAAAAAGGTACACGAGAACTGAATCGTGAATTCATTTAAGAGTAACCCTTAGTACATGAATCAAAATTAATGTATTTTTTAATCTCATTAAAACATTTTTATGAAGAAGCAGAAATAAAATGTAAATGTTAAACACGTATTTCTTTATTACAATGAAGAAACTACATTGCACTGAAATAGATGAATATTCATGAAAGCAGTCTTTTTCCTTTATTAATGGCTAATATTAAAACACATTTTTGAGAAGGAACATGGTATTCTAAAAAAAAAGGACATCTCATTTGCTTGTGTAATGTCCATCAATATATAGTCATGCGTAGGGGTTTATCAGACCTCCTGGGTTTAAGAGACCAGTGCCCTTCAACAACTTCAAATAAATCTTATTGTATTGTATTAGTCAACATTTTCCTTATCTATTCTATAAGTGAAAGAGCTGATATAGGCCTTTATTGTATTTTTGTTTTTGCATGTGATAGGTGAATAAAATATATTGAGCTCCACCATTCCATTCATTCTGAGATCTGATAAACCTCTAGACATGACTATATTGTAGTGATCCTGGGGAATCAGGATAGTGTAGATGGTGTGTGTGCGTGCAGGGGTTGCACGATGGTGTGTGCGTGCAGGGGTTGCACGATGGTGTGTGCGTGCAGGGGTTGCACGATGGTGTGTGCGTGCAGGGGTTGCACGATGGTGTGTGCGTGCAGGGGTTGCACGGTGGTGTGTGCGTGCAGGGTTGCACGGTGGTGTGTGCGTGCAGGGGTTGCATGGTGGGTGTATGCGTGCAGGGGTTGCACGATGGTGTGTGCGTGCAGGGGTTGCACAGTGGTGTGTGCGTGCAGGGTTGCATGGTGGTGTGTGCGTGCAGGGGTTGCACGGTGGTGTGTGCGTGCAGGGGTTGCATGGTGGGTGTATGCGTGCAGGGGTTGCACGATGGTGTGTAGTGCAGGGGTTGCACAGTGGTGTGTGCGTGCAGGGTTGCATGGTGGTGTGTGCGTGCAGGGGTTGCACGGTGGTGTGTGCGTGCAGGGGTTGCATGGTGGGTGTATGCGTGCAGGGGTTGCACGATGGTGTGTGCATGCAGGGGTTGCACAGTGGTGTGTGCGTGCAGGGTTGCATGGTGGTGTGTGCGTGCAGGGGTTGCACGATGGTGGGTGCGTGCAGGGTTGCATGGTGGTGTGTGCGTGCAGGGGTTGCACGATGGTGGGTGTATGCGTGCAGGGGTTGCACGATGGTGTGTGCGTGTAGGGGTTGCACGGTGGTGTGTGCGTGCAAGGTTGCATGGTGGTGTGTGCGTGCAGGGGTTGCACGGTGGATGTGTGCATGCAGGGGTTGCACGGTGGTGGGTGTATGCGTGCAGGGGTTGCACGATGGTGTGTGCGTGTAGGGGTTGCACGGTGGTGTGTGCGTGCAGGGTTGCACGGTGGTGTGTGCAGGGTTGCACGATGGTGTGTGTGTGTAGGGGTTGCACGGTGGTGTGTGCGTGCAGGGTTGCACGGTGGTGTGTGCAGGGTTGCACGGTGGTGTATGCATGCAGGGTTGCACGGTGGTGGATATTGTTTCAAATACATTTGTGTATGCAGATTTTGTACATTTTTTTTCAGAAAGCTCAGTTTCAGTTTTGTGTTACAGGATATTCTTCAGGTACAGCTGAAAGACAATTTAAGTTTCTGGCCTCGGTACAGCAACACAGCAGTAAAAACGACAGCGTCCTGGATGAGAGGAAAATCCGCTTCCAGTCGGCTTTTAAAACACTCGCTGAGGAAACTAAGTGCCATTGATTGGTACTCAATTGTAGAGGTGAGGGAAGGACACAATGTGAGAATGGGAATGAAGACTTGCCAGACTAGATTGTGTGTATGTTGGTGTAATACAGATAGCATATTCTTTCAAATTTAAGATGCAGCCCAAGTTTCTCACCCTCAAATTGAGGAAAAAATAAAACAACCACCTCAATTACGCACATGGAGTCAGTTTGCGAGCGTCTGCTATCACACACAATTACAGTGAAGTGCTGCTTCTCATTTCTACTCGTGATTACTCACACATGTTTTTCTCTCAATTTGTGAACTGTGGTATTGCTTGGCATGTCGAAAAATACAGGGGTCTGGTCAGAATTTCTGATCTGTCCAAGCTGGTACTGTTTGTTAAAACTCAGCCTAATAACGAAACGCTGAAATTGTAAAAGCTTCTCTTTGAATTCATGAAGCCAGTGACGCTTCTTAGAAAATGGCTGCCTGTACGTCATGGATGATTCGAGATCGGTCAGTGACGTTTTGGTTCGTCTTTTCTCAGCAGTAAGTCACAAATTTAATACACGGTTTACTTTATTCTTCGAGCTCGATTAACAAAGACATCTGACTATTGCTCGTGCACGTTATTTTTAACTGTTTTTTGTTGTTGTTATTTAAATTATGTGAAATTATGTATTTGTGAAGTCAACCTTATATAAAATCTGTTGTGGATCTGTGAAATTGTATTTACATTATGACAGACAGAGATAATTAAATAGGTATAATTTTCTGTAAAGGTACAATGTGTGCTGCTATTATTATTATTATTATTATTATTATTATTATTATTATTATTATTATTAGTTTTGATTAAGCAGTAACTTATACTAAACACTTCCCTGCTCATATACTGTTGTTATAACACGCATATTGTTCAGGTAGAAAGGAGCTGCTGTGTGTAGAAACAAACAACGATGCAGAAAGTTATCAGCAGTAACATTAGATTCTTACCATATTTTAAATGTTGAAAACAAAACTATAGCTGGAAAAATAAAAGTGTATTGGGAAATATTCACATTTATATTTGGAGACATTTTAAAAATACTATAATGTGATTTTAAAGAAAGAAAATAGAATCAATGAAGTAAAGATTATTTCATCTTCCCTCGTATTGCTGATTTGAGAGAAATCAAACTTTAATAGGAGCAGAAATATCTCTTTACACAACCTCGCCTACCTGACGTTTTATCTTTATATATTTACACTCTATTAACCAACATTTCCTCTGTCATTTTATAAACGGATCCAACAGCTGGTAACTTTATACATTTTCTGATTACTTCATACATTTACTCATGGACGTGGTTATTTGATAAATGAAGTATCATGTTAACAAATGACATAGAGATCTGATAGACCCATCAGCCTCAGGACTATTTTGTGTTTTTCCAAGACAGTATTATGTTTCATAATTTTTTGTTAAATCATTTTCATATTTTCCTGTACATTTCCAATATTATTCTTCCACATTGATGATTAAGGTAAATCTAGTTTTGTGTTTTGCATTCTGTAAGTTAAATAAACTTTCACTGTGTGTTAAACAGTGAATAATAATAATAATGAAATAGGTACTGAACCCAGATCTCCACAGGAAGTGAATATACTTAAACTACAGATGTTACCCCTATGCATCGACAAGCTAACAGTTTTTGGAAACAAAATCATTTTAAACAACTGTAAGGCAGACCAGTTCTCTTTGTGGTTGCAGCACACACGTAGCGCTTATAATGCGGTAAAAAAAAAAAAAGTTTCTTCCATAATCTTATTATCTTCTTACCTTGGCAAATGCAAAGCATTAAATCATCTGCATGTTAGACTTTGTCGTAACAACTACTGCACTGTTAGAACAGTAGGATCAAAGACTATAGAGTTTATCAATGAAGTTTAACATGTGTAAAACAGCATACTGGCTTCATGAGGTTCGGATCGGTGAGCCTTTCACCAAACCAGTGGTTTAAAGAGTTCAGTGGTTTAACCACGTCCATGGGTACATGTATAAAGTAATCAGAAAATGTATAAAGTTACCAGCTGCTGGATCCGTTTATAAAATGACATGGCAGGGCATGTCAGAACTCCCTCACATCTTTTTTGTGATATGGCAGGGCACCTTGCTGATCTTGTCGAAATCACAATACGAATTCACTTTATTGTTAATATGAGCTAATCTTATATTGCTGCTCTTTCAACTAAGCTCAATGTCCTTTGGATAGGACAGGAAGTGTAATGGCTCAATTGTATCCAATGTATATAAAAATGCTTTATGGTATTCTAAGCTTCTTGAGATTGTATTGGACATATACAGTACGTTTATTACAGTTTCAAATGGCATTTAATTTATAAAAAAAGTCTACCATGTAATTTAGGCAGGCATTTACCACTGGCAATGCTGTAAAACCTATTCCCGTATGAACATTGTCCAGGGGAGAAACATTTCAAATGCTATTCAGCACCCTGAGCTTCCCTGTATTTATTACTTTCCATATGTCCTGGTGTGAGCTTCCATTAGTTGTATAGGTCTCCTTTGTGCAGTTTTAAAAGAAGCACAGTAAAAACATATTTTCAATTTTAAACAATAGCAGCAACACCAAGACAACTCCTCAGAGCAGCTCACAATTCACAAAACAGTTTAAAGAGAAATCTAACTGAGGCCAGCAGAGAGTTCCAAAGGTTAGGAGGATAATAGGAAAAGGCTCTTTCTCCCTTTGTAAGGAATTGCAAGCGCCCTGTGTCAGGAGAATGTAAAGTGTGGCTAGGGATGTAAAGAGAGGGCAGTTCAGACAGATAAGGCAGAGCAAGGCCATTCACACACTGATAACCAATTTAATGAGGCTGTACAGGGGTAATATAAACATGCTGTCTGGTTAAAAAAAGTTCTCACTTTGCATGTCTTACTTTCTTTTACACTTGAGCCTCCTAAAGCAAAATCACAGAGCCCACCTGGTAATAACTTTGATACAGAATTCTCATTGAAACATTTGTCTAAATGACTTGCTTGATATCCACCCATAATGTTTATGGCCCCGGGTTAATAAACAAAGTTATAGACTCACCGAAACAGACAAGGCCCACGTCGTTCCTGTGTGTGCAGCTCTGCTTCTTGCTGGGTGAAGTCAAACACCTACTGACGTGGGGCTCCGTTCCCTGGCACTGCATCTCCTCGGACCAGACCGTATCCTGCCCCTCTCCAAAAGGGGCTCCTCCCAGCACCTCTTTAGGAATTCCACACTTCAGCTCCCGACAGACAACCTCTGCATCCTGCCAGTCAAAGTCAGCATCACAGACCGTTCCCCAGGTCTGCCCATGCAGTACTTCAACTCTCCCAGAGCAGAGACCGCTGCCACCACTTAACCACACTACTCTATGTCCTGAAATCACAAAACTACAGACATTAGACTCTGGGGGCAAAGCAACAACAGTTAACAGATAATTACAAACTTCACCTTGGAAAACGTTAGGTTACCTACCGTAACCCTGGTTCCCTGAATGAGAAGACAACGACCACCATTAAGTATGTGAGCTCTCTATAGCAGAGCTGCCGAAGGCCCCTTCCTGTGATGACGCACTCGGGCCCGCCTACCGAGGGTATAAAACCGTCACTCACCGGAAGATCTCCCTCTTTTTCGCCGAACCCGTGAGGGCGACCGGAGCGACCTCATGGTTGGTGGTCATCTTCTCTTTCAGGGAACCAGGGTTACGGTAAGTAACCTAACGTTCCCTTTCAAGTCGAAGACGACCACCAACATTAAGTATGGGATAATGTCTACCAGAGCCGTCGCGAGGGAGAAGGAACGGCAGCATATGAGGGACGCACAAGCGTACAGCGTCTACGCACTTTGAAAATGTACGCAGAGCTAGGGAGAGCCCAAACGGCAGCACAGCAAACTCGTACGCGCTTCCTTGAAAGGAAAACCGCAGGAATCTCCTGTGCTCTGAACGAATGGGGATATGAAAGTATGCGTCCCGCATGTCCACAGTTGTGAACCAGTCGTCCGGCAGGACAGACTGGAGGATGTGACGGTGTATCAGCATTCGGAACCTCCTTTCTTTCACGCAACACTCCATCCACATATGCAGTCAGCACACTTGCTGTGTTAGCCAGGCGGGTTGCCTGCGCCCTTGCTGCGTACGCTCATTTTAAATGTGTCTCTGTCACCCTGCACTGAGGGTTAGGACACATTGGGTCTCTAGCGAGCCCCCCCACCAGCGGGGCCCTCACCAGGGCTGCGATAGTGGAGTCTACTGGTGGAAACCCTGCCAGGCCAAGCTTATCCGCGCCCTCCAAGGAGGAGAGTGGTGTAGCCTGCTTGGAGATACTAGGTGCCGAAGCTGGTCTATCCCAGGAGGAGCGCACTTCCTCCACAAAGTCTGGGAAGGCTGGGAAACACTGCGGGCGGGGAGCCAGCACCTGCGTCCGGAACACGGAGCGGCGCGGCTGTGCCGCCGGTGTCCAGGGAACCTGCAGGAACGCTGCAGCACGTTCCATAAGAGCCGAGACCGAGCTAGGCAACGGGGTGGAATTGGCTTCCGACACACACTCGGAGCCGGGTTCCTCCTCTGTAAGGGTGTCCCCCACCTGCATATCAGAGGAGAATGAAGCTGCATCACCGGAGACGGCTATGGACAGCGTGTCCTCCTGTGCCAGTTGGGGCGAGCCTTCTCACCCTCCTTGCGCTCCCTGCGGGGAGGGGGGATATGGTGCTTGGGGCTGCAGCGGACCCTGGGCAGGGGCCGATGCTGTGGCCTGTTTCGACAATAGCTCCAAGACCTGGGCCATCTGGGCCTTCAGGTCCATAATGTCCCTTGCCTGCTTGGAGCGTTTTACGCGCTTTGCGGCTGGAGACGGGGAGCGGTCACGCTGCGCACTCGGGATGTCAGGCAGGGAGTCCAGGGGCGCGTCGTCGGGGGACACAAAGGCCACCGACGACCTTGCCGCGTAGGACGCGGAGCTCTCCTTTCTGGCTCTCTCCAGACGAGCATGTTTCACCCTAGGCTGAAAAGTCTCGCAGACGCTGCAAGCCACATCCCTCTCGAGGGCCATGGTGGCATGCGGGACACCCAAGCACCGCGCACAGAGGGTATGGTTATCCTCTTGTGGGATACTGGCGTTACAAGCCGTACAGACATGGAACCCCGGCATGGGACTGTTCTTATTTAGCATAGTTCCCCCTTTTTTTTTTTTTTTTTTTTAGGAACTGATGCGCAACAGACTAGGCCTGCACTGTACCGTGCGGCACCACGAGATATGCGCTAGCGGCGCAGTGCCTACGCAATGAGAGCAACATGCACAGCACTGCTCGTCCTCGAATGTTCCAGACGCCTTGTACAGCGGGAGCGTAGCTGCGTACTCTGCGCTCTGTGCGTAACTTTTGGGAAGGAGCAACGAACGCCTGCGCGTTGTATGTGCTGTGAATACTGTTCTGCGTACACTGCGTACTGGGACCAAGTACAGTGTGCGTTAAGCTCCTACACTGGCATCGGATAATACGCAGCCTGTGCCAAGAGAATCAGGCTATGCGTGTGCCGCAGTACCGCAGCACCGGAGAGGACGCTACGCAAAGTGCGTACCCAGACCGCGTGGTCAACACACACACCTGGTCAGTGCGAAGCGTGTACCGGGGGGGACAGAGGCCAAAGCCGCGGTGGGTGAAGTTTTTGTCAAGCAAAAATTACAGTTTATAAGAAGGAAGAAAAGGAGAGAGAGCACACCGAACGGACATGAACCGACACACCGCAGCGGTCAGTTTTGGCCGGCGACTCCGCTCGGACGGGGATACGGTAGTACCTAGCCCCGAGGAAGGGAGCGCGGCTGGGTTATTCGACAGCGGGGATACGGTAGGCCTAGCCCCGAGGAGGATACTTGTGTAGCTCTCTATAGGAAAAGACAACTCACTCGCGGATGGCTGCACAGACAGCCACTCACAGACAACAGACAGCAAAGAGAGAGCGACCCACCAAGGGGGGCCGCTGAAAGACAGAAAGACAAAAAACTCGGTCTTTTTAAAGAGTCGTTGATTCCAGGAAAGCGGCAAGCCAGCTTCCAGCACAAATGCTAGGAACTACAACAGACCCGAATCGACTCGAGGGCTCTTCCTATCAACACGCTCAGTTCTAGACACAGAGGTCCTACCTTACCGTCTTGAGAAGGAAAAAGAGGGAGATCTTCCGGTGAGTGACGGTTTTATACCCTCGGTAGGCGGGACCGAGTGCGTCATCACAGGAAGGGGCCTTCGGCAGCTCTGATATAGAGAGCTCAGTATTACCTACCTCAAGGGCAGGGAATATCCCATACTTAATGTTGGTGGTCGTCTTCGACTTGAAAGGGAAAATCTGAATATTATTATTCAGTTAGTTTTTTCACTGAACCTCATACAAACATGACATGGTAATTCAAATATATTAAATTAAAGTAAATAATATGCCATTGATGTAGCAAGATAGCAAGACAACATATTTTGAATTAGAGAGTTCAAGAGAGCAATAAAGGATCCTGTCAGTAAGGCTGCCACCTAAACATCTTTATTTCCTTCATTATAAAACTCTGGGCACCTGACAAGTCTGATTCACTTATCTCTCTGGTTCATTTTTGTATTGTGTTACAATCACATACTGACTGAAAGGCTTTTAAATGATCCATTATTAAGCAACAAAATGAAGACCTGCCTATTCCTGTTTTGTTTGTAGTCATGCTTGTTTTATATATATATATATATATACAGCTCTGGAAAAAATTAAGAGACCACTGCAAAATTATCAGTTTCTCTGGTTTTACTATTTATAGGTATGTGTTTGGGTAAAATTATCATTTTTGTTTTATTCTATAAACTACTGACAACATTTCTCCCAAATTCCAAATAAAAATATTGTCATTTAGAGCATTTATTTGCAGAAAATGACAACTGGTCAAAATAACAAAAAAGATGCAATGTTGTCCGACCTCGAATAATGCAAAGAAAATAAATTCATATTCATTTTTAAACAACACAATACTAATGTTTTAACTTAGGAAGAGTTCAGAAATCAATATTTGGTGGAATAACCCTGATTTTCAAGCACAGCTTTCATGCGTCTTGGCATGCTCTCCACCAGTCTTTCACATTGATGTTGGGTGACTTTATGCCACTCCTGGCGCAAAAATTCAAGCAGCTCGGCTTTGTTTGATGGCTTGTGACCATCCATCTTCCTCTTGATCACATTCCAGAGGTTTTCAATGGGGTTCAGGTCTGGAGATTGGGCTGGCCATGACAGGGTCTTGATCTGGTGGTCCTCCATCCACACCTTGATTGACCTGGCTGTGTGGCATGGAGCATTGTCCTGCTGGAAAAACCAATCCTCAGAGTTGGGGAACATTGTCAGAGCAGAAGGAAGTAAGTTTTCTTCCAGGACAACCTTGTACTTGGCTTGATTCATGCATCCTTCACAAAGACAAATCTGCCCGATTCCAGCCTTGCTGAAGCACCCCCAGATGAGTCCAATATTCAGCTTTGCCCAACACCTGGTCGTCTAATGGTTAGACGGAGACCTGGAGAGGCCTACAAGCCACAGTGTCTCGCACCCACTGTGAAATGTGGTGGAGGATCGGTGATGATCTGGGGGTGCTTCAGCAAGGCTGGAATCGGGCAGCTTTGGCATGAATCAAGCCAAGTACAAGGTTGTCCTGGAAGAAAACTTGCTTCCTTCTGCTCTGACAATGTTCCCCAACTCTGAGGATTGGTTTTTCCAGCAGGACAATGCTCCATGCCACACAGCCAGGTCAATCAAGGTGTGGATGGAGGACCACCAGATCAAGACCCTGTCATGGCCAGCCCAATCTCCAGACCTGAACCCCATTGAAAACCTCTGGAATGTGATCAAGAGGAAGATGGATGGTCACAAGCCATCAAACAAAGCCGAGCTGCTTGAATTTTTGCGCCAGGAGTGGCATAAAGTCACCCAACATCAATGTGAAAGACTGGTGGAGAGCATGCCAAGACGCATGAAAGCTGTGCTTGAAAATCAGGGTTATTCCACCAAATATTGATTTCTGAACTCTTCCTAAGTTAAAATATTAGTATTGTGTTGTTTAAAAATGAATATGAATTTATTTTCTTTGCATTATTCGAGGTCGGACAACATTGCATCTTTTTTGTTATTTTGACCAGTTGTCATTTTCTGCAAATAAATGCTCTAAATGACAATATTTATATTTGGAATTTGGGAGAAATGTTGTCAGTAGTTTATAGAATAAAACAAAAATGATAATTTTACCCAAACACATACCTATAAATAGTAAAACCAGAGAAACTGGTCTCTTAATTTTTTCCAGAGCTGTATATATATATATATATATATATATATATATATATATATATATATATATATATATATATACAGACGTGCTCAAATTTGTTGGTACCCCTCCACAAAAAACGAAGAATGCACAATTTTCTCTGAAATAACTTGAAACTGACAAAAGTAATTGGCATCCACCATTGTTTATTCCATATTTAATAGAAATCAGACTTTGCTTTTGATTTTTTATTCAACATAATATTGTAAATAAGAAAACAAATGAAAATGGCATGGACAAAAATGATGGGACCGCTAACCTAATATTTTGTTGCACAACCTTTAGAGGCAATCACTGCAATCAAACGTTTTCTGTAGCTCTCAATGAGACTTCTGCACCTGTTAACAGGTAGTTTGGCCCACTCTTCCTGAGCAAACTGCTCCAGCTGTCTCAGGTTTGATGGGTGCCTTCTCCAGACTGCAAGTTTCAGCTCTTTCCATAGATGTTCGATAGGATTCAGATCAGGACTCATAGAAGGCCACTTCAGAATAGTCCAATGTTTTGTTCTTATCCATTCTTGGGTGCTTTTAGCTGTGTGTTTTGGGTCATTGTCCTGTTGGAGGACCCATGACCTGCGACTGAGACAGAGCTTTCTGACACTGGGCAGTACGTTTCGCTCCAGAATGCCTTGATAGTCTTGAGATTTCATTGTGCCCTGCACAGATTCAAGGCACCCTGTGCCAGGCGCAGCAAAGCAGCCTCAAAACATAACCGAGCCTCCTCCATGTTTCACTGTAGGTATGGTGTTCTTTTCTTTGAAAGCTTCATTTTTTCGTCTGTGAACATAGAGCTGATGTGACTTGCCAAAAAGCTCCAGTTTTGACTCATCTGTCCAAAGGACATTCTCCTAGAAGGATTGTGGCTTGTCAATATGCATTTGAGCAAATTCCAGTCTAGCTTTTTTATGTTTATCTTTCAAAAGTGGAGTCCTCCTGGGTCTTCTTCCATGGAGCCCACTTTCGGTCAAAAAGCGACGGATGGTGCGATCAGAAACTGACGTACCTTCACCTTGGAGTTCAGCTTGTATCTCTTTGGCAGTTATCCTTGGTTCTTTTTCTACCATTCGCACTATCCTTCTGTTCAATCTGGGGTCGATTTTCCTCTTGCGGCCGCGCCCAGGGAGGTTGGCTACAGTTCCATGGACCTTAAACTTCTTAATAATATTTGCAACTGTTGTCACTGGATCATCAAGCTGCTTGGAGATGGTCTTGTAGCCTTTACCTTTACCATGCTTGTCTATTATTTTCTTTCTGATCTCCTCAGACAACTCTCTCCTTTGCTTTCTCTGGTCCATGTTCAGTGTGGTGCACACAAAGATACCAAACAGCACAGTGACTACTTTTCTCCATTTAAATAGGCTGAATGACTGATTACAAGATTGGAGACATGTGTGATACTAATTAAAGAAACTAATTAGTTTGAAATATCACTATAATCCAATTATTTATTATCTTTTCAAGGGGTACCAACAAATGTGTCCAGGCCATTTTAGAATATCTTTGTAGAATAAGCAATAATTCATCTCTTTTCACAGCTTCTCTGCTTTATTCTATGACATACCAAAGGCATGCAAGTATACATGATAAAATAGCTTTTAATTTCATCACTTTTCAGGAGGAATGAAGCATTATTTCAATGAGCTGTAAGGGTACCAACAAATTTGAGCACGTCTGTATATATATACAGAGCAGTAACCTGACCTTTGAACAGTGTTTTGGTGCCACCTAGCGGACACATTGCAGCACTATCCTCTGCCAAGATCCTGTAGGCAAGCTGTTAAAACGGCCAAGTTATTAAAAATCATTCATTGTCTAGTATCATATTCCAGTTCATAAGAAGAATGAAACAATGTGAGAATCCTACATTGTTTTCCTGAAACATGCATTTTATACTGGGTTCAGATACCACAACGTTGTGTGGATCTGGAGAAGACAAAAGGGTCACAATCCCTGCTTTCTGGTGAACAGGTAATACAATGAAATGTTTTATTTGTTTGTATATTTTACTGACTAATTAAACAGCCAACACACGTGTGTAACAACAGCCTTGTTTGTGGATCTAAGTATTGAAGGTTTCTGAATATTTTCAAATATATTTGTGTATGCAGATGTTGTAGATTTTTTTTTTTTTTCAGAAAGCTCAGTTTCAGTTTTGTGTTACAGGATATTCTTTAGGGACAGCTGAAAGACAATTTAAGTTTCTGGCCTCGGTACAGCAACACGGCAGTAAAAACGACAGCGTCCTGGATGAGAGGAAAATCCGCTTCCAGTCGGCTTTTAAAACACTCACTGAGGAAACTAATTGCCATTGATTGGTACTCAGTTGTAGAGGTGAGGGAAGGACACAATGTGAGAACTGGAATGAAGACTTGCCAGACTAGATTGTGTGTATGTTGGTGTAATATAGATAGCGTATTCTTTTGAATTTAAGACGCCCTCGAATTTAAGACGCAGCCCAAATTTCCCACCTTCAATTTGAGGAAAAAATAAAACATCAAATGAATTTACAAAGACACAACCTCAATTACGCACATGGAGTCAGTTTGTGACCGTCTGCTATCACACACAATTACAGTGATGTGCTGCTTCTCATTTCCACTTGTGATTACTCACACCTGTTTTTCTCTCAATTTGTGAACTGTGGTATTGCTTGGCATGTCGAAATATACGGGGGTCTGGTCAGCATTTCCAATCTGTCTGGTACTGTTTGTTAAAACTGAGCCTAATAACGAAACGCTGAAATTGTAAAAGTTTCCCTTCGAATTCCTCAGGAAGCTAATGACGCTTCTTTGAAAATGGCTGCCTATACATCACGGATAATTCTAGATCGGTCACTGACGTTTTGGTTCGTCTTTTCTCAGCAGTAAGTCACATTGCTGTTTGTGTATTCGGGCAGTGCCGTTTTTGTTCGTCTTTTCTCGGCAGTCAGTCACATTGCTGCTTGTGTACTCAGGTAGTCTTGTCTGTTGTTGGTGATTTTAATGTACGCATCACTATACTGTACTCGAATTAAAAAAAAGTTTAAAAAGTGCATCTTGAATTAGAAGGAATACAATATATAAACAGTATATATATATACATATACATACAGTGCCTTGCATAAGTATTCACCCCCCTTGGACTTTTCCACATTTTGTAGTGTTACAACCTGGAATTAAAATGGGTTTAATTAGGATTTTTTGTCACTGATCTACACAAAATAGTCCATAATGTCAAAGTGGGGAAAAAAAATCTACATATTTTTCAAAATTATTTACAAATAAAAAACTGAAATGTCTTGATTGCATAAGTATTCACCCCCTTTGCTGTGACACCCCTAAATAAGCTCTGGTGCAACCAATTGCCTTCAGAAGTCATATAATTAGTTGAATGGAGTCCACCTGTGTGCAGTTAAAGTGTCACATGATCTCAGATTAAATACACCTGTTTCTGGAAGGCCCCAGAGTTTGTTAGAGAGCATATCTAAACAAACAGCATCACGAAGACCAAGGAGCTATCAAAACAAGTCCGGGATAAAGTTCTGGAGAAGCACCAATCAGGGTTGGGTTATAATAAAATATCCCAAACTTTGAACATCCCCCGGAGCACCGTTAAATCCATTATTAAAAAATGGAAAGAATATGGCACAACCACGACTCTGCCTAGAGAAGGCCGTCCACCAAAACTCAGTGACCAGGTAAGGAGGGCATTAGTCAGAGAAACAACCAAGAGGCCAATGGTAACTCTGAAGGAGCTGGAGAGATTCACAGCTGAGATGGGAGAAACTGTCCATGGGACAACTATAACCCGGACGCTCCACAAAGCTGGGTTTTATGGAAGAGTGGCGAGAAGAAAGCCATTGCTGAAAAAAACCCATATCAAATCCTGTTTGGATTTTGCCAAAAGGCATGTGGGAGACACAGCAAACATGTGGAAAAAGGTTCTCTGGTCTGATGAGACCAAAATTGAACTTTTTGGCCTTAGCGCAAAACGCTATGTCTGGCGCAAAACCAACACTGCTCATCACCCTGAGAACACCATTCCCACGGTGAAGCATGATGGTGGCAGCATCATGTTATGGGGATGCTTTTCATCGGCAGGGACTGGGAAACTGGTCAGGATTGAGGGCAAGATGGATGGAGCCAAATACAGGAAAATTCTAGAGGAAAACCTGTTTCAGTCTTCAAGAGACCTGGGACTGGGGCGGAGGTTCACCTTCCAGCAGGACAATGACCCTAAGCACACAGCCAAAGCTACACTGGAGTGGTTTAAAAACAAGAACCTGAATGTCTTAGAATGGCCCAGTCAAAACCCAGACCTCAATCTGATTGAGAATCTGTGGCAAGACTTGAAAATTGCTGTTCACCAACGGTCCCCATCCAACTTGACAGAGCTTGAGCAATTTTGCCAAGAAGAATGGGCAAAAATTGCAGGATCCAGATGTGCAAAGCTGGTAGAGACTTACCCAGAAAGACTCACAGCTGTAATTGCTGCCAAAGGTGCATACTTATGCAACCAACAAATGTTTTTTCTTTTGTTTAATTAACTTTTGTGTCACAATAAAAAATATTTTGCACCTTCAAAGTGTTAAGTATGTTGTGTAAATCAAATGGTAAAAATCCCAATTAAATCCATTTTAATTCCAGGTTGTAACACTACAAAATGTGGAAAATTCGAAGGGGGGTGAATACTTATGCAATGTACTGTATATATATATATATATATATATATATATATATATATATATATATATATATATATATATATATATATATATATATACAGTACTGTGCAAAAGTTTTAGGCAGGTGTGAAAAAATGCTGTAAAGTAAGAATGCTTTTAAAAATAGACATGTTAATAGATTATATTTATCAATTAACTAAATGCAAAGTGAGTGAACAGAAGAAAAATCTAAATCAAATCCATATTTTGTGTGACCACCCTTTGCCTTCAAAACAGCATCAATTCTTCTAGGTACATTTGCACAAAGTCAGGGATTTTGTAGGCATATAGTCAGGTGTATGATTAAACAATTATACCAAGCAGGTGCTAATGATCATCAATTCAATATGTAGGTTGAAACACAATCATTAACTGAAACAGAAACAGCTGTGTAGGAGGAATAAAACTGGGTGAGGAACAGCCAAACTCAGCTAACAAGGTAAGGTTGCTGAAGACAGTTTACTGATAAAAGTACACCATGGCAAGACTGAGCACAGCAACAAGACACAAGGTATTTATACTGCATCAGCAAGGTCTCTCCCAGGCAGAAATTTCAAGGCAGACAGGGGTTTCCAGATGTGCTGTCCAAGCTCTTTTGAAGAAGCACAAAGAAACGGGCAACGTTGAGGACCGTAGACGCAGTGGTCGGCCAAGGAAACTTACTGCAGCAGATGAAAGACACATCATGCTTACTTCCCTTCGCAATCGGAAGATGTCTAGCAGTGCCATCAGCTCAGAATTGGCAGAAAACAGTGGGACCCTGGTACACCCATCTACTGTCCGGAGAAGTCTGGTCAGAAGTGGCCTTCATGGAAGACTTGCGGCCAAAAAGCCATACCTCCGACGTGGAAACAAGGCCAAGCGACTCAACTATGCACGAAAACACAGGAACTGGGGTGCAGAAAAATGGCAGCAGGTGCTCCGGACTGATGAGTCAAAATTTGAAATATTTGGCTGTAGCAGAAGGCAGTTTGTTCGCCGAAGGGCTGGAGAGCGGTACACGAATGAGTGTCTGCAGGCAACAGTGGAGCATGGTGGAGGTTCCTTGCAAGTTTGGGGCTGCATTTCTGCAAATGGAGTTGGGGATTTGGTCAGAATTAATGGTCTCCTCAATGCTGAGAAGTACAGGCAGATACTTATCCATCATGCAATACCATCAGGGAGGCATCTGATTGGCCCCAAATTTATTCTGCAGCATGACAACGACCCCAAACATACAGCGGAAGTCATTAAGAACTATCTTCAGCGTAAAGAAGAACAAGGAGTCCTGGAAGTGATGGTATGGCCCCCACAGAGCCCTGATCTCAACATCATCGAGTCTGTCTGGGATTACATGAAGAGAGAGAAGCAACTGAGGCTGCCTAAATCCACAGAAGAAGTGTGGTTAGTTCTCCAAGATGTTTGGGCCAACCTACCTGCCGAGTTCCTTCAAAAACTGTGCGCAAGTGTACCTAGAAGAATTGATGCTGTTTTGATGGCAAAGGGTGGTCACACCAAATATTGATTTGATGTAGATTTCTCTTCTGTTCACTCACTTTGCATTTTGTTAATTGATAAATATAAACTATTAACATGTCTATTTTTGAAGGCATTCTTACTATATATATAGACTGTTTAAATACACCGCGGTGTATTGGCTGCTATTGTGAAACTGCTCGCTCCTAACAGACCGTCCAATAACTGCTTGGGTTACAGGGCGGCACTAGAAAGCGCTCTGCGATTGAACACATGGCTGATTTACCAGTATTGTTTTACAATGTTTTTTTTTTTTTTCTCACAATAGTTTAGGATAGCATTCATGGTTTTGATCAGAATCTGTGAATTATGCTGCATTACGATGAATTCATTTTATTATTATTATTATTATTATTATTATTAGTTTATTTAGCAGACGCCTTTATCCAAGGCGACTTACAGAGACAAGGGTGTGTGAACTATGCATCAGCTGCAGAGTCACTTACAATTACGCCTCACCCGAAAGACGGAGCACAAGGAGGTTAAGTGACTTGCTCAGGGTCACACAATGAGCCAGTGGCTGAGGTGGGATTTGAACCGGGAACCTCCTGGTTACAAGCCCTTTTCTATTATCACTGGACCACACAGCCTCCAAAGACGAAACGTTCACGCAATGTTCTGAACTGAACGACTGAGCGAACCGGACAGAAACAGTCCCAGTGAAGACAGTGTGCTAAATACATTTAAAAATAAACCCTGAACCCTACTTCTAATCCTGTAGAGGAGCTTGATAACCACGTTTCCCAATGTATTGAACAAAAAGAGACACCAGGTCGAATGTGAACCAGGGACCGTAGACAGCTTTAATCCACGTTGTCGTCCCATTAAAAATGTGACACTTCTATTTTTAACATGTACAAGTTCCAAAACTGAAACATAGGTCCACGACAAAGTTTGATTTCGATTAAACATATTGAAAGCAAATTTGATATCCTGAGTGCCCGCCTCTCCCAGGCAAACGCGGATTCTGACAGGAAACAGACCACACCCACAAACATAGAGACTTGGGAACACAATTACTAAAACAAGTGAATACTAATGTAAAAAACACAACAGCATACGAAACACTGCACTGCTGATATATGCTTTACTGTAGAAGTGGTTGCTTTGTTTACATGGCCTGGCTTGCTAGATGTGTTTTATAACTCCAGTACAGGACTATTCTGGTCCCCGCATCGGCACCGCAGCACCAAATACACTTTAAAGTGGCTTTTTATCTGCTTTTTAGACCCAAAATCATCTATAACGTCATCAAAATCAAGCGAGGTGGTGATTTTGCACGCAACACAAGTGAGACTGCCCTGCCTACACTGACAAGAAAAAAATGACTGTGTTGAAACAGTGCCAGTGTCAGGGAGTAAAGTTCTACTTTGCCTACGCATTAATCCAGCCCTGACTAGGGAGACAATTTCCATGCAAGGATAGGAAAAGGTAACCCAATCCCTGCCAGCCCATCACCACAAACACACAACACATACATTCATAGTTTACATTAATCTTGTGAAACAGGGGACACTTCACAGTGTCACAGAATTACTGATGAAAATAATAATTCTGATAAAGTCAAAAGAGTCTGGTGTTTACACACATATTTATACTGTATAATCATAGTATTTGAGTTTCCTGATTGCAATGAGAAGGACTCGGAATGATTGCAAGCATCATACAAAGGGAAGGGGGCTGTCAATCAAAGGAAGACTAGAAACTTAACCTGAAGATACTTACCCTTTAAGTACTGCTACAATCTGATGATTTCTAAATTGATAGATTACAAATGTATCTCAAAACCTGAAATACATCCACACAAAGTGCAATACATGTGTAAACTGGATCACAAATTTAAAAAAAAAAAAAAAAAAAAAAAAAAAAATTGGAAGGAAATTAATCTTAAATACGCAGTGTCAAAGATGAAGACAATGGCAGAAATAGCAGTAATCTGTGTTGATTGTTTTAATTACAGAAGCACCTGCCAACCGAGCATGTCTCTAGTCTGTCATATTTAATGTCTTGTCCATGAAGGTGCTTTTCTGTATTTTTGAATATGTGTCTGGGATTTCATTTGCATGACACATAAATCAGTGTGATGAGCTGCACATTGGAGGAGTGCTACAGAGGGCAGGTGGTCCTGTTTGTCTGACCCCTGTATATTGAGTAAGTGTTTCTGTGATGGAATGTGTGTCTCTTACCTGAACAGATCACTCCAGCGTCCCAGGTGTGAATGCAGTCATAGACCTCACCCGACCCCCATGACACACAGTCCCGCAGGGCAGATTCAGAGCCGTTGCAGGAAACGTCACGCAGCCAGATAGTTCCAGAACCGGCTCCGAAGTGAGCCATGCCTGGTGCTGATACAGCAGATCCACAGTCCAGCTGTTTACACACAACTGCAGCATCCTCTATACCCCACCAATTATCACAAACTGTCCCCCACCGTCCCGCATGAAGAATCTCTACTCTCCCAGCACAGGGACTGCCTCCATTCACCAGCCTCAGATCATCACTGCCTTTAAAAAGAGAAAAGGGAATCAGAGAAGGGAGTCTGCACAGGCTCTGCCACAAGAGAACATGAGTTTATAATCACACACTGTTTACACTGCATGGAGTTGTATTATTCCCATATCACAAAGCTTCCCAAGTAAGCATCAGCAGTAAAACTCCTCTATATATATTTCATGTATAGAAATGTTTTCATGATGTTCACACGCTGCATAAGGCGTGTGCTAAGAAGGGTTTCCACCAAGTATCTGAGATAACACTACAGCAGGTAAAGTACCTGACAAATATTAAACTTTTCTAGAAACATAGCACAACCCTGATAAGCATGCATACATCATATATAATTGTTCAAATAAAGGGTTATATGCTTCATATATGGAACTCATAATTATAGTTCTGTTCATTCCAGTATTAATATTAATATTTGTTTATGTAGCAGACGCCTTTATCCTTACAGAGACTAGGGTGTGTGAACTGTGCATCAGCTGCAGAGTCACTTACAACAGCGTCTCACCCGAAAGACGGAGCACAAGGAGGTGAAGTGACTTGCTCACGGTCACACAGTGAGCCAGTGGCTGAGCCAGGATTTGAATCAGGGACCTCCAGGTTACAAGCCCTTTTCTTTAACCGCTGGACCACACAGCTTCCTCAGTAGTTTTATTTGTATAAGCTTGTGTTGTTCTGAATAATTGAGAGGCTCTTTGTAGAATGTAGATAAGTAGTGTTTCCTGAGAAAGCTCAGTGGGACTATATAGTTCTATATATCCCAGAAGACCCCTATTCTTAGAATGTATAAAAGCACCAATCCCCTGGCCAAATTATTTTTATTTTTTTTGTGCTCATATTCCATTACTTTGACTCACCACCAGGGGTCAGCATTGGTTGTAATTGCTGTGCCTCACAATAACTGGCAGTGGCTTATAAATATAAGTTTTAAAGAAAACATAAAAGGCCAGGAACTGATGATATACAGCTCAGTACCAGCAAAACAGCATCTACTGTATCTCCCAATTGATTTATTTGTCACACTGACTGTCCTGGCAGACACCACTGTAGATACCTAGTTAATGTTCCGCCCAGGAGTATAGCATCAATAATACAGCAATAAGGGCTGTTTCTGAGGACACTGTAGTGCTTAATGACATGGAGGTGTTACTCTTGGTCCAAAGAAGCAAAGTGAATGACAGAATTAAAGGCAGCAATGGTACAAGAAGCTCTACAATGCCCAGAACAGCGATGTTATTACATCAACGTATTTCTAATTTTTATCAACTGTATGAGATATTTTCAAAACTATTTATTAAACATCATGTCATTACAATTACACAGCAGTGCGCATTACAAAATGCAGTGAGCAGTATTGTGTAGAATGAGTAACATCCTACGGCATTGCTTTTGAATGCTACAAAATGTAAAGTGCAGAGCGCAATTACTGAGTAATGGAAACAGAAATACCAGACATCAACTTTCCATACCCATCTGTGTACAACATGCAAGTCAGCAGCTTTATTTATTCATTTCTTAATACATTCAAACAACACTATAATAAATACATAAATGATCTTCTCCACACATATATTCACAATGCAGGAGTATCAAGTTCTTCCGACAATGTTAAGGATAGATGGAATACATTTAGATTTCAAGTTTCAAATCGAGAGTTTCTTTTAGTTTTCTTTTTATATAATAAACACGAGAGTCATGTTATAACAGCAATAAGCCACTCCTCGTGCCTCACAGCCCACCCAAGTGTGCAGTTATTAGAAACAGCACCAAACAACACGGAACACAACCAGAACACTATACAAGTGGAACGGAACCCAACCAGAACACTATGCAAGTGGAACGGAACCCAACCAGAACACTATACAAGTGGAACGGAACACAACCAGAACACTATACAAGTGGAACGGAACACAACCAGAACACTATACAAGTGGAACGGAACACAACCAGAACACTATACAAGTGGAACGGAACCCAACCAGAACACTATACAAGTGGAACGGAACACAACCAGAACACTATACAAGTGGAACTGAACACAACCAGAACACTATACAAATGGAACATAATACTTTTTTTTTTTTTACTTTTTATTGCATTTTAATTATTTAATAGGCAATAACCAAATACACAGTAAACCCTGTCTAATGCTGCCCCTCTACACACCAGCATTCTGTATCAGCATCATTTTTTAGGGTCCCAGAAAAAGAAGTTTACCTGGTTTGCCAACTACTGCATGATATAAAAGTAATTTTGTAAAGTTAGAATTTGAGGGTATAGTCCTACGTCAACAGAACTCCTACAGATTTTCAAAGTGTTAAATTAGTTTGTCATTTATACCTTTTTCAGGTACATTACTACATTTTACAGCAGCTCCCTCTATCAAGCAGCACACTGTATTGGGCAGCACACTTTTCTGGTCCTATGAGATGCCGGGTTAGACAGGTTTCTCTAGACACTCTTGCAGGGCTTCTCAAACCTGGTCATCTGGACCCCATGTGTCTTCTGGTTTTCATTCCAAATGAGCTCTCAATTACTTAACTACAAACGCTTAATTCAACTTATAATTTGCTTAATTAGACCTGTAAAATTGTTCTCAGCTCCTAAAAAGTTGCAGAAATTAAATTAACTTGAAGTCTCCAGGTGTTTAAGAGCTGAACACAATTAAAAAGGCCTCATTAAGTCAATTATTAGTTCAATTAGGGGTTTAGTTAAGTAACTGAGAGCTCGGAAAGAAGACCAGAAGACACTGGGGTCCCGAGGAGCTGGTTTGAGAACCCCTGCACTATATGATGCTACACATTCTGTAACAAAGCAATACTAAAAGAAACTAGAATTCAATGACAAACGTTTCGGCTAGAAGTCTTTTTCAATGTCTTCAGTCCAAACAAAGAGTTCTAATCGAAAGATTTTTAATTCAGCACTGTTGAGTGTTTAATAGCTGTGGATGGATCTCTGTAATATGTTTTACAAATGCTCCATTGCTGAGTGACTGCTTGTTGTATGAAACACATTTCATATAAAGATATTTGG
The DNA here is from genome assembly GCF_902713425.1 of Acipenser ruthenus. NCBI lineage: Eukaryota > Metazoa > Chordata > Actinopteri > Acipenseriformes > Acipenseridae > Acipenser > Acipenser ruthenus. Next base: position 6,573,774 of record NC_081226.1, on the reverse strand, counting down.
CTGAAATATTAATTGTTAGTGTTTATAGATATAGTATATTTCTTTATTTTATTTAAAAACTGGAATGTTCCAACTGTAGGAAACACTTTCTTCTTCAGACATTGTTTTTTTTTTTTTTTTTTTTTTTTTTTAAAAATCCTTTTTCAGTGTTTTGCTTTTCTTAGGAAAATAAACATTCAAAATAAACTGCGCTATTTTACTTTTCCTATTGCCCCTAAATGCATTTGCACTGTAATACCCTGACACACCCAGGGCCAGCAAGGAAACACAATGTAGCATAACATGAAATAATAATAATAATAATAATAATAATAATAATAATAATAATAATAATAATAATAATAGAATGCATTAAGAAAAAAATCTAAACATTAAACCCTGCAGTAGACCTATTAGGTTATGTCTGGTTTGAATTTGCCAGTAACTATGCTGACACAATTAAAAAAATAATTGAAATAATTCATAATACATTCATATGTGTATTGCTGTTTTTTTTTTAAGTTGTAAAAGTCAGTTGAAAATCTTGCCAAATTGTATTTTTATCAGCGAGTCAGATTAGCCAGTCACAATTTCTTCAAGTCAGTCGTAAAGCCTAAATTCAACTGTACCTGGGTAGCATGTCACACAATGTTTTAATGTAGATATACCAATATAAGAAATGTACCTGAAGCAAAAGCAAAGATTCTGTTTTCTGAGAAGTTTTTATATCTGTATATATTATATGTACAAATTTTAATTAGTTAAATAATAATAATAATAATAATAATAATAATAATAATAATAATAATAATAATAATAATAATAATAATAATAATAGCAGATAAATATACCTGTATAATAATCTCTGTCTCTCATAATGTAAATGCAGTTTTACAGATCCACAACAGATTTCATCTATAAATGATTGAATAAGGTTGATTTCACATATTACAAATACAAAATCGTGCAGTTACGATTAAAATAGAATGCATTCTTCCAGCTCGATTAATAGACACCTGGACGTGCAAGCGATTTTCAACTAGGGTTTTTTTTTTTTTTTTTTAATTATGTGAAGTTATGTATTTGTGAAGTCAACCTTATTCAGTCATTTATAGATGAAATCTGTTGTGGATCTGTGAAATTGCATATACATTATGAGAGACGGAGATTATTATACAGGTATATTTATCTGCTTTTATTATTATTATTATTATTATTATTATTATTATTATTATTATTATTATTATTATTTAATGTTCTTATTATTATTGCAGTGTTTTATTCCTACCCTTTTCATAAATGCAGAAATGTCTAAGCAGTATTATTAGAAAAAACTAGTCATAGTATTTGCACTATTAAGTATCTTAGATAATTTCTTCTTCTTCTTCTTCTTCTTCTTCTTCTTCTTCTTCTTCTTCTTCTTCTTCTTCTTCTTATTTCATGTTATGCTACATTGTGTTTCCTTGCTGGCCCTGGGTGTGTCAGGGTATTACAGTGCAAATGCATTTAGGGGCAATAGGAAAAGTAAAATAGCGCAGTTTATTTTGAATGTTTATTTTCCTAAGAAAAGCAAAACACTCAAAAAGGCTTTTTTTTGCTGCACTTCATTCAAACAATGTCTGAAGAAGAAAATAAATCCTACAGTTGGAACATTCCAGTATTGAAATAAAATAAAGAAATATGCTATATCTGTAAACACTAACAATTAATATTTCAGCTAAATATCTTTATATGAAATGTGTTTCATACAACAAGCAGTCAGTCAGCAATGGAGCATTTGTAAAACATATTACAGATTATTTAATTTCAGTGGTCTATTAATAATAATAATAATAATAATAATAATAATAATAATAATAATAATAATAATAATTATTATTATTATTATTATTATTATTATTATTATTATTATTATTATTAGACCACTTAAATTACAGGGGCATCAGATACAATTCAGCTTAAACAAATTGGTCTCAATGTTACAATTCAATTTTTAACATTTTAAACTGCTGCAGTACAACTTGTTCTTCAGTTCAACAGCAACACTGCCTGACTATTCTGGTAGATTAACACACTATAATCTAGAAGTTACATCTTTGTGAAGTTGCAGGCTCACCAGCAGACACAGCCGAGGCACCATGAAGTGTTATTCTGCAATGCAACACAGCTGGAAATACACTGTGCTTGAGCAGGGACTTTCTTTACAGTGAAACAAATTCAACTTGCACAATATATACTCAGTATTTTAGATCCCATTTTACTGCATTGAGAAGTTACTGTGTCCACCTGAACACCAGTATCCCCTCACCTAGGCTGGGTTTAGGCAGGTTTGCAGGTGGAACCCAGCCTCCAGAATCTATACCTCTGCAGTTCTATCCCAGTTAACAAACTCAATAAATCAATCAATAAAAACAGCCTTGAAAGGAAAGCATCCTAATGGGCAGTTCTACCCACCAAGTCACTCAGTCCCTGGACCACTGAACCGGACTCCCTGTCTCAGAATAAATAACCGACTTCATTAAAAAGCTATAAAGAAATAACAGCGTGGAACTTACTGGCTGGTGAGTGCAGAAGCAGGACAGTGAGACAGAAGATGGGCATGCAGCTCTCCATTGTTATCAGGACAGATGAAGCCTCCTCTGAGCGAAGTCAAGACCCGTGCTTACCCCCCTGAGCCAACACAGCAACTGAGAGGGTGCTCCACGCCCCACAACACCAGCAGAAACACAGCCCCCCCACCCCACCAATCACACTCAGCATGGCCTTTTTGAGAGAGAAAACAGGAAGATTTCAAACAGGTGTGTTGTCAAATCAGAGGGCTCTTTTCAGTGCTATCCATATATATCACTAATACATCACTGTTTCCTCCCAGACTGCCCAGCATTGATGAAACACACGATACAGAGGAAAGGGGGAGAGATCTGAAAGTTAGAAAAAGAAAAAAAAACATTTTTTTTTAAATTTGTGTTTATGAAAAGCTTGAGAAAGCTGGGTGCAGAGAGAAAGGAACTTAGTAGTTATCTCTGAGCTCTGGGTTCGGACCCCAGCCAGGCTTCACTCTGCCTAAAGGCCTGGGTTTCGATTCTCTTCCATTGCATATCTCTTCTGGGATGTCTTCTGTTTTTGTGTGATTGAAACCTAGGATTTCCAGAGCAGTGCTAAGTTTATGAAGCCGTTGTAATACCCAATTCTGTATCCCTACTTCTCTATGCCCTGTCCGTCACACAGCAGAGCCTTGTCTGTACAGGGCCGGGGCGGGATCAAAAGCTGTATTGCATTTGCAGACATGCCTGTACTGTAGGATGCTTTCAACATGTAAGATACACACCAGGTTATATAGGCAGTAGTTTCTGTTACTTGTTTGGCAACAAGGCTGACATTGCAACAATTAAGAAAAAATTACTTATCTGATCTGGTCTACGCCATGGTGACTGCTCCTATTTGGCAGAAATGGGGGTAAATCTTGGGTAAGAACAGGTGTGAAGTATAGAGGCAGGTAATTCTGAGGTTCTGTAAGTCCCCTCTCCTTAGATCTTGTCACACTTACAGCTCTCATCTTCACAAGCAGCTATGTGACGTGAAGCTGTGGTCGTCTGTGTGCTGAAGCTGCTGATAACTGCTGCGCAGGGTAACAGCACAGGGAGACAGTGTAATGAGAGTATTAGTGCTTGACAAGATGCAGAGAGCTGAGAATGGGAACTTTTAGTTCTCATGAAGGTACAGCGCTGGGTGATGTATATGGAGTGCTTTAATGCTCATTAAGATCCTGTAGAGCCTTATACAAATATTAAAATAGGAATCATTAAACTATAAATGAAAAGCAATGGGGAACTGTATTTTCAATGGTAACAAGATACACCTCAATTTCCCAATGGGATATTTACCATGTATAATATTAACTATCATACATACTGTAATGTTCCAAAAACCAATGCATTTACCAGTGATATACTGTACCATTATAACATTACTTTGGAAAACCAAGCTCTCTGATTGGCTGAAAGGCCTGTACAACTCTCCTAACAATGTAGAGGAGGCGGGTCCGAAGGGGCGCTTAACCTATAAGAAGATCAAAGTGAGTCTGTTAACAACTGTGAAAAGTGTAGCGGGGCCCTCTGGTTTTCTCACTGCTGGTATTGTAGGCTTTAATAGTATTAGTTATACTGCCACACTTCTATACGAATTCCTAATCCGTACATAACACAGAATACCTACTGAGTACAGGATCTGTAAATGCTGCCAAAACCACTCTGTGTGTCAGAATAGGGCTCTAACCACAGCCAACTGTTCAGAAGCCTGCATGGCACGAAACAAACTTTTTAATGAGGAGCAGCATGCCCCCCTAGTGGCTCAAGCAGTAAAAGCTTTTTCACTGCAGAATCTCTTTATTCATTTTACTGCTGGTAGAATTATCAGCCTTCCTCCTGTAAAATGGCATCTCTCACAGAGGCGTCTGTCACATCCACATCACGTGGTGCTTGGAAGGGCTCTAATGCGTTTATATTTTTGCCTGTATAGAGAAATGAAAAAAATTAAAAAGTCACTGATTACAAAGCAGTAAAGAGAAAATACATAAAGTACCAGAGGTATTATTATTATTATTATTATTATTATTATTATTATTATTATTATTATTATTATTATTATTATTATTAATAGTTTATTTGGCAATGCAAGGTTACAGTGCTAATACAATATTTAAATACAGTGTAGCTTACAGTAAGTGCAAATACAACTAGAATGCACTGATATAAGAAGAAACGATTTAGGATTAAGACCATTTGTATCTACAATGACCTAATTGTAGTGCAATAGTGCAAGGATAGTGCATCAGCTGAGGATCCAGTAACATGGTGCTGAGGTCAGGCAAGTCCAGTGAAGCCTTTTGAAGGAAAAAGTGATCTCGGAATTCAGGCATGGACAGGTATTCCCGCGTTCCAGATTACTGACTGACAGTCCATTTCTTGAGACAGTATTTTCATTGTAATACATGGAAAGGAAAGATGAAAAAAGAAATCAGGTAAAAATGCTGACATTGAAACCCCCGAGTCTGGAGGCCGCAGCTGCTACAGATTCAGCAGACTCTGCAGGCTCCCATGAATCACATTACACAAGTCTGATTGTGCCTGTTTGCAACCACTTATCACCCCTTAGGCAAATTAAGAACCCATCAATTAATAAAATGAACATACAATCACATGTTGATAATGACAAACTTCAATTTTTTTGCCTCACCCAAACAGTGATCTTACACAGAAGTGTGAATGACTGTGGCGGGTCTGGGTCTGCGGTTCTGACCCTGGAAATGTGGGTCACTTGGGTAGTCTGTAACAACCTGTGCCTTCATTTTAGTGCCTTGCCCTTTGATCAATATTGGGCCCGCGGTCTTTTACAAAAGCACCCTCTGAAAAAGGCTTTGACGATTGCGCAATAAACTCCAATACAACATAACTTGCCTTTACTGAAGCTTCACTTTCAGTTTTTGCTTTACTGAACATGTTCCGCTGCAAATCAATAGTTTTTAAAAATTCTGCAGCTTTATCTTTTTTTTTCTTTCCTTCAAACTTGCCATGTTTTGTTTGTTTAGTTTCCTCACATCCAATTCCTTTAAGACCATACCGGTACATCCGAGTCCTTTAAGAATATTGCAAAGTCTAAACAATGCAAACATCCAGAAATGAGTGAAAGGGATGTCAAGGGTTCATTTTGCAAAATGATACAAAAATAATGTGCAAATGAAGTATTTATTCCGCAAACTATCTCTGAACTCATCGCCATGGTGGGTCTCGTCTAAAATAACCTAGATGTGAACGAGGTTAGGGTTGCAAGCATGCAAGAATTTTGACATCAAAAGCTTTGCAAAGCAAAGTACCACAACATCTCAATATATCAGGAGTGAGAGACAGAGAAAGTGAAGGAAAGCAGGGCAGGTGTGATACCACAGGGGCTGATATTAATCTGTTTAACAAAAAAAATCGCATTTTCATATTTTTATAAATATCTTCTTAAACAAGATTAACATCACCCTTATTTTTATTATGTAACATTTAAAATCTAGATGTATTTTTATTAAAGCCTTATTAATCATTGTGAAAAAACAAAAATGCAGGTTGAAAAGAAAGTTTCCCTCATTTTTCTGACTTTTTTTTTTTTTTTTACAAATATAAAATAAACATAAAGAAGGTTTTTCCTGCTTCCTCTGGCAAGTGCTCTCAGCTGCAGCCGTTTCTTTCTTCAGTCTTGTCAGCAATGGGCCACATATGCAAATAATACATTTAAAGACTGAAACTTAACTCCCCTACATAGCAAATGCTCCACTACAAGTGCACAGTGTAATGAGAATCCACATCAAATGAATAAACTATCGATAGCTACATGCCACTGTTTCTGTTTCAAGGCGATGACTTCTGAACAGTTGGCTGTGGTTAGAGCCCTATTCTGACACACAGTGTGATTTTGGCAGCATTTACAGATCCTGTACTCAGTAGGTATTCTGTGTTATGTACGGATTAGGAATTCGTATAGCAGTGGGGCAGTATAACTAATACTATTAAAGCCTACAATACCAGCAGTGAGAAAACCAGAGGGCCCCGCTACACTTTTCACAGTTGTTAACAGACTCACTTTGATCTTCTTATAGGTTAAGCGCCCCTTCGGACCTGCCTCCTCAGCTCTGCATTGTTAGGAGAGTTGTACAGTCCTTTCAGCCAATCAGAGAGCTTGGTTTCCCAAAGTAATGTTATAATGGTACAGTATACCACTGGTAAATGCTTTGTGTTATGGAACATTTCTGTATGTATGATAGTTAATATTATACATGGTAAATGTCCCATTGGGAAATTGAGGTGTATCTTGTTACCATTGAAAATACAGTTCCCCATTGCTTTTCATTCATAGTTGAATGATTCCTATTATAATATTTGTATAAGGCTCTACAGGATCTTAATGAGCATTAAAGCACTCCATGTACATCACCCAGCACTGTACCTTCATGCGAACTAAAAGATCCCATTCTCAGCTCTCTGCATCTTGTCAAGCACTAATACTCTCATTACACTGTCTCCCTGTGCTGTTACCCTGTGCAGCAGTTATCAGCAGTTTCAGCACACAGACGACCACAGCTTCACGTCACACAGCTGCTTGTCTTTCAGATTCTGTACAAACCACAGAGTCGGCGCAGCTCTTGGTCTCGGGCTGGTGTGAAGATGAGAGCTGTAAGCTCCCAATCTGTAGTGACAAGATCTAAGGAGAGGGGACTTACAGAATCTCAGAATTGAACGGCAAAGTATAAAATTCTGCTGTGTTGGCTGGTGCTATTTAAAGTTATTTGCTTATTAACTATTATTTTATTATTTTTCTTTAAAGAAAAAAAATGCTTACTTTCATGTTTTATACACCCTTGTATGTTAAATTGATGTCTGCAGTCGCTGTTCCCCTAGTACATTAAAGCCTCTTTCACACTGGCATGCTCTGTCCGGGTTGAGACCTGGTGTCACACGGGTGGGCTACGTGATTTCACACTGGGTTTTGAAAAAGCAGGGTCGACCTGGGTGACAGAAGCAAGTAAATGCACGCACGCAATGCCCAAGAAGCAGCTTCCATCCAAGCTTCTCTGGATTGACTCGTCGACCCAAATGTTCATCCCTGCTGCAATCTGGCTCATGGGGTGTCTCAATCAACAAAAATATTGCACAACAGAATAAACAGAAATGTTGCTTCTGGAAGTGAAACCTTCACGCAGGCTTGGCTGTTTGTTGCTTCGTCGGCTTACGAACAGCCATCATGCATCTTGTCTCGCTCAACCCGGGTCAAAGTGTGTCGACCCACATCCTGAGGGGGGTCGCTGCCAACCCAGGGTACGTGGTATTGTGACCCGGGTAGCCAGAACCCAGGTTGGGACCCGGGTAGGAGCGTTAGTGTAAAAGGGGCTTGTACCTTCATTTTTTCCTCCAAACAGCATACCTGCCTCTATACTTACCACCAGTCCTGACCCCAGCCTCACCCCCCATTTCCACCAACAGGGACAGTCGCTTGGAGTTCTGCAGCCAACTGCACTCCACTAAGGGATGATGCCTTTCTGGCTAGCACTGCTCCCCCATTATACAAAGGGAATGGGCTCTCCACAGCTCAGACCTACTGCTCAGGCCATCTTAATGTCAGCAGGGAGGGGACATTTATAAAATCGCCTTTTCTTCAAAATGTTTAAAATGTGCATTATCAAAGAGGTACTCATCAAATAGGAGTGGGTCAAAGAAACCAATGTGAGGGTTCCCCTTAGCTTTATGAGCATAATAACAAGGCTCACATTTGACTTTAGAATGGTTTGGGGGCCACTAGACCTTAGTTTTGCCATTACTTTAAAGCTGTTTGATTCAACTGACCTTATAGTAACCTTATCCTGCCCATACATGGCAGAAAAGGGGGTTTGTAACTCCTATTTTATTTATTGTGTTGTCCAGCAACACCATTGGAATTCAAAAACCCCAAATATTTCAAAGAAATAGAACAGCAGCACACTAACACTTCTTACAAGAATGCCTTCGAATTAATTGACTTGTGAGCTTGTTTGTATGGAATTGTGATGTAGCAGCCCCCCTGCTGGCAGGTGCAGTACATCACACTTTCAGATTCATCTACAGTGCTGGTAAACAATGGAGTCCGAAGTGTGTATTGTAGGGCGAAAATGCCAGTGGGACAGTTTGATTAGAATTCACAGGGTTAGGCCACTGGCCCTTTAAGAAAGAAAAAACTAATTTGATTGGTTTTACGTTTGGCCTATATAACCTGGTGTGTATCTTACATGTTGAAAGCATCCTACAGGACAGGCATGTCTGCAAATGCAATACAGCTTTTGACCCCGCCCCAGCCCTGTACAGACAAGGCTCTGCTGTGTGACGGACAGGGCATAGAGAAGTAGGGATACAGAATTGGGTATTACAACGGCTTCATAAACTTAGCACTGCTCTGGAAATCCTAGGTTTCAATCAGACAAAAACAGAAGACATCCCAGAAGAGATACGCAATGCAAGAGTATCGAAACCCAGGCCTTTAGGCAGAGTGAATCCTGGCTGGGGTCTGAAACCAGAGCTCAGAGATAACTACTAAGTTCCTTGCTCTCTGCACCCAGCTTTCTCAAGCTTTTCATAAACACAAATTAAAAAAAATATGTTTTTTTTTCTTTTTCTAACTTTCAGATCTCTCCCCCTTTCCTCCGTATCGTGTGTTTCATGACCTCTGGGCGGTCTGGGAGGAAACAGTGATGTATTAGCGATATATATGGATAGAACAGAAAGGAGCCCTCTGATTTGTCAACACACCTGTTTGAAATCTTTCTGTTTTCTGTCTGAAAAAGGCCATGCTGAGTGTGATTGGTGGGGTGGAGGTGGGGGGGGGGGCCTGTGTTTCTGCTGATGTTGTGGGGTGTTGAGCACCCTCTCACTTGCTGTGTTGGCTCAGGGGGGTAAGCACAGGTCTTGACTTCGCTCAGAGGAGGGTTTATCTGTCCTGTTGACAATGGAGAGCTGCATGCCCATCTTCTGTCTCACTGTCCTGCTTCTGCACTCACCAGCCAGTAAGTTCCACGCTGTTATTTCTTTACAGCTTTTTAATGAAGTCGGTTATTTATTCTGAGACAGGGAGTCCGGTTCAGTGGTCCAGGGGCTGAGTGACTTGGTGGGTAGAACTGCCCATTAGGATGCTTTCCTTTCAAGGCTGTTTTTATTGATTGATTTATTGAGTTTGTTAACTGGGATAGAACTGTAGAGGTATAGATTCTGGAGGCTGGGTTCCACCTGCAAACCTGCCTAAACCCAGCCTAGGTGAGGGGATACTGGTGTTCAGGTGGACACAGTAACTTCTCAATGCAGTAAAATGGGATCTAAAATACTGAGTATATATTGTGCAAGTTGAATTTGTTTCACTGTAAAGAAAGTCCCTGCTCAAGCACAGTGTATTTCCAGCTGTGTTGCAATGCAGAAATAATACTTCATGGTGCCACGGCTGTGTCTGCTGGTGAGCCTGCAACTTCACAAAGATGTAACTTCTAGATTATAGTGTGTTAATCTACCAGAATAGTCAGGCAGTGCTGCTGTTGAACTGAAGAATAAGTTGTACTGCAGCAGTTTAAATGTTAAAAATTGAATTGTAACATTGAGACCATTTTCTTTAAGCTGAATTGTATCTGATGCCCCTGTAATTTAAGTGGTTTATTATTATTATTATTATTATTATTATTATTATTATTATTATTATTATTATTATTATTATTTTACATGGTGAATGATCATTTTATTATAAACTTGTTTATTTTACTGTCTTATTATTCACGGTGCTGGCGCACGACCCGTCTACATTATGTCTTATGTTGTTCATTTGTATATCTTGTATTGATGTAATTTTCTCACTGCTGCTTCCTCAAATTGTCGCTTTTGTGTATTGATTTGTTTTGTTGATGGAGTTGCATCCCAGTGAGATTTGTTTGATTGGTAACATTTTGAAATCAATCAAAAGCGTGTGATCAGATACAGTACTGGAGCAGAAAAACACAGGGCTCCTATGCTCATGTTTGCCTACGCCCTGGTTACTCAGTGTGTGTTTGTGTTTGATAGATAGATGTTTAATTTTATGACGGACAACGTCAAGTTTAATTGACACGCTGGATGAGATTTTAAAAAATGTTTTAAGGGATCTTACACATCCATAAGTACGTAATTCTCTCTTTCAAATCTGGCATGTGTAATGTGCAGTGTAATCTTGTGTGCTTGTATATCAGTGATCTCGGAGCTGCTGGTTTTATTCACCCAGGTGCAGATAAGAACATAAGAACATATGAACATAAGAAAGTTTACAAACGAGAGGAGGCCATTCAGCCCATCTTGCTCGTTTGGTTGTTAGTAGCTTATTGATCCCAGAATCTCATCAAGCAGCTTCTTGAAGGATCCCAGGGTGTCAGCTTCAACAACATTACTGGGGAGTTGGTTCCAGACCCTCACAATTCTCTGTGTAAAAAAGTGCCTCCTATTTTCTGTTCTGAATGCCCCTTTATCTAATCTCCATTTATGACCCCTGGTCCTTTTTTCTTTTTTCAAGTCAAAGAAGTCCCCCGGGTTGACATTGTCTATACCTTTTAGGATTTTGAATGTTTGAATCAGATCGCCGCGTAGTCTTCTTTGTTCAAGACTGAATAGATTCAATTCTTTTAGCCTGTCTGCATACACCATGCCTTTTAAACCCGGGATAATTCTGGTTGCTCTTCTTTGCACTCTTTCTAGAGCAGCAATATCCTTTTTGTAACGAGGTGACCAGAACTGAACACAATATTCTAGGTGAGGTCTTACTAATGCATTGTAGAGTTTTAACATTACTTCCCTTGATTTAAATTCAACACTTCTCACAATATATCCAAGCATCTTGTTAGCCTTTTTTATAGCTTCCCCACATTGTCTAGATGAAGACATTTCTGAGTCAACATAAACTCCTAGGTCTTTTTCATAGTTCCCTTCTTCAATTTCACTATCTCCCATATGATATTTATAATGAACATTTTTATTGCCCGCATGCAATACTTTACACTTTTCTCTATTAAATTTCATTTGCCATGTGTCTGCCCAATTTTGAATGCGGTCTAGATCATTTTGAATGACCTTTGCTGCTCAACAGTGTCTGCCACTCCTCCTATTTTTGTGTCGTCTGCAAATTTAACGAGTTTGCTTACTATATCAGAGTCTAAATCATTAATGTAGATTAGGAATAGCAGAGGACCTAATACTGATCCCTGTGGTACACCACTGGTTACCTCACTCCATTTCGAGGTTTCTCCTCTAATCAGTACTTTCTGTTTTCTACATGTTAACCACTCCCTAATCCATGTGCATGCATTTCCTTGAATCCCTACTGCGTTCAGTTTGAGAATTAATCTTTTATGCGGGACTTTGTCAAAAGCTTTCTGGAAATCTAAATAGACCATGTCGTATGCTTTGCAGTTGTCCATTTTCAATGTTGCATCCTCAAAAAAGTCAAGTAGGTTAGTTAGACATGATCTCCCTTTCCTAAAACCATGCTGGCTGTCACCCAGGATATTGTTACCATATAGGTAATTTTCCATTTTGGATCTTATTATAGTTTCCATAAGTTTACATATAATAGAAGTCAGGCTTATTGGTCTGTAGTTACCTGGTTCAGTTTTGTCTCCCTTTTTGTGGATCGGTATTACGTTTGCAATTTTCCAGTCTGTCAGTACAACCCCTGTGTCAAGAGACTGTTGCATGATCTTGGTTAGCGGCTTGTAAATAACTTCTTTCATTTCTTGTTGGGTTTATTTCTAGCAGAGAGCTGTGTCAGGATTCTTAATCATCAATGTGGAAGAATAATTTTGGAAATATACAGGAAAATATTTAAACGATTTAGCAAAAAGTTATTTAAACATTATACTGTCTTGGAAAATCACTAAATAGTCCTGGGGCTGATGGGTCTATCAGATCTCTATGTCATTTTTTAACATGATACTTTATTTATCAAATAACCACGTCCATGGGTAAATGTATGAAGTAATCAGAAAATGTATAAAGTTACCAGCTGCTGGATCGGTTTATAAAATGACAGAGGAAATGTTGGTTAATAGAGTGTAAATATATAAAGATAAAACGTCAGGTAGGCGAGGTTGTGTAAAGAGATATTTCTGCTGGTATTAAGGTTTGATTTCTCTCAAATCAGCACTACGAGGGAAGATGAAATAATCTTTACTTCATTGATTCTATTTTCTTTTTTTTAAAATCACATTATAGTATTTTTAAAATGTCCCTGAATATAAATATGAATATTTTCCAATACACTTTTATTTTTCCAGCTATAGTTTTGTTTTCAGCATTTAAAATATGGTATTTTATCTATAAATGACTGAATAAGGTTGACTTCACAAATACACAACTTCACATAATTAAAATATAAATAAATAAATAAATAAATAAATAAAAGCCCTATTTGAAAATCGCTTGCACGTCCAGGTGTCTTTGTTAATCGAGCTGGAAGAATGCATTCTATTTTAATCGTAACGGCACGATTTTGTATTTGTAATATGTGAAGTCAACCTTATTCAATCATTTACAGATGAAATCTGTTGTGGATCTGTAAAACTGCATTTACATTATGAGAGTCAGAGATTATTATACAGCTATATTTATCTGCTATTATTATTATTATTATTATTATATTTATTATTATTATTATTATTATTATTATTATTATTATTATTATTATTATTATTATTATTATTATTGAACTAATTAAAAATTGTACATATAATATATACAGATATAAAAACAGAAAACAGAATCTTTGCTTTTGCTTCAGGTACATTTCTTATATTGGTATATCTACATTAAAACATCGTGTGAAATGTTACCCAGGTACAGCTGAATTTAGGCTTTACGACTGACTTGAAGAAATTGTGACGGGCTAATCTGACTCGCTAATAAAAATACAATTTAGCAAGATTTTCAACTGACTTTTACAACTTAAAAAAATAATAACAGCACAACACATATGAATTATGAATTATTATAATTATTTTTTAATTGTGTCAGCGTAGGTACTGGCAAAGTCAAACCAGACATAACCTAATAGGTCTACTGCAGGGTTTAATGTTTAGATTTTTTTTCTTTATTCATTCTATTATTATTATTATTATTATTATTATTATTATTATTATTATTATTATTATTATTATTATTATTATTATTATTATTTCATGTTATGCTACATTGTGTTTCCTTGCTGACCCTGGATGTGTCAGGGTATTACAGTGCAAATGCATTTAGGGGCAATAGGAAAAGTAAAATAGCACAATTTATTTTGAATGTTTATTTTCCTAAGAAAAGTTAAACACTTAAAAAGGCTTTTTTGCTGCACTTCATTCAGACAATGTCTGAAGAAGAAAATAAATCCTACAGTTGGAACATTCCAGTATTGAAATAAAATAAAGAAATATACTGTATCTATAAACACTAACAATTAATATTTCAGCTAAATATCTTTATATGAAATGTGTTTCATACAACAAGCAGTCAGTCAGTAATGGAGCATTTGTAAAACATATTACAGAGATCCATCCACAGCTATTAAACACTCAACAGTGCTGAATACAGAAATACAATAAATAAATAAATAAATAAATGAGGATCCTTTCGATTAGAACTCTTTGTTTGGACTGAAGACATTGAAAAAGACTTCTAGTCGAAACGTTTCTTATTGAATTCTAGTTTCTTTCAGTATTGCTTTGTTACAGAATGTGTAGCATCATATAGAGCAGGGGCTCTCAAACCCACTCCTCGGGACCCCAGTGTCTTCTGGTCTTTCTTCCGAGCTCTCAGTTACTTAACCAGACCCCTAATTGAACTAATAATTGACTTAATGAGGCCTTTTTAATTGTGTTCAGCACTTAAACACCTGAAGATTTCAAGTTAACTTAAATTCTGTAACTTTTCAGGAGCGGAGAAAAATTAAAAAGGTCTATTTAAGCAAATTATAAGTTGAATTAAGCGTTTGTAGTTAAGTGATTGAGAGCTCAGTTGGAATGAAAACCAGAAGACACATGGGGTCCAGAGGACCGGGTTTGAGAAGCCCTGCAGGAGTGTCTAGAGAAACCTGTCTAACCCGGCATCGCATAGGACCAGAACAGTGTGCTGCCCAATACAGTGTGCTGCTTGATAGAGGGAGCTGCTGTGAAATGTAGTAATGTACCTGAAAAAGGTATAAATGACAAACTAATTTAACACTTTGAAAATCTGTAGGAGTTCTGTTGACGTAGGACTATACCCTGAAATTCTAACTTTACAAAATTACTTTTATATCATGCAGTAGTTGGTAAACCAGGTAAACTTCTTTTTCTGGGACCCTAAAAAATGATGCCGATACAGAATGCTGGTGTGTAGAGGGGCAGCATTAGACAGGGTTTACTGTGTGTTTGGTTATTGCCTCCTAAATAATTAAAATGCAATAAAAAGTTAAATGAAAAAAAAAATCAATGTATTTTGTTCTGGTTGTGTTCTGTTCCACTTGTATAGTGTTCTGGTTGTGTTCCATTCCACTTGTATAGTGTTCTGGTTGTGTTCCATTCCACTTGTATAGTGTTCTAGTTGTGTTCCGTTTCACTTGTATAGTGTTCTGATTGTGTTCCGTTCCATTTGTATAGTGTTCTGGTTGGGTTCCGTTCCACTTGTATAGTGTTCTGATTGTGTTCCGTTCCACTTGTATAGTGTTCTGGTTGTGTTCCGTTCCACTTGTATAGTGTTCTGGTTGTGTTCTGTTCCACTTGTATAGTGTTCTGGTTGTGTTCCGTTCCACTTGTACAGTGTTCTGGTTGTGTTCCGTTCCACTTGTATAGTGTTCTGGTTGTGTTCTGTTCCACTTGTATAGTGCTCTGGTTGTGTTCCGTGTTGTTTGGTGCTGTTCCTAATAACTGCACACTTGGGTGGGCTGTGAGGCACGAGAAGTGGCTTATTGCTGTTATAACATGACTCTCGTGTTTATTCTATAAAAAGAAAACTAAAAGAAACTCTCGATTTGAAACTTGAAATCTAAATGTATTCCATGTATCCTTAACATTGTCGGGAAAAACTTGATACTCCTGCATTGTGAATATATGTGTGGAGAAGATCATGTATGTGTTTATTATAGTGTCGTTTGAATGTATTAAGAAATGAATAAATAAAGCTGCTGACTTGCATGTTGTACACAGATGGGTATGGAAAGTTGATGTCTGGTATTTCTGTTTCCATTACTCAGTAATTGCGCTCTGCACTTTACATTTTGTAGCATTCAAAAGCAATGCCGTAGGATGTTACTCATTCTACACAATACTGCTCACTGCATTTTGTAATGCGCACTGCTGTGTAATTCTAATGACATGATGTTTAATAAATAGTTTTGAAAAAATCCCATACAGGTGATAAAAATTAGAAATACGTTGATGTAATAACATCGCTGTTCTGGGCATTGTAGAGCTTCTTGTACCATTGCTGCCTTTTATTCTGTCATTCACTTTGCTTCTTTGGACCAAGAGTAACACCTCCGTGCCATTAAGCACTACAGTGTCCTCAGACACAGCCCTTATTGCTGTATTATTGATGCTAAACGCCTGGGCGGAACATTAACTAGGTATCTACAAAGAGCCTCTAAAATATTCTGAACAGGCTTCTAAATATGGAAATAAAACTACTAGAACGAACAGAACCATAATTATGAGTTCCAAATATGAAGCATCAAATCCATGTCAATTACATTTCCTACAATAGTAAGCTTGTATTTCAACAATTATATATGATGTATGCATGCTTAGCATGGTTGTGCTACGCTTCTAGAAAAGTTTAATATTTGTCAGGTACTTTACCTGCTGTAGTGTTATCTCAGAGACTTGGTGGAAACCCTTTTTAGCACACGCCTTATGCAGCGTGTGAACATCATGAAAACATTTCTATACATGAAATATATATAGAGGAGTTTTACTGCTGATGTTTACTTGGGAAGCTTTGTGATATGGAGAATAATACAACTCCGTGCAGTGTAAACAGTGTGTGATTATAAACTCGTGTTTTCTTGTGGCAGGGCCTGTGCAGACTCCCTTCTCTGACTCCCTTTTCTCTTTTTAAAGGCGGTGGTGATCTGAGGCTGGTGAATGGAGGCAGTCCCTGTGCTGGGAGAGTGGAGATTCTTCATGAGGGACGGTGGGGGACAGTTTGTGATGATGAGTGGGATACAGAGGATGCAGTAGTTGTGTGTAAACAATTGGGCTGTGGATCTGCTGTATCAGCACCACGCAATGCTCACTTTGGAGCTGGCTCTGGAACCATCTGGCTGCGTGATGTTTCCTGCAGCGGCTCTGAATCTGCCCTGCGGGAATGTGTGTTATGGGGGTCGGGTGAGGTCTATAACTGCATTCATGCTTGGGACGCTGGAGTGATCTGTTCAAGTAAGAGACACACATTCCATCACAGAATATACAGGGGTCAGACAAACAGGAACACCTGCCATCTGTAGCACTCCTCCAATGTGCAGCTCATCACACAGATTTATTTGTCATGCAAGTGAAATCCCAGACACATATTCAATAATACACAAAAGCATCTTCATGGAGAAGACATTAAATATGACAGACTAGAGACATGCTCGGTTGGCAGGTTCTTCTCTAATTAAAACAATCAACACAGATCACTGCTATTTCTGCCATTTTCTTCATCTCTGACACTGCGTATTTAAGATTAATTTCCTTCCAATTTTTTTTTTTTTTGGAAAAATTTGTGATCTAGTTTACAAATGTGTTGCACTTTGTGTGGATGTATTACAGGTTTTGAGATACATTTGTAATCTATCAATTTAGAAATCATCAGATTGTAGCAGTACTTAAAGGGTAAGTATCTTCAGGTTAAGTTTCTAGTCTTCCTTTGATTGACAGCCCCCTTCCCTTTGTATGATGCTTGCAATCATTCCGAGTCGTTCTCATTGCAATCAGGAAACTCAAATACTACGATTATACACTATAAATTTAGGTGGCAGTGTGGTCCAGTGGTTAAAGAAACGGGCTTGTAACCAGGAGGTCCCCGATTCAAATCCCACTTCAGCCACTGCCTCATTGTGTGACCCTAAGCAAGTCACTTGTGCTCTGCCTTTCAGGTGAGATGTAATTGTAAGTGACTCTGCAGCTGATGCATAGTTCACACACCCTAGTCTCTGTAAATCACCTTGGATAAAGGCGTCTGCTAAATAAACAAATAATAATAAATATGTGTGTAAACACCAAACTCTTTTGACTTTTCATCAGAATGATTATTTTCATCAGTAATTCTGTGACACTGTGAAGTGTCCCGTTTCACAATATTAATGTAAACTATGAATGTATGTGTTGTGTGTTTGTGGTGATGGGCTGGCAGGGATTGGGTTACCTTTTCCTATCCTTGCATGGAAATTGTCTCCCTAGTCAGGGCTGGATTAATGCGTAGGCAAAGTAGAACTTTACTCCCTGACACTGGCACTGTTTCAACACAGTCATTTTTTTTCTTGTCAGTGTAGGCAGTGCAGTCTCACTTGTGTTGTGTGCAAAATCACCACCTCGATTGATTTTGATGACGTTATAGATGATTTTGTGTCTAAAAAAGCAGAAAAGAAGCCACTTTAAAGTGTATTTGGTGCTGCGGTGCCAATGCGGGGACCAGAATAGTCCTGTACTGGAGTTATAAAACACATCTAGCAAGCCAGGCCATGTAAACAAAGCAACCACTTCTACAGTAAAGCACGTATCAGCAGTGCAGTGTTTCGTATGCTGTTGTGTTTTTTACAATAGTATTCACTTGTTTTAGTAATTGTGTTCCCAAGTCTCTATGTTTGTGGGTGTGGTCTGTTTCCTGTCAGAATCCGCGTTTGCCTGGGAGAGGCGGGGGCTCAGGATATCAAATTTGCTTTCAAAATGTTTAATCGAAACCAAACTTTGTTGTGAACCTTTGTTTCAGTTTTGGAACTTGTACATGTTAAAAATAGAAGCATCACATTTTTAATGGGATGACAACGTGGATTAAAGCTGTCTACGGTCCCTGGTTCACATTCGACCTGGTGTCTCTTTTTGTTCAATACATTGGGAAAAGTGGTTATCAAGCTCCTCTACAGGATTAGAAGTAGGCTTCAGGGTTTATTTTTAAATGTATTTAGCACACTGTCTTCACTGGGACTGTTTCTGTCCGGTTCGCTCAGTCATTCAGTTCAACACATGCGTGACAGTTTCGTTTTTGGAGGCTGTGTGGTCCAGTGGTTATAGAAAAGGGCTTGTAACCAGGAGGTTGCCGGTTCAAATCCCACCTCAGCCACTGACTCATTGTGTGACCCTGAGCAAGTCACTTAACCTCCTTCTTTTGGGTGAAGCATAATTATAAGTGACTCTGCAGCTGATGCACCCCTTTCTCTGTAAGTCGCCTTGGATAAAGGCGTCTGCTAAATAAACAAACAAATAATATTATTAATAATAATAATAATAATAATAATAAAATGAATTCATCATAATGCAGCATAATTCACAGATTCTGATCAAAACCATGAATGCTATCATAAACCCTCGTGAGAAAAGAAAAGTTTGCTCTTTAAATAAATAAAAAAAACATTGTAAAACAATACTGGTAAACCAGCCGTGTGTTCAATAGCAGAGCGCTCTCTAGTGGTGCCCTGTAACCTATGTTAGCAGTTATTGGACGGTCTGTTAGGAGCGAGCAGTTTCACAATAGCAGCCAATACATCGCGGTGTATTAAAACAATATAAACAGTATATATATATATATACACTGTTTATATATTGTATTCCTTCTAATTTAAGATGCACTTTTTAAACATTTTTTTTTTAATTTTAAAAAATAGCCTGTGTCTTAAATTCGAGTACATTATAGTGATGCGTGCAGTAAAATCACCAACAAAAGACAAGACTACCTGAGTACACAAACAGCAATGTGACTGACTGCCGAGAAAAGACGAACAAAGACGGCACTGCCCGAATACAAGAGCTGCAATGCGACTTACTGCCGAGAAAAGACAACCAAAATGTCAGTGACCGATCTCGAATCATCCGTGACGTACAGGCAGCCATTTTCAAAGAAGCGCCATTATTTTCTTGAGGAATTCGAAGGGAAGCTTTTAGAGTTTCAGCGTTTCGTTATTAGGCTCAGTTTTAACAAACAGTACCAGCTTGGACAGACCGGAAATGCTGACCAGACCCCTGTATATTTCGACATGCCAAGCAATACCACAGTTCACAAATTGGGAGAAAAACAGGTGTGAGTAATCACGAGTGGAAATGAGAAGCACCACATCACTGTAATTCAGTGTGATAGCAGACGCTCGCAAACTGCCTCCAAGAATACGCTATCTATATTACACCAACATACACACAATCTAGTCTGGCAAGTCTTCATTCCAGTTTTCACCTTTCCCTCATCTTTACAATTGAGTACCAATCAATGGCAATTCGTTTCCGTGGCGAGTGTTTTAAAAGCCGACTGGAAGCGGATTTTTCTCTCATCCAGGACGCTGTCGTTTTTACTGCCGTGTTGCTGTACCGAGGCCATAAACTTAAATTGTCTTTCAGCTGTACCTGAAGAATATCCTGTAACACAAAACTGAAACTGAACTTTCTGAAAAAAAATAAATAAATCTACAAAATCTGCATACACAAGTGTATTTGAAAATATTTAGAAACCCCCTTCAATACTTAGATCCACAAACAAGGATGTTGTTATACATGTGTGTTGGCTGTTTGATTAGTCAATAAAATATACAAACAAATAAAACATTTCATTGTATTACCTCTTCGGCAGAAAACAGGGATTGTGACCCTTTTGTCTTCTCCAGATCCACACAACGTTGTGGTATCTGAACCCAGTATAAAATGCATGTTTCAGGAAAACAATGTAGGATTCTCACATTGTTTCATTCATCTTATGAACTGGAATATGATACTAGACAATGAATGATAACATATAAGGGCAAAGGCAATTTATTTATTTACAGAGTTTCAACCTCTTAAATAGATGTACAAATAACCCTCACTACTTTTTGTAATAGGCCGTTATAACAGCTTGCCTGCAGGATCTTGGCAGAGGTTAGTGCTGCAATGTGTCCGCTAGGTGGCACCAAAACACTGTTCAAAGTTTTTACATTCCAAAGGTCAGACTAATACATCCTGTTTAGCTGCATCAATTGCTGCATTGATCAGTGAAAAAAGAGCAATAATTAGGCTTCCTTTGGATGTGATCAAAACCTTTTGTTATCCTCCTCACTCAACAGCTTCCTCATTAGAAAGTATCAGAACTCCCTCACATCTTTTTTCTGATATGGCAGGGCACCTTGCTGATCTTGTCGAAATCACAATACAAATTCACTCTATTGTTAATATGAGCTAATCTTATATTGCTGCTCTTTCAACTAAGCTCAATGTCCTTTGGATAGGACAGGAAGTGTGTTGTTTGAATAAACAAAGACAGAAAGTGACGTTTTAAATTACCAACCCCACATTGCTACTTGTCAATACCCATTGATCCCATACTGGTTGTTAAAAATAGAAATCCACAAAGTTCCAATGCTGAGTTCTTACCAGTGGATATTTGCATGTAAACACAGAACACCTGAACAACAACAACAAAAAAAACAGCTCCTTTCTACCTGAACAATATGCGTGTTATAACAACAGGACATGAGCAGGGAAGTGTTTAGTATAAGTTACTGCTTAATCAAAACTAATAATAATAATAATAATAATAATAATAATAATAATAATAATAATAATAATATCACACTTTTCTTATGTAATGTACATCACTATACTGTAGTGTTTCTGGTTCTTTTTGCAACAGAAATTAGACTGCAACCAAAATAAAATCACAAAATAAAATCATAAAGTGAGGGAAGGGGAACTGGGAGTCGAAAATGAAAATAAATGATGTAGTAGTTTTTCTCTCTATCTCCCCTGAACACAACTTTCTCTCACACTCTTGTCTTGCCCAATCCTCCCTGCAACCCCTTATCTGCACTCGCTTCCCCCACTCAGCCCTGTCTTTCATGCCAAACCTGTACCTTGATTGCCCTCCACACACATCCACACACAACAGTCAAACCCTGCATGCACACACCACCATGTAACCCCTGCAGGCATACACCCACCGTGCAACCCCTGCACGCACACACCACCATGCAACCCCTGAACTCACACACCACCATGTAACCCCTGCAGGCACACACCACCATGCAACCCCTGCATGCACACACCACCATGCAACCCCTACATGCACGCACCACCATGCAACCCCTGCATGCACACACCACCATGCAACCCCTGCAGGCACACACCACCTGCAACCCCTGCATGCAATTAAAATAAATCACGCAAATGATTGTAGCCCTCTAAAACTATGCAGTCAATTAACCGCCTTGCTAAATAAATAAATATTAAAAGTAGGCTGCGAGAGTAATGGCATTGGCAGCAAATGCAGCTTCCGCGATGGAAACAGAAAGAAAGCGTCATAGCAATCAGCCTTTTGGTGCGTTCCTCTTTAAGAGAGGCGGGCTGTGTGCGTGTGTCAGTCAGCTGGGTGTAGCAGTGACGTTTCAATACACCAGTCGAGAAAGCGATAGGTTGCGGATGCAACCCCGGTTCCCTGAAAGAGAAAATAACCATCAAGGTATGGGATATTGCCGTCAGGCAGTAGCGATTGGCTGAGCTTTTATAGCAAAGCTGCCGATAGGCCTCTGCGCGAGCTGCCACGTAAGCCCGCCCCCTTGGGAGCTTACTACCACTTCCTCTTTTGCTCTTCAGGCCGTGAAGGCTTCTGGAGCGACCACGCGGCTTGATGGTTATTTTCTCTTTCAGGGAACCGGGGTTGCATCCGCAACCTATCGTTCCCTTTCAAGTCGAAAATAACCATCAAGGTATGGGAACAGTGTACCCAAGCCGTCGCGAGGGAGGATTCTCGGCAGTAGGACAGACTTACGTCATAACGCAACTGCGTAGGCAGTACATCTACGCATATGCGGAGCTGCGCCTCAGCGTCTATGCTCGCAATGACACCTGTCCTAAGGTGGAATAGTCACACCATATTGTCAACCACTCTACACGTCCGCAACCTGAGGCGTCATAGAGTGTAACACAGATGCTCCAAATGACGGAGCAGAGGATTCCAGAACATTTAACCGGTAGAACCTCGTAAATGTATGCGGTGTAACCCAACTGGCTGCAGCGCAAATGTCAGACATCGGCACCCCTCTAAAGAGGGCCCAGGATGTTGCCATACCCCTAGTGGAATGTGCCTTCAACTGCCCTGGTGGCGGAAGGCCCATAGAATCATACGCTAACTGAATAGCTTCCACTATCCAATGAGAAAGGCGTTGCTTAGACAACGGCTGACCCAAAGTCTTAGAACCATGGCATATGAACAGCTGTTCTGTTTGCCTCACAGTCCTTGTGCGGTCAATATAACACCTCAATGCCCGCACGGGGCAGAGCATGTGTAACTGCTCTTCCTCTGGGGAAGAAAAAGGAGGAGGATGGAACGCCATCAACTCGACTGGTTGGTTCATGTGAAACGGGGATATGACCTTGGGTAAAAAGGCCGGATTTGGAAGCATGGAGACCTTAGAACCGTCTCCTGCGAAACGAGTACATGATGAATGCACCGAAAGTGCATGTAACTCGCCCACGCGTTTTGCTGATACCACTGATAGCAAAAACGCAGTCTTTATAGACACGAACTTCATATCCACACTCTGGAGAGGCTCGAACGGTGCCTTGGTAAGGGCTTCTAGCACCACATCAAGGCTCCATGACGGTAAACTGGTCGACCTTGGAGGCCGCAAGCGTCTTGCGCCCTTTAGGAACTAAGATGCCAGAAAATGGCAACCAGGTGATAACCCGTCAATGCGTACATGGCAAGCCGAAATAGCGGCTAAATACACTTTAAGCGTAGAGGGAGATTTTCCTTCATCTAGCAGCTTCTGCAGAAACTGTAATATCACTGCCATAGGGCAGGAGACCGGGTCATGGCCCTCAGCCAGACACCAACTCTGAAACAATTGCCACTTATACGCATACTGCGACCGAGTAGAGGGCGCTCTCGCACTCTGAATGGTCGATATAACCGCCGTCGAAAGCCCTAAGGCTGACAGGCGCTCCCGTTCAGGGGCCAAGCCCATAACTGCATGAGTTTGGGGTTTGGGTGCCATAGCCCTCCTTGGGCTTGGGACAACAGGTCCGCTCGCAGAGGGAGCTCCCTCGGGCGACCGTGCAACAACTGCACCAGACTCGGGAACCATATCCTCCGAGGCCACCGAGGAGCGATTAGAATCACTGTCGCTTGCTCTACCCTGACCTTCACTAAGAAGGCGGGGAGCATCGGAATCGGTGGAAATGCATATAGGAGCCCTGGCGGCCATTCGTGAGCCAGTGCATCGACTCCTAGGGGGCTGTCGAGATCCTTCACTGAGAACCATAGGGGGCAGTGCGTGGTCTCTTGCGAAGCAAAGAGATCTACCTGGGCTGTGCCGAACCATTCCCAGATGCGCTTTACCACTTGAGGGTGGAGACGCCATTCGCCGGCAAGAGGGCCTCCTCTGGATAGGAGATCTGCTGCGTAATTGACTCTGCCCGGTAGGTGAACCGCACGCAGAGAGGTTAAACGCGGTTGTGCCCATAGCAACATCCGTGCTACCATCCGGTGAAGACCGGGGGACCGCAAGCCGCCCTGGCGGTTGATGTACGCCACAACTGTGGTGTTGTCTGACCGCACTAACACATGCTTGCCTAGAAGCACTGGCAAGAAGTGCCGGAGGGCGAGGTCCACCGCTCTGAGCTCCAGAGCATTGATGTGGGCTGACCTCCAGGGTCCTGACCACACTCCACGGGTCCCTGTCCCGTTCCAGACTGCTCCCCAACCGTGGTTGGAAGCGTCGGTCGTGATGACCTGCCTTCTGAAAATGGGACCAAGCGTACGCCTTGGCGGAGGTTTGACGGAACTTTCCACCAGCGCAGCGCTTCCCAGCAGGCTCGGGATACCCTTAGCCTGCGGTGTTTGTCTCTCCGCGGATGCAACGCGAAGGCATTGAACCAGGCCTGCACAGGTCTCTGGTGTAGTAAGCCCAAAGGAAGGGCTTGTGAGGCGGCAGCCATCAACCCCAGCATGCGCTGACACAGCTCCATGCTGACTGTTTGTCTCAACCTGAATAGGGAAAGACATCGCTCTATTGAGGCAACTCTTTGTGTCGACAGGGTCGCTTCCATGGACACTGAGTCCAGATGCAGACCCAAGAATTCGGTCTGTTGGCTCGGCACTAGACGGCTCTTTTCTGAATTGATCTTCAGACCTAGCCGCTGAAGATGGTCTGTAACCATCACTGTGTGCTGTGCCACCTGCTCCTTCGACTGCGCGCAGACGAGCCAGTCGTCCAGATAATTCAGCAGTCGGACACCTTGAGCCCGCAAGGGAGCCCGAATGGCATCCATACATTTTGAAAAGGTTCGAGGAGCTAGTGACAGGCCGAATGGAAGGACACAAAACTCGTATACCCTGCTCTGAAATGCGAAACGCAGATACTTCCTGTGACCCGGGCAGATGGGAACGTGAAAGTACGCATCTGTCAGGTCCACGGTGGTGAACCAGTCGCCGTGTCGGACTGACTGGATGATGTGCCTGTGCGTAAGCATCCTGAACGATAACACCCGCAGGTATTTGTTCAGTACTCGCAGATCTAAAATAGGACGGAGCCCGCCGTCCTTCTTGGGCACCAGGAAGTATTTGGAATAGAACCCCTGGTCGATCAGAGCAGGGTCTACTTGTTGAATGGCTCGCTTGCTGAGCAATGCCTGTATTTCCACATTCAGAGCTGAGGACTGAACCGAGTCCTTCACTGCAGTTACAACCACTCCCCGAAAGGGGGGAGGATTTAACTGGAACTAAAGGGTGTACCCGGTGGATATAGTTTTGTGCACCCAGATGTCGTTGGTGCATTGTTGCCAGAACTGGAGCTGGGAGACAGTGTAGGGGTGGGTTAACAGCTGCCTGGTGTTCTCAGGGCTGTTTAGGCTGGGCTCGTTCGCGAGGGGCCTGGCCAGAGCCCTGAGGGCGTGGCCTGGCACCACCTCTAGGGCGCCACCCTCCGCGCTGCGGTCTTGAAAAAGGAGGTTGACCGCGCGCTGCTGTGCTTGAGGGAGAGGTCTTAGTACCCCCTGGCCGTGGCTGGTGCTGCGGTGGTGTCCTGCGCCACTGATGTTCCTGAGGCCGCTTCGGCTGGAACGGCGGTTTTGGCCATATTTTCGCCATTTGCTGCGACGCCTCCCGCGCCTTGGCGGAGCGTTGCAGCATCTCCTCCACCGCTGGACCAAATGTGTGTCCCGGTGTAATTGGGGCATCCAGCAATGGGGCCTTATCAGGTTCCTGCACTCTCGCCTGTGAGAGCCAGAGCTGCCTTCTGGCCACCACCAGAGACGCGATGCTCCTGCCCTGAGCCCGCGCGTTGAGCTGGGCCAGCTTCACCAGCAGTTGACTGACAGTCCCCAACTCGCTTCTGAGGGCCGCCGAAGGGCACTCAGGTAGGTCTTTAATTAGTGCCGCTTGGTAGACCGTCAGCAAGCTGGCCACATTAGAGAGCTTGACCGCCTCTGTGGCCGCAGCGTACCCCTTTTTGAGGTGTACCTCAGTGGTCCTGCACTGCTTATTGGGGCATGCAGGACCTTTCGTCAGCCCCGATAATGTTGGCGTCTTCACCAACGCGGCGAACGCAGCGTCCACAGGTGGGAAGGACGCCAACCCAGTCTCATTTGCCCCCTGCATGTTAAAGGCCGAGGCCTTGCGAGAAGTCGCAGGGGCAGAGGCCGGAGCCCCCCAGGTGGACTGCACCTCCTTAATAAAGTCTGGGAATGCCGGAAGCATCCTGGACTGATGGGACTGGGCTGAAGGCGACTCAAACAAGGAGCGCCGAGGTGGTTCCACCATAGGCCACTCGACGCCCAAGTGGCGGGTTGCTCTGTCCACCACAGACCACGTTGGGTCATTGGTATCTAGCACGTGGAGCTCGGTGTCTTCCTCAGAGTGCTGGGAGGCTACCTCAGCCTCTGTACTGTCCCCCTCTAGGATGTCAGATGCGTCTCTAGACAGTGCATCGATATCCCACTCCCCTTGAGACTGCATTGGAAGAGCGACGACCGGTGCAGGTTGTGGAGGGGCCACTGGCTGACTAGCAATGGGCCCAGTCGGTTGTTCTGGTACTGGAGGCACCACATTTGCTAGGGACATGAGGATGGACTGCTGCCCCATCATAACCTCCATAAATTGAGACATTTTGGAGGTTAGCTCCGCCACCCCCGACCTGTCTCTGTATCGCCTGTCCCGACGAGGGGAACGAGAGCGTGCTCTCCGTCGAGGCGATCTGGAGTGCGACCTAGACTCCCGACGGGGGCGCACCCTACGAGGGGAGTGGCTACGCTCCCGAGCGCGTCCGGTGGGGGACCTCTGACCAGCCGTTAGCTGGGAGGACGGGCTCCTGGAGAGCTGCAGCCGCCCTGGCGGCGTCGCCGTAGACGACGGCGGGGCAGAAATGGTGTGGGACGATCCAGAGGAAGGAGAGTGCCCACCCACTGCTTTCTTCGCCCTTTGGCGGAGGGTGCGTGTCTGGAAACCAGCACAAAGATGGCAAAAAGCCCTATCCGCCAACGCGGATGCAGCGTGCTCTGGCCCCAGACACGCCACACAGTCCTCATGGGGATCGCTCGCTGGCAATTTTGCCTGGCAGGTGACGCAACGGTGGAACCCGGACATGGTTGCCACTCTGACCCTGAACGTCGAACGGCGAAGCGTTGAACGTGAAGGTACGTGCACCAAGCGACGAGGCGCCGAAGCGTCGAGTGCACTGATCGTTAAGGCGTCGATGCGCCGAGCGCCGAAGCGTCGAGCATCGAGGTGCGTGCACCGAGCGTAGAGGCGTCGATGCGCTGAAGTCCCCAAGCGCAGACGCGCTAGCACCAAGCGCTGATGCGCTGCACAAAGCGCCGAAGCGCTGCACCAAGCGACAAAGCGCCGACACCAAGCGCCTAAGCGCAGCACGCCGGAGCGTGAGTACCGAGCGTAGAACGCTAGCACAGACGCCTAAGCGTCAGCTGACCCGCAGAGCGGAGACGCTAAGTGCTGGTACAGTGTCCTGGATGCTGTGCACTACTTACCTGTTGGTGCTGGGGATTGTGCTTGGTGGTCGTCTTCCTCTGTGTAGTGAATGGGATTTTTTTTTTTTTTTTTTTTTGAATGCTGCAGCAGCACTAATGGTAGTGATTATGTGACTGGGGCACAAATATATGTGGGCACAGTACAACTACCACGAGGTTGTTTTTTTTTTTTTTTTTTTTTTTTAACACACCGCAGGCGGTACGTGGGAGACAGCAGTGCAGGCTCCACACACGCGGTCTAGCCAAGGCAAGACCGGGGCTGCAGACACGCGCGCGGCCAAGGCCAACGCAACGTGCGTCACAAAATATATAATACACACAGAATATATATAATTTTAATTACAAAACCCAAAACACAACACTAATAATCAAAAATAATTATGAACACAGGAAAGACGGGAGACCACGAGACAACGCGATGCAAAGCAAAGCGTGAAGGAAATATATAAAATATATAAAAATATATACACAATTATATAATCCTTAACAAATAATAACGACTCCGAAGAGTGTAACTGAAATCAACTCAGAGAAGGGGCAATAACCAGCTTCTCAAGCTTAAGCTTATCGAGTACAATCAGCTACGAGCTCTAATACCTACCGCTACCAATGCTGAAGACAAAAGAGGAAGTGAGTCTCTGCGCGCTGCGTATAGTAAGCTCCCAAGGGGGCGGGCTTACGTGGCAGCTCGCGCAGAGGCCTATCGGCAGCTTTGCTATAAAAGCTCAGCCAATCGCTACTGCCTGACGGCAATATCCCATACCTTGATGGTTATTTTCGACTTGAAAGGGAACTTTCTTTTGTGCAATGTATTTATATGATGGAGCGCACGCTTGCAGATATTGGCAGCGTGCTGTTGTAGCATTTAAATGCATTTGAATTAAACAAAGCAAGCTTCATAAACGCAAAGCTTACCGGACGTTTGTTTCAAATAGCTGAAGCAATATTCAACCGAGCTGCTTATCGGCTGTTGGCAATATCAAGAAAGGGCGCAAAGTACCGTGACAGAGATTTAAGAAAGCAGAACCAGGGAGGCAGGGACTTCTAGAGTTAAGAAAGAAGCCATCAGTTACAGGTTAATGTACATTTACCGTTTGTTTTGTTTAAAAAAAAAAAAAAAAGCTTTTGCGTGGAGATGGTTTATAGCAACCCGCATAGCAACACTGTGTATTTGTAGCCTAATTAATCTCGTTTATGTTTGTTTACTTTTAAAGCAAAACATGTCCACATGTTTTTTTTTTGTTTGTTTGTTTTTGTTTTCTTTTTTTTTTTTTTTAAATTTTAGTCGTCGCCAATTATTTTACCCCGGTTTTCACCACAATTTAGCATGCCCCATTATTATCTGTATCCCCGGCTCACCGCTCGCAACCCACCCGCCGACTCGGGAAGCGGCGGCTGGAACACGCGGCCTCCGAAACGTGCTCCTGCCAAGCCGTCATTTTTCGCACTGCAGATCCACAGCAATGCCACCAGACCTATAGTGCCGGAGGACAACACAGATCTGGCGGCTCCGCTGCAGAGCCACAGGCGCCCTATCGGCCACAGGGGTTGCTGATGCGCGGTGAGCCGTGGATTCCCTTGCCGACCTAAGCCCTCCCTACCCGGGCAGCGCTCAGCCAATTGTGCGCCGCCCCCCTAGGAACTCCCGGTCACGGTCAGCTGTGACATAGCCTGGATTCGAACCTGCGATCCAGGCTATAGGGCACATCCTGCACTACGCGCGGAGCGCCTTTGCTGGATGCGCCACTCGGGAGCCCCCCACATGTTTAAAGCAGTTGGCGTGTTGTTTTTTTTCACTAACCTTTTTATGGATGTGTAAATGCTTTTTCTATCGATGATCGCAAATCCGACTTTTTCACATACCCGCCTATACCCCAGTCCACAGGGGGTCGGATATGCGACGTTGTACTGTACTGAATATATAATGGTTCCCCTAGCTATTTGTGGTCTTATGCTGCCATCTAGTGGAATAATAAGGGTATGTATTTTTAAAAAAAAAACAAGCTTCCAGATAATACATAACCTTATTACTCCGCTAGATGGCAGCAAGTTTTACAAATGTGTTCGATTAATTGTCCTATTTTAAATTATTTTATTTTTAACAGGTCTTGCAAGAGTCTCATAAAGATCACGAAAGCATAAATGACAGTGCAGCTAAAGATAGCGTAGAGGACACTGCTGAATCAGAATAATTTCCTCCAGCAGGGTGTAGTGTAGGTGTAGAAAGATGTCAGATAGCAGTCCAAACACCGAAATAGAGATTGCCTTACAAAAGCGTTGGTAAGAGTACAATTTAACACGGTAGTAATACAGTAAAGGGACTTTCATAAAAACAAGATACCATCATATTTCACAATCGGGGCACTTACTGAGTTACAGACATAAGTACTGGCACTCCCTGTCTGAACTCAAATAATGTACCTGCAATCTTTACTATTACCTGCTGGGATGCACGAGTGTTCAATAAACTTCAAAAACATATCACTGTTAAATAAGCATAGTTTAATTAACAGTATGTATTAAACTAAATAAATTAGTGAATAACATTGTTTCAATTGAAGGATGCCAATATTTTCTTCTGCGACTGAAGATAGATAGAAAGTCTAGTAATCTCGCTGTATACAAGGATACAAAAGGTAAGGCTACACGTCAAACTGACGTGGTTTGGATCGTATTGATTAGGATTTTCGGCGTTAAATAATGTTTCTTCTAAAGTCTCTTTAAAAATGTCATCCTCCTCACTCTCCGAGGTTTCAACATCCTTTTTTAAAAACACTTGCTAGCTCCCTGCGTAGCCATGCTGCTTCTGTTCAGCTGGGTCCACACCTGAGTCGCTTATGTGGACGTCCCTGCAACTTGAACCAGCTGCTTGCAGTAGAGCCGGGCTCTACTTTCCAAGCAACCGCCTGAGCGACTTCTGCAGACATCGCGATCACGTGGCAATTCGAGAACTCTGATTGGTTCTTAAAATGCTGACTGAACGGCTTGCTTACCTGTCATGAAGAAGCGCTAATTTTAAAAATGTCGGCGGTAAAATTAAACGGTTTCGTCCAGTTTTTAAGTGGCGTTGTTTTTTTCTTTAGGGAGTATGTTATTTAAAGTAACAACAGTTGAAAAAATAACAGCCAACTCTTCCTTGTTAATTACTGGACACATTACCACCTGACCTAAAAAACAGAGTCACCTCAGTTGTCAAAAAATAAATAAAATTCTAAACTTGTAGACACGGGAAAAAGAAGAAAAAAAACGTGTCAACTCAGTTGTCAAAACCAAAACAAAAAAAATGCTCTCAGTTATCATAAAAAAAAAAAGAAACTTGTAGACGCGGGAACCTTGGACACAGCAATTGCGCGATTTCGGGAGCAATTGGGTTGCGCAACTGAACGCTCAGCTGAGGACCCGGCTTTAAACTTCCCTTACCCTGCGCACGTCATATAGCAACGGGAGGAGTTCCATAGCAACCACTGAAACAGGTTTCCTGTTTACCAAAACGCCGATTTAAAACTTAAAATTAGACTGCTTTCCAGCAACTTTTGAGTAAAACAGAATATTGGAGTTTGTTTTGGGATATGGAAAATAGTTCTTTTTTTATTAAACCCCCCCAAAGGGTTCCTTTTTGCGTCCAGATAGCAGAGCTTGTGTTATAGAAACCCATTTCAGATAGAGCATGCTTCAGGATTAAAATAAAGGACACTGTTTCATTCGTTATAGGATCAGGAAGGAGACATTAAACAATGCATGTTCACATATAGTACTTCCATACTGCTGTGAGGAGCACTATTGGATACAAAGGTGTGGCCTCGGAAGGGTGTTGGTGCCACCACCATTAAAAACCAAGTAAGGTCTTGTAAAAAGGACTATCAATGTCAATGATATTGTTGTTGTTATTATTTATTTATTTATTTATTTATTTGTTTGTTTGTTTGTTTGTTTGTTTGTTTGTTTGTTTGTTTCTTAGCCGACACCCTTATCCAGGGCAACTTACAACACAAAAGCACAGCTCTAGGGGGAAATGTTTCTTATTGTGTAGCGTTCTGAATTTGGGAGTCGTGTGGATAAACGAAGGGAGGCCTCAGTTAGGGCTTTCCTATGTAAGCAATGTGAATACAGCTTTTTTGCTTTATTTACAGTACAGTACCCAACTGTTTACAGAAGTGTCTGTCTGTCTGTCCTCCTCTCCAACAGACGCCTCTCCACCCAGTCACCTATTGATAGCCTGCATCGTGCTGGGAGCTCTGCTCTTTGTGGTGTTGATCCTGTTAGCCGGGCAGCTGCAGCACAACAGGATGCTGAGGAGAGGTAGGGAACAAATCCCTTTAAAGAGACGCAAGCTCAGGAAGGTGACACACTCAGGTTCTAGTGCGCTGTTCTAGGATTGTATTCAGTAATGCCCTACATCGGCATTTTAAATCTGCAGTGCTTTCCAGACAACACAGATGCACTACCCAGATCCTATATAGCAGCGGTCATTGTTCTGTGCATCTCAGATGACAATTTAAAAATCATTTTCTTTTATTAATGATCTGGTTAGAGAAAAAGCTTGTATTGACCCACATGTGCAATACCAGCCTGCTGCAGTAGGGGCAGCAGAGGACACAATCTTGACAAGTTCTGTCATTAATGAAAGAGCTGTTAAAATGGCAGTTTTAAATAAAGAAACAAAATGGTGTTCTTGCACTGTGGCTCACTGAAGGCTGTGCTGTTCAGTACAGTGTGTGCAGAGCTGTGTCACTGTGAATGAGAGCCTGTTTCCTCCCATAGGGATTGCTAAGGAGGAGCCTGACCCCTTCCATGAAGCCATTTACGAGGAGATTGAGTACAAACAGGCCAGACAGGGATCCTATGATGCGCCCAGGAGAGGTGAGTAAGAGGGGAGGTGGAGTGGAGAAAGAGAGAGCCAACACACACATCACACTGCCACACAATCCACAAACATGACTCAAAGCAGCAGACTTGTAAACCTCTCATCACAGGAAACACTACAAAGAGTGGGAGACAGACAGGAACAGAGCAGCAAACAGTGGATAATATGGGAGAAGTGCATTATATTAAAAAAATACATACAATCAAATGACTTTGTGTATGCCTTAGACACCATCAACAAGTAGAAACCACAAGGATATTAAATCAGTTACTTAGATTATAGATCACAAAACCACTGTTTAATTTACTATCCTGAATTCAGTAATCCAAACATTGAACAACAGCTACAATAGTAGTCAGTGTGCAACAAGTAGCAGGTAGTGAATTTGCAGAGTGAAAGCAGGCAGCACTAACCCTGTCTTCTGTTCCAGGGAGTTTCCTTTCTGATGAGCTGCCCTCTGACTACAGTGATTTGGAGGACAGTGAGGGGAACCCCATCCCAGGTAAGGGGGGGCTGTGTTACAAACCTATGAAGAAACAATTCTCTCACCTGTATCACCGATTCTGTTCTCTGTCTGGTTTAGGTGAAGCAGTGCTCTCTCTGGTCTGTAACACTAATGCTGTTCTCTGTCTCTTTTAGGTGAATCGATGCCCTCTCTGGAAGGAGAGACCCCAGGGTACTATGACGATGCCGTCCCTATGAACAGTAACCCAGAAGATTTATCAGGTGAGTTCTTGCAGACAAGCCCTGTAGAGGAGCCTTGCACCAAACCCAGTCTTCGAGAAAGTAAATGTATTCAATCAGGTTCCTAATTTAGCTCACGTCTGTCAAACCCTCAGTAACTGCAATTGTTTGTGCAGGTACGTCCCAGGACTGTGCAACATCCCCCGCCATGCCCGTTGAGCAGTAGAGTGGGTTTGATTCTAGGGTGCCAACTAGTTTTTCTACATTTGATGGGTTAAACTGTTTACATAATGTTATGTAAACAGTTTAACTTAGCACTCTGAACCATGTAACTGTTAGTGGACAATAAGATGGAGTTAATATGCTGAGGGTGAAAGCAGGTCAAACTCCAGAGCTAATCATGATTCCTGTTCCTAGGGAGTTTCCATTCTGACGAACTTCCCTCTGGCTACTATGATGTGGAGAACAGTGAGGGGAACCCCATCCAAGGTAAGGGGGACTGGAGTCTACAGTGGGGAG
The DNA here is from genome assembly GCF_902713425.1 of Acipenser ruthenus. Lineage (NCBI taxonomy): Eukaryota > Metazoa > Chordata > Actinopteri > Acipenseriformes > Acipenseridae > Acipenser > Acipenser ruthenus. The sequence goes on along the minus strand of NC_081226.1, from coordinate 6,540,001 downwards.
GGATTGGGAGGGCCCCTCAGATAACCTGCCCCAGGAGCAGCACGCTGTGGGGGAGCCTGTAACTGCCCCACTCCCACCTCTTCCAGCAGGTGTCACTACCAGGCAGTGGAGTTTGAGAAGTTCTGAATCTCTCAGAAAACACCCATGGCACTCTAATCACACCCATTGCTTAAACCAATCCCTGACCCCAGATCTGTGTGAACCCTCCCACTGCGTAAACTCAACCAGTCCTTGATTGTGTGTGTCTCTCTTTGGCAGGTTTTCCCCTCACTCCCCCTGGAGAGGAGAGTGCCCGGGCCGCACTGCCCCCTGAAGAAGGACCCGCTGCACCTGACAGGACTGACTACGATGACGTTGGGGAGGAGTCTCCAGGAGAGGGTGGGGCGCTGTGAGGCTGGCAGTGTGTCTGGAGGAGAATAGAGGGGCAGCTGGAGCCCCCTAGAGTTCTAGAGCTGTAAGAGCGCCATTAACTGTAAACCTGCCAGACAGTTTCACTGCAGTTCCAGTCTTCCTCTGGGATCTCACTGTGAAACTCCATTGGCTGAATATTTAGCAGGCTTCTCATAAAAGTGCTTCATGTAAAAAATGAATGTTGTTGCCCTTTATGCTGCAAAATTGCATCTTGTTACAAACAAGCTGTTTACATCAAATTAGTAAGCATGTCTCGAATGCTAATTGAACTTTGAAAGAAATTAAGAAATTATATTTTCCCTAGAACAATAAATCGTTGATTTCTCAAAGATCAGTATTTTAAAAAAATCCACTGGTTTTGGCAACTAAAATAACTGAAACAGTTCAGAAATATAACTAATAGCCAGTGGGTGGGTGTTTTCAATGTTTTGGGGGAACACATTGTTATAACAATGATTTATGTATCACCCACCTCCATCACCCATCACAATTATGAAGGTATAAGCCTACACAGATTTACAATTGTATCCAACAATTTTTTCACAAGTTATAAGGTTATAATGTGTACAGGAAAATTGGTTGTCAGTCTGCTCTAAGAAATTCTAAATGCTAAAGACATACGAATATATCTGGCATCTTATTAAAACCAGAAAACGTATTTTAATTCAATATTGCCAAAATGTTGCTGTTATATTTTACTGTGAAATTCCCCATTAGTTGATTCTGACTCTGTTAAGGTGTAGCTGGGGAGTAATCAGATACCAGTGTCTGGGAATAGTGCATTCAAATTATTAAAAATAAATAAATATTGTCTGAATAAAAAGTAATCTGTATATTTTGTACCCTTTTTTCTAGCAATGTCTCTCCTTGTCTGGCTTTCTTTTAAATCCAGTCCATAGTCTTTAAATACAGATTGTGTTTTAATAGGGGTCTGTGTTCCCTCTTTCGGTCTGTAATTGTGGTGGTGTGCAGTGTTAAAAGGGATCTGGTTTCAAAATGGATTGTTTTGAAAGTCTATAGTAAAGTTTGGACTTAGAAAATTTTCTGTAACCCAACTCTTGACATTTACCCTGTTTGTAATTCATTTGGAGCTTGTTATACAGAAAAAAAATAAATGTGTTTATTTTATTATTTTAATATGTCTGTTCTGCTTTAATGTACCCTTTCTAAGTGTATAGCATTTCTTGTAGAGTGTTCAATGGCTTGAAGGCTATTAGTCTGTTTTTAAACAATAAAATCTCATTTAACATCTGGCCGATGCCATGTGTTTTATTGTAAAATGTTTTCATGTAACTGTTTAATGATGTAAAAATTAGCAGACATGAGAAATGTGAATCAACAGATGTATTTTTAAAATGGTATCACATTGTCTTTAAAAAAAAATGAAGAGAGCCAAAACGTTTCAGACAAGGAAATATTTATTATCTCAAGAAAACAAACCAGAAACAGAAGTAGTTTCTTTGCAGACAATGTACTTGTTTCTACAACATATGAGGCTTGATCCATAAAATCTAGCAAGAGTCTAAGCAACTTTTAAAAGTTTGGGCACATTTTTCAAACAGCTGCAAATTGAAATTGGGAACTAAATCGTAAATTCTGGACATTGATAAGATTGCTGCTGGCTTTTATAGTTCAGGCCCACTGTTAAATAAATTAAATGCAAGTAAAGAAAGTATAAAGAAAAACAAGATATAAGATCCCATTGAAACGCATTGTACTTTCCTGCCTTCTTCAGTATCGTTTGAAATTAATTTCATTATATAGTACTTCTCCACACCCCCAAGGGGTTTCACCAAAGCTGACGTTGCTAAAACTGGAAATCCCCCCCCCCCCCCCCCCCCTTGCCCTTGTGCTGTTATTATCTTACAAAAGCACTGCATTGTCATTAGAGATCATTTGTTAAGGGACGTCATGGACCATTTGCAATTCAAACATGGGGAAAGCATAGTGAAGTGCAAAATGAATGCACGTGCGATTTTGGTGCCGTCCGCTTTCCGTTCCAACAGTATTTTGAAATTGATACTTAGAGGAATGATCGCTGGGCACCGCCCCCAAAAAAGCCCCAGCAGTCGCATCTTTTAAATCCCAGGAAGGAGTCATTTGTGAACTGTTCCCTTTGCAGGACCTACGATGCGTTCTCTACGTTTTACCTGGGATCGGATGGACTCATTCACTGTCACAAGGTAGACAAGGTGGGTGCTGCTGTCTCTCTAGATGTATATATAGAGTTGAAAACAGAGACAATTGAATGAAGATCATTTCTAGATTATTTATTACACCTCTGGACAAACGCTTTGCATCACCTAGAATTTCAGAATTGAGTCTTCAATAATATATATATATATATATATATATATATATATATATATATATATATATATATATATATATATATATATATAAACATAACTTATGTATTTTATTTTAAGAAACAACAAAATGATATGAATGATATGAATTTTTTTGCCATTTTTTTCATGAAGTATATGGAAAACTACAACACGCTCTGTCATTCAATATGTTACCGTCACATTATTCAGCAGGTTTCATTCGACATTGTGAAGCAAAATTGGTTAATTGTATAGGGTGATGCTAAACTTTCGGCCATAGCTGTAGATCTAGGACCACCTTCATAAAACTCCATTTAGTTCATCTAGAGCCTTTATGAAGTGTTATCGCAGCACCTGCTTATTAAGAGCACAGTTTGCCTCGAGGAAAGGTAGCATCGCAGAGAATAAAAGCAGCCCAACGAAGCACTTTCACAGGGACTCAAACGCCTGTGGACTGAGCGCTAGCAAGAACATTGTAATTGCAAAGCTCTCAAAGCTGGCATTGTTGTTACTTGCAATGCTCTTGGTCTCGGCCGTGCGAGATGACATCCTTCAATCGGGCAGCGATGTTGTGTGTGTGTTTTTTTGTTTTGTTTTGTTTTTTCACATTAGCATTCAAAACCGATTTGAAATCTTGTTTCTCTGAAGTCGTTTTTTTTTTTTTTTCTTAAAAAGGAATATTTTAGTTCCCGGGATCCAAAATGCCACTTCAAGAAGAAAGTTTGCATATAATTAATGCTGTTTCCATTTATTAATGTGATAGGTACACGGTAATGAATGCAAAAAAGACAATTCATTAATTTATTAATATGTCATGCGGCGACTGTCGTGTTAGGCTTCATGTGTGTGCAAGCACTTAACCACTCTGTGTTTATCATTACTAATCTGGACACCAAGGCAGCCTCGCTATCTCTTTCTAATACCTGACTTGTACAATGGCTGCTGTAACGTTTACATTTCCTAAAATATACCTAAGAGCTTGTCTATAGTAAAGGTGTGTATTCCGTCTATATGTAAGGGTTTAGATTTTCATAAAGCTCACCTTTATATGTCCACATGTGTCAAACTGTACTCAAAAGAAAAAAAAAACATGTTTTCATGTCTGCTTTGTCAAGGTAATTCATTATTTTGTGTCTTAAACATATTAAACACTCACCTGCTGTGTTTATAAAATACATCATTTAATACATGTGTTTTCCTAGGAATATAGCATATAAAATAAGATAAACAGGTGGTTCCTTGAGTTTAGATTTTGGTTGCCAACGTAGAGAGTTTTTTCTCCTGCTTTGCTGCAGGAAAAACAAAATGCAGCTTTACATTGTTCTGTTCAAATCTTTGTGTAATCATAACTGAAAAGCATTCAAATATTCATCTATCCGGACAGAAAACCCTTTGAGAAACAGTAGCTTGTGGATATTAAAAAAAACAAAAAAACATTTGTCTGCACTGTTTCCTGCTCGTTTACAAATAACTGTATACTAATAAATTATATTGCAATAAAGGTCATAGTATGCATTTAGAAGTGCTGTTACATCTTCAGATCTGACATTTTTTTTAATTGAAATCTTGCCTCCTCTCAATCCCACAAGATTAGTCTCCCAGTGAGATCAAAACTGCTTTCCCACGTGACCAGAGACCGAGGGTTATGACGTGTCACCATACCTAAGAACATATTTAGCCTGTAGTGTGTTTAACATAGGAAGGGCCAGTGAATACTCAAGTTTGTATCTTTAAAGCTGCACCCTCGATTCTTCAGTTGGTAATTCAGCGGGTCAGCCAGTTATGCCAAAGCTCCAGTAATAAAGTGTTCAACAAGAGAGGTTGTCTCATAAAATGTTCTGTCAGGGAAAGAGGTATCGGTGAAACTTGCTCAGGGAATGTACAGCTATGGTCAAAGGTTTTGCATCACCTAGAATTTTAGAACTGAGACTTGAGTATATTGAAAACAACAAAGCAGTATGTAAGTCAATATGTCAACATAACATTATTCAGCAGGTTTCATTCGACTTTCTGAAGCAAAAGGAGTTAATTCTATAGGACGATGCAAAACCTTTGGCCAGTTATTTTTTGTGACAATGCAGACGTTTTTTGCAGGCTGTTGCACATACATAGTAAGTACAGTTAAAGGAACCTTGAATACATTCTCTGTGTATTACATTAACCATTTTTGCAACAAAAACACATGCCATCCGCCAGATGTTAAATTAGACTTTATTGTTTAAAAATAGAATACAGCCTTCAAGCCATTGCACACTCTGCAAGAAATGCTATACGTTTAGAAATGGTACATTAAAACAGAATAGATATATTCAAATAATAAAAAACAAACTAACATTTTAATATATAAATCATTTTTTATCTGCACACCTAGCTCCAAATGAATTACAAACAGGGTAACTGTCAAGAGTTGGGCTACAAGAATTCTGTAAATCCAAACTTTACAACGGAATTTCAAAACAATCCATTTTCAAACCAGATCCCCTTTGAAACTGCACACCACCACAATTACAGGCTGAAAGAGGGAACACAGACCCCTATTAAAACACAATCTGTATTTAAAGACTATGGACTGGATTTAAAAGAAAACCTGACCAGAAGAGACATTGCTAGAAAAAACGGACACAAAATACACAGACAGCAGACTGCCAAGCGAATTTCCTTTACATTTGGAAATCTGTATATACCTTCATAATTGTGATGGGGGTGCACACAAAAACCATTGTTATAACAATGTGTTTCACAAAACCCACCCAATGGCTATTAGTTACATTATTATTATTATTATTATTATTATTTATTTCTTATCAGACGCCCTTATCCAGGGCGACTTACAATCGTAAGCAAATACATTTCAAGTGTTACAATACAAGTAATACAATAAGAGCAAGAAATACAATAACTTTTGTTCAAGCAAAGTACAAGTGTGACAAACCACAATTCAATAATACAGCAGATAATAGTGATACATTCTGAACTGTTTCAGTTACTTTGGTAGCCAGAAACAGTGATTTAAAAAAAATATATATATAAAAAATACTGATCTTTGAGGTTGCTTTGCAACAATCATAATTTGATGATTTATTTTTCTTGGGAAAATATAATTTCGTAGATTCTTTCAACATTCAATTAGCATTCGAGACATGGTTTCCTAATTTGATGCTTGTTTATAACAAGATGCAATTTTGCAGCATAAAGGGAAACATTCATTTTCTACATGAAGCACTTTTGTGAGAACCCTGCTAAATATTCAGCCAATGGAGTTTCACAGTGAAATCCCAGAGGAAGGCTGGAACTGCAGTGAAACTGTCTGGCAGGTTTACAGTTAATGGCGCTCTTACAGCTCTTGAACTCTAGGGTCTCCAGCTGCCCCTCTATTCTCCTCCAGACACACTGCCAGCCTCACAGCGCCCCACCCTCTCCTGGAGACTCCTCCCCAACATCATCGTAGTCAGTCCTGTCAGGTGCAGCGGGTCCTTCTTCAGGGGGCAGTGCGGCCCGGGCACTCTCCTCTCCAGGGGGAGTGAGGGGAAAACCTGCCAAAGAGAGACACATACAATCGGATTGGTTGGGTTTACAGAGTGGGAGGGTTCACACAGATCTGGGGTCAGGGATTGGTTTAAGCAATGGGTGTGATTAGAGTGCCATGGGTGGTTTCTGAGAGATTCAGAACTTCTCAAACTCCACTGCCTGGTAGTGACACCTGCTGGAAGAGGTGGGAGTGGGGCAGTTACAGGCTCCCCCACAGCGTGCTGCTCCTGGGGCAGTAGGGTGTGCTGTGCTGAAGCGGGGCAGGATATCTGAGGGGCCATCCCAATCCCTCCCCACTGTAGACTCCAGTCCCCCTTACCTTGGATGGGGTTCCCCTCACTGTACTCCACATCATAGTAGCCAGAGGGAAGTTCGTCAGAATGGAAACTTCCTAGGAACAGGAATCAAGGTTAGCTCTGGAGTTTGACCTGCTTTCACCCACAGCATATTAACTCCCTCCTATTGTCCACTAACAGACTTACAGGGTTCACAGTGCTAAATAAAACTGTTTACATAACATTAAGACTGACCCATCAAATGAAGAAAAACTACTTGGCACCCTAGAATCAAACCCACTCTACTGCTCAACAGGCATGGCGGGGGATGTTGCACAGTCCTGAGACTTACCTGCACAAACAATATGCAGTTACTGAGGGTTTGACAAACGTGAGCTAAATTAGGAACCTGATTGAATACATTTACTTTCTCCAAGACTGGGTTTGGTGCAGGGCTCCTCTACAGGGCTTGTCTGCAAGAACTCACCTGATAAATCTTCTGGGTTATTGTTCATAGGGACGGTATCGTCATAGTACCCTGGGGTCTCTCCTTCCAGAGAGGGCATCGATTCACCTAAAAGAGACAGAGAACAGCATTAGTGTTACAGACCAGAGAGAGCAGTGCTTCACCTAAACGAGACAGAGAACAGAACTGGTGATACAGGTGAGAGAATTGTTTCTTCATAGGTTTGTAACACAGCCCCCCTTACCTGGGATGGGGTTCCCCTCACTGTCCTCCACATCATCGTAGTCAAAGGGCAGCTCATCAGAAAGGAAACTCCCTGGAACAGGAGACAGGGTTAGTGCTGCCTTGCTTTCACTCTGCAAATTCACTACCTGCTACTTGTTGCACACTGACTACTATTGTAGCTGTTGTTCAATGTTTGGATTACTGAATTCAGGATAGGAAATTAAACAGTGGTTTTGGGATCTACACTACATACTAAGTAACTACATATTATCTACTGTTTGCTGCTCTGTTCCTGTCTGTCTCGCACTCTTTGTAGTGTTTCCTGTGATGAGAGGTTTACAAGTCTGCTGCTTTGAGTCATGTTTGTGGATTGTGTGGCAGTGTGATGTGTGTGTTGGCTCTCTCTTTCTCCACTCCCCCTCCCCTCTTACTCACCTCTCCTGGGCGCATCATAGGTTCCCTGTCTGGCCAGTTTGTACTCAATCTCCTCGTAAATGGCTTCATGGAAGGGGTCAAGCTCCTCCTCAGCAATCCCTACGGGAGGAAACAGGCTCTCATTCACAGTGACACAGCTCTCCACACACTGTACTGAACAGCACAGCCTTCAATGATCCACAGTGCATGAACACCATTTATTTTCTTTATTTAAAACTGTCATTTTAACAGCTCTTTAATTAATGACAGAACTTGTCAAGATTGTGTCCTCTGCTGCCCCTGCTGCAGCAATCTGGTATCCCACATGAGGGTCAATACAAGCTTTTTCTCTAACCAGATCATTAATAAAAGAGAATGATTTATAAATTGTCATCTGAGATACACAGAACAATGATCACTGCTATAAAGGATCTGGGTAGTGCATTTGTGTTGTCTGGAAAGCACTGCAGATTTAAAATGCTGGTGTAGGGCATTACTGAATACAATCCTAGAACAGCGCACTAGGACCTGAGTGTGTCACCTTCCTGAGCTCGCGTCTCTTTAAAGGGATTTGTTCCCTACCTCTCCTCAGCATCCTGTTGTGCTGCAGCTGCCCGGCTAACAGGACCAACACCACAAAGAGCAGAGCTCCCAGCACGATGCAGGCTATCAATGGGATGGTCATGTCTCTCTGTGGCTGCAGCCTGGATGGAGAGGCTTCTGTTGGAGAGGAGAACAGACAGACACTTCTGTAAACAGTTGGGTTCTGTACTGTAAATAAAGCAAAAAAGCTGTATTCACATTGCTTACATAGGAAAGCCCTAACTGAGGCCTCCCATCGTTTATCCACACGACTCCCAAATTCAGAACGCTACACAATAAGAAACATTTCCCCCTAGAGCTGTGCTTTTGTGTTTATGTGTATAAGAGAGGTGTGTCTGATTCGTTTAAAAGTTGCTGCTTTTACCTGTCAATGGAGAGCTGATAGTAGTTGGAACACCTGTAAAACAAAATGAAATGACTGTTAATATTTGCAATGTAAGCAAGTACTCCCTGCCTAACACAACAGAGCATCTCCACAGTACAGCTAATTCCCCATCTCCCCTGCTCAGATAACCCCCTCTCTCACCTGCACAGGTAACCCATGCGTCCTCTTTGTGGTCGCAGTCATTGTGTCCCAGTGGAGAGTGTCGGCAGTCCCACAGGTGCATCTCGCTGCCCCTGCAGTTCACATCGTCCAGCCAGATGATGCCATTCCCTTGTTCAAACGTAGCCTCACCCCTCCCTGCGCTCTCTGCTGCCCCACAGCCTACTTGTCTGCAGACCACCTGGGCGTCCTTCAGGTCCCAAGAGTCATCGCAGACTGTGCCCCAGGACCCCTCGAACCGCACCTCCACCCGTCCAGAGCAGGTAATTGAGCTTCCAGCTAGCCTCAGCTCTGCTGGCTCTGGAATAAAACAGCAGGGCTTACTGAATCAGTTCAGCACAGAGGCTGCTGTGTGACTATTAGAGGTAGGCTTGGTATTCACATCTAGGAATGCACTGTTCCATTGTTCACTTGAAAAAAAGACACAAACCTTTCCCTTAAGGTCTGTTATAAGTTGTCCTGCTTTGTAGTCTCTTTACTATTGGAAATTATGAGATCGATAATTTTAATCAGCACTGCAGCAGAAAATTACAAATTTGGCTCAAATGAATGGTAAACAGGTAACAATTCACAACTGTGTAGGAATAAGACATCTTTGACATGTTTGGATACCCTTCCCTACCTGTACTTAAAACAGTATTTCTCTGTAAAATGACTAATTGTATGCATTACTTTTACAATTGCATATTTCTATGTGTGATATCAGTTAGAATGAATCTAATAATTCTAAAGGGTCAAGTCAATGAAATACGAACCCACCTGAGCAGTGCTCCTGATTGAGGTCTTCAGAGCAGTTCTTGGGTATGCTGGAGACAGTTGGCTTCTTTTCCACTGCTAAAAACAAACAACAAAATTGTGTTTTATTCACACTGCTAAAGCATGGGTATGTTTTGTGTCTCTTGGTGGTGAGTATAGTGGAGACATGTCCACAGGGAAGCTCACAGGTGCAGTATGCCAACTTGTATCCCTAAAGTTTCATCTTGTAAACTCATACTGAAGGAATGAGTTTACAATCTGGAATATGTAGTGCATTAATCCTGATTAAATAACTAAAACAATTAACAAATAACACTATAGCTGAGCACAGCCCTGCTCTGGCCTCTCCAGTGTGGTGGGTATTACAGTAAGTTTGGTCAGGGCTCAGTATCTGCTGCTCTAGGGTTGGAGACATCAACTAGACCCCTCTTAGAAAGAGCAGTGCCTCCAATAACACAACTTCACGTTGTATTGCTGGTGTTCGGGGAGGCATGTTCCGGTTATCACTGGAACAGGATTTAAAACTGTGGTCTTTCAGGTGGCTGTTTAGCTGCTGAGCCATTAGGTCACCAGCAGAAGAAAAACAGAGAGAGATCTTTACCTTTGCAGTCAATCTCAGCCACCTCATTGTCCCAGCAGTCGTTTTGACCCCAGGGTGAAGATGGACACTGCCACAGTGTAGAGTCATGCCTTCTGCATTTAACATTATCAAGCCACTTGCGTGCAGTGCTAGATGCTGGAAGTGGCATTGATATTTCAGAACTCTCTCCACAGTTGACCTCACGGCATATCATCTTAACTGTGTTTTTATCCATGTCGTTATAGCAGACGCTGCCCCAGGTGCCATTGTAGAAAACCTCTGCCAGTCCAGAACAGCCCCGAGACAGTCTCAGCTTCTTGAACTCTGTGTCACAAACAATAGAAATATGTTAGCAAGATGCATGTAGACATTCCAGGTTACAAAACTTCTGCTTCATTAAAAGATTTTCAGTAAAAGTGAAATCATGAAATGGATTAACTACCCCCTGCCCGGTGGAGACGAGCATACATACTCCTTGGTAGATTTCTTAATTATTGGAAATGTTAAACAAATTGCAATCAAAATAAGCACAAATGCAATCACAATAAATAAATACAAACAGCTCAAGTAAAATATTTTAAAACCATTGTTGTGCGTTTATGTTTTCATTTATATTGCTTCCTTCATAACTTTCATATCTCACTAACACCTTACAAAATCCTACTGTTAAACTGAAAGGTAAAGTCTTATCCAACTGGCCTTTTCCCTTTCTTTTAAAACCAATTACCCGTCTTCATCTATTTTACATTTATCTGGAGAAGCGCTTATTCAACTGTGAAGCAACATGAGGTTATCTAGGAGAGTCACTTTGTGTGTCAAACTTACATTATTACATGTGCATACAGTGAATGTAAATGTGTTTTTTTTTTAATGAGCATAGCCTGTAGTTTCATTTCCTGTGCATGTATGAAGACACAAAATGAGTTTTGTGTGTGTGATTACTTTGCTGCAGCTTTCTATTGGTACAGTTATTGAATTGAAGTGTAAGGGTATGATTCACAGAGTCATGTGTAACATAGAAAGAGTCACAGTAGTAAGATGGCACAGTAGTGAGTGATACATCAGCATACTAAATGAGAATTTTGCATTTATTTTTTGGGGGGCTGGTGGCGAGCTGGTTAGGTATAGTGAGTTATTGCAGTCCTGTACCTGAACACACGACTCCCGTGTCCTCCTTGTGTCTGCAGTTGTGTTGCCCCCACCCTCCTGAGGCACACCCCCACAGAGTCGATTCGTTCCCCTGACAGCGCAGCTCGTCCAGCCAGATGGGTCCGGTCCCCTGGCCGAAGGAGGCTGACACTGAGGCGTTGAGTGCAGTCCCACACTGGAGCTGCTTACACACCACCTCAGCATCTGCCAGGTCCCAGGAGTCATCGCAGACAGTCCCCCAGGAGCCGTTGTGATAAATCTCCACCCTCCCAGCGCAGGCACCTCCTCCCCCAACCAGCCTGAGGGCCGTGTGATCTAGGGGGACAGAATCACAAGCACACATCAATAACACAATCACTGCAGCTTATGCACAGAATCAGTTAGTAATAATATAAATAATAACCCTATGATAATGCGTGCCCATTTTCAGATAAGAATCCTTGTCACAGACTGTACCCATGGCAGTAATGTCAGTATAGTCACATTGAAATAACTTATTAACACAAGAGTTTGAATTGCACTAACCTGAGCAGAGCGTGGTCCCTTCATTACTGGTGTTGCATTTACTTGGTAGAGGTCCGACTCGACCTGCTTGTGCTGGTAGCAATGGACCTGAAGATAATAAGAGTGAGCAGGGGGGGGAATGAAACACGTCAGAGCTGAAGGAACAGCACCATTATTTACTGCATCTACAGCATCTACATCAGTCTACAGTTTGTTATCTTGTATGTTGAATCAGTTAAAACATAAACATGGTTTCAGAGTAATTCTGTTGTTTGGGCACTGTCTGTTCTTCCACCTGGAGCAAGCTCAGAGCTATTCAGAGATTTAGCTTTATAGAGAAATGAATAAACTCATAATGGTATTGAGTGCTTTAGAACTCAGAACCAACATGGATAATTGAGAACTTAATTAAAAGTGTAAATGGCATTTCTAACTATATAAGCTTAAATGTGAGACTGTTTGCTTTATTTGTATGCATACATAATGTATAAAATATCATAAACTGTACACATCTAATACACCCCAAATATGGGAACAATTAATCAATACTAATGGGTATATAAAAATACTGTAACAGTAAATTGATTTAATTTACAATCCCACCAGATGGCAGTAGAAGATCTGAATACCTAGAATACCGAGATGTTTAGCAGATAGGATGTTAAGTTACCTATTCAATCTTCCACCCATTAGAGTGGTTACTACTCACCTGAACAATTCACTCCTGCATCATTGCTATGAGTGCAGGCACCTCGTCCCCATGCAGAGATGGAGCAATTTGATATGTGTGTCTCACTGCCATCACAGTCGAATATATCAGCCCGTACATCACCGCTGCCTTGACCAAACCAGGCCTGTCCCAGGACTGATACAGCGTACCCACAATTCAACTGCTTGCAGAGAACTGTGGCGTCCTGTAGATCCCAATAGCGATCGCAGACCGTCCCCCACTGACCATCGTACTGCAGCTCCACTCGACCAGAACAGGAGTCCGGGCCACCCACCAGCCTGTACTCAGTGTACCCTGCACACAGGGCAGCAGAGTGTGAGCAGGGCACAGCACAAGCAGAGAACCAGGGCATGGGGTTTGCTTTACTCTAGCTATCAATCACAAAAGGGTTGCTATGTTCTTGTAATACTGGCTGCAAGGGCATGATTGGTGGGCATGCATTTCTTTAGCTTTCTAATAGTTATGCACCAGTATTCATTTAATTACAGACTTCTGAAGAGTGACACTCATCTAGAACAACCCAAACCCTCACACTCTCGGGTATATGATCAAAAACAAGCTTGCCAAAAATGAAGCAGCATTAAGCTAGCGGTATAAAACTGGTCAATTTCTATTGAAAGTAATGGCCCCATTGTATCCAATATATATAATAATGCTTTATGGCATGCTAAGCTTCTTGAGATTACATTGGACATATGCATATAATATAAACATGTTATCTGGTTAAAAAAAGTTCTCACTTTGCATGTCTTGCTTTCTTTTACACTTGAGCCTGCTAAAGCAAAAACACAGAGCCCACATTGTAAAAACTTTGATAAAGAATCCTTGTTGAAACATTTGTCCAAATGACTTGCTTGCTATCCGCCCACAATGTTTATAGCCCCTGATTAATAAACAAGAATAAAGACTCACCGAAACAGACAAGGCCCACGTCGTTCCTGTGTGTGCAGCTCTGCTTCTTCGTGTCTGTAGTGCGACAGTCATAGAGCCGGGATTCGTTTCCAAAGCACTGGATCTCCTCCGACCAAAGTTGCCGACAGACAACCTCTGCATCCTGCCGGTCAAAGCCAGCATCACAGACCGTGTTCCAGGCGCTCCCACGCAGTACTTCAACTCTCCCAGAGCAGAGATCGCTGCCACCACTGAGCCGCACTCCTTGACCTGGAATCATAAAACTGCAGATATTTAGACTCTGGTGCCAAAGCAACAACCTGTAAATGGTTTGCAGATTTAAATCTATGGTGAAGATCATTTTGCATGCAGTAAATGTGAAGCCTGTTTGAGATTCCATCATGCTCAAGTGTATTCCTAAACCTTGTTAATTAGACAATTATAATTGCAGAAGTGTCAGGTTTTTGGTACTTGTGTCCTAAGTTATTTATGTATCTATTATTCACTTCATTTCTTAATTAGTAGTAGTTAGTTTCACTATTTCAGTAGTTGTGTATGTATTTATTTTTGATTTTCACAATTATTAGTCATGATTGTTGGTTTTGACTATTAGTTAATTAGCACGTCTGTGGAAATTGCATGTATATTAAAGCTGGCATGTTAGATGTTAGCTCTTTTTAGGGGAAAGTAATTAAGGTTATAAATGGGATATACATTTGCATAAAATTATTTTAAAATACTACAGATAACAGTTGTATTTGTATTGTGTAATTAATTAGCTATTTACCTGGAAATATATGCTTGATTTTTTTTTTTTTATATAAAAGTTTTAAATGTAACCCTGACCCTTATTTTAAACTATACAGCAGTGTGGAGTAGTGGTTAGGGCTCTGGTCTCTTGACCGGAGGGTTGTGGGTTCAATCCCAGGTGGGGGACCCTGCTGCTGTAACCTTGAGCAAGGTACTTTACCTAGATTGCTCCAGTAAAAACCCAACTGTATAAATGGGTAATTGTATGTAAAATTATGTGATATCTTGTAACAATTGTAAGTTGCCCTGGAAAAGGGCGTTGGCTAACAAATAAATAATAATATCATTGACATTGATGGTCCTTTATACAAGACCTTACCGGGTTTTTAAAGGTGGTGGCACCAAACACCCTTCTGAGGCCATTCCAGCTGACAGCCACACCTTTGTATCCAATAGTGTTCCTCACAACAGTATGGAAGTACTATATGTGAACATGCATTGTTTAATGTCTCCTTCCTGATTCTATAACGAATGAAACAGTGTCCTTTATTTTAATCCTGAAACATGCTCTATCTGAAATGGGTTTCTATAACACAATCTCTGTATCTGGAGAAGGCAAAAAGGAACACTTTGGGGTTTTAAAAAAAAAAAATATATATATATATATATATATATATATATATATATATATATATATGCTCCTCGCAGGATGTGCCCTATAGCCTGGAGATCGCAGGTTCGAATCCAGGCTATGTCACAGCTGACCGTGACCGGGAGTTCCTAGGGGGGCGGCGCACAATTGGCTGAGCGCTGCCCGGGTAGGGAGGGCTTAGGTCGGCAGGGGAATCCACGGCTCACCGCGCATCAGCGACCCCTGTGGCCAATAGGGCGCCTGTGGCTCTGCAGCGGAGCCGCCACATCTGTGTTGTCCTCCGGCACTATAGGTCTGGTGGCATTGCTGTGGATCTGCAGTGCGAAAAATGACGGCTTGGAAGGAGCATGTTTCGGAGGACGCGTGTTCCAGCCTCCGTTTCCCGAGTCGGCGGGGGGGGGTTGCGAGCGGTGAGCCGGGGATACAGATAATAATTGGGCATGCTAAATTGGGGTGAAAACCGGGGTAAAAATAATTGGCGACGACTAAAAAAAAAATAATTAAAAAAAAAACAAAAAAAAACCCTCCAAAGTTCCGTTTTACTCAAAAGTTGCTGGAAAGCAGTCTAATTTTAAGTTTTAAATCGGCGTTTTGGTAAACAGGAAACCTGTTTCAGTGGTTGCTATGTAACTCCTCCCGTTGCTACATGACGTGCGCAGGGGAAGGGAAGTTTAAAGCCGGGTCCTCACCTGAGCGGTCAGTTGCGCAACCCAATTGCTCCCGAAATCGCGCAATTGCTGTGTCCAAGGTTCCCGCGTCTACAAGTTTAATTTTTTTATGATAACTGAGTGTTATGTATGTGATCTGTGTAATTGATTAAGGGCACTACTTTTCTGGTGTAAGTTTACCATAGTTCCGGTCAGAGGTTCGATAGTGTAATGATACTGAATGTAGGAGTGTGTTTGTGGCGCGCTATGTTCTGAAGTAAAAACATGGTTCCAGCAGTCAGAGTGTATGCCTCTTTACTTAAGAATAACATGTTAATAGAGTAACATATACAATAAATTGGCGACGAGTGTCGGATAGCCTGCGTTGTTAAAAAAAAAAAAAAAAAAAAAAAAACCGAGAAAGAAAGGAAAACGGACCGGAGAGCAGCCAGCTACGTAAAAAAAAAGACACAGAAAAAGAGACTGCATACGTGAGTAAGGAAAAACAATATAAGCAAAAATGTCTGCCTGTGTGGGAAAAATGGACGTGTTTGATAGCACAATAGAAGACTGGGCCACATATGTCGAAAGGCTTGAACAGTACTGTAAAGCTAATGAAATCGCTGATGAAAAGAGGGTAGCGGTCTTACTGAGCGTAATGGGTGCAAAAACCTACAGCTTGTTACGTAACCTCACAGCGCCAGTGAAGCCGGCTGATAAAACTTACACGCAGATTGTTAAAGTGTTACAGAACCACTTATCTCCAAAACCACTGGTAATTGCCGAACGTTACCGTTTCCATAAGCGTAACCAGCAAACAAATGAAACCATATCTCAGTATATAGCAGAGCTGAGACGGCTAGCGGAACACTGTCAGTTTGGAGAAGGCCTTGGAGATGCTTTAAGAGACAGGTTAGTCTGCGGGATACACAATGAAAGCGCACAGAAACGTCTTTTGACTGAAAGAGATTTAACCTTAAACCGCGCTACTGAAATAGCTGTGTCAATGGAGACCGCGGCAAAAGACGCAACAGAGTTACAACAGAAGGCGACAGTAGAATGCGCTACACACAAACTTGCTGCTAGACGTACTAATGCAAAAGAGATATCTTGTTTTCGTTGTGGAAAGAAATCACATGACGCAAGTGACTGCTGGTTTAAAGACAAAGATTGCAGACAATGTAATAAGCGAGGTCACATTCAGAAAATGTGTAAATCAGCTGCTAATGTAAAACGACCGCAGCAGTGGAAAAGGAAAGTCACGTCGATGCACCACGTCACAGAAACAGATTCTGACTCACCCGAAGAGGGTTTAGCTTGCCTTGAACTATTCAGCTTAAAAGAAACGGATCGCAAAATAATTTGGATCACACTACAAGTTGAGGGAAAGACACTGAAAATGGAGCTAGACACTGGGTCTGCCTTATCAGTAATTTCTCATGAAGAGTACTTAGAACGTTTTCCAAATGTAAAATTGCGGTCAACCCCAGTCTTGCTGAAAACTTATACAGGAGAAAAGATTTCCCCAATAGGCCGGATTCCTGTAAATGTAACTTACAATAATGTCAAGTACCTCCTGGATTTGTATGTAATTAAGCACGGAGGACCACCACTGTTAGGACGGGAATGGCTGAGGAAGATTCAACTGGACTGGCATTCCATTAAAGCCCTGCGGGTGGCGCCAGAAACAAGTGACAGTTCTACAAATGATAAACTAACTGATTTATTAAACCAGTCATCACAAGTGTTTCAGGATGGCATTGGTACCCTGAAACACATGAAAGCCAAAATTGTGCTGGAAGCTGAGGCTCAGCCAAGGTTCAACAAAGCGCGGCCTGTACCCTATGCTATACGCCCCAAAGTAGAAGCTGAACTGAAGCGTTTAGAAGAGGCAGGCATCTTGTCTAAGGTGGACTGGTGTGAATGGGCAGCACCAATAGTGCCAGTAATAAAAAAAAGTGGAGATCTGCGCATTTGCGGTGATTTCAAAGTCACTGTGAACCCTGTACTGCGCGCTGATCAATACCCTCTGCCACGTATTGAAGATATTTTCGCCTCATTGGCAGGAGGTGCAAGATTCTCAAAGATAGATTTGGCTCAGGCCTATTTACAAATGGAAATGGAAGAAACATCAAAGAAATTTCTTACTATTAACACACACAAAGGCCTTTTTCAGTACAACCGTCTAGTGTTTGGCATTGCATCAGCCCCAGCGATCTGGCAGAGGGCCATGGATCAAGTCCTACAAGGCATACCAGGTACGCAGTGTTACCTAGATGACATCATCGTGACTGGAGCGGATGATAAGGAACATCTAGAGAACTTGCAACGGGTACTAACTAGGCTGTGTGAGTATGGACTGAGAGCTAACAAAGACAAATGTGACTTTTTCAAAGAAACCATAGCCTACTGTGGCCATACCATTGATAAGCAAGGCCTACACAAGTCACAAGACAAGATTGATGCTGTACTCAGAGCGCCGCAGCCACAAAACGTAACACAACTTCGATCTTTCCTGGGATTGATTAACTACTACCACAAGTTTCTGCCAAATATGTCCATGGTGTTACACCCTTTGAATGCTTTACTGCAGAGTGGGAGCAAATGGGAGTGGTCTGAGAAATGTAAACATGCTTTCAAGGAGGCTAAAACACTGATTACTTCAAAGAAGGTACTCACTCACTATGATCCATCCTTACCCATTAAGCTGGCTTGTGACGCTTCCCCCTATGGAGTTGGTGCTGTGTTATCGCACAAGATGCAGGATGGCTCTGAGAGACCAATAGCTTTTGCGTCAAGATCTCTTTCAGCAGCAGAACGCAATTATGCTCAGATTGATAGAGAGGGCCTAAGTCTAGTGTGGGGAGTAAAGAAATTTAACCAGTATTTGTTTGGCAAGAAATTCACATTGGTCACTGACCACCAACCCCTAGTCTCCATCTTTAACCCCAGGAAAGGTGTTCCGGAAATGGCAGCTGCACGGCTACAGCGTTGGGCTTTGTTCTTAGGTGCACACTCCTATGACATTGAATTCAAGGGCACAAAGCACCACGGTAATGCAGATGGCCTCTCACGACTGCCGCTGGAGACACTTAACCAAGAGACTGAGCCAGATCCTGTTGACATGTTGTACGTAGCACAGATGGACGTGTTACCAGTAACGAATGCTCTGATACAAAAGGAGACTAAGAATGACCCTGTCCTGGCTAAAGTGTATGATATAACCGTAAAAGGTTGGCCAACACATGGAGACCCCCAGTTGTCTGCTTTCTATGCACGGCGAGAGCAGCTGTCAGTGTATCATGGATGTGTTATGTGTGGCACCAGAGTTGTCATACCCTCTAAACTGCGATCAAGAGTGCTTGAGGCGTTGCATGATGGCCACTTGGGAGTGGTTAAGATGAAGGCACTGGCCCGCAGCTACGTCTGGTGGCCTGGCATAGATCAACAGATTGAAGACTTAGCAAAAGGGTGTCCAGGATGCCAACAAATACAACACATGCCTAAGCTAGCACCACTGCACACATGGGAGTGGCCCTCCACCCCATGGCAGCGAGTACACATTGATTACGCCGGACCCTTCATGGACAGAATGTTTCTTGTAGCAGTGGACGCACATTCAAAGTGGCCGGAAGTTTTCTGTGTAAAATCTGCTACGTCCGCTAAAACAGTTGAGAGTCTGCGAACACTCTTTGCACGGACTGGGCTGCCTGAGCAGATTGTGAGTGATAATGGAACCCAATTCACTTCAGAAGAATTTCAAACATTTGTGACGAGAAATGGCATCAAACACATAACATCTGCCCCTTATCACCCAGCCACCAATGGTCTGGCAGAAAGATTTATCCAGACGTTCAAGCAGTCAATGCGAGCAATGGGGAGAGAACCACTGTCAGTACAGCAAAAGCTAGCCAACTTTCTTTTGGCTTATCGAAAGTCGGTACATGCCACAACAAGTCAGACACCAGCTATGTTGTTTATGGGCCGAAATCTAAGATCGCGACTAGACTTGTTAAAGCCTGATCTTCGCAGAGAGGTACAGAAGAAACAGTGTGACCAGCGCACGAGCAAGGGGCCCTTACGAACCTTTGCAGTGGGACAGGAGGTGCTAACAAGGGATTATCGTAATCAGAAATGGGTGCCAGGAGAAATTGCTACAAGATTGGGACCACTCAGCTATACAGTAAAAATTAGTCCAAATCTCATCTGGCGTAGGCATGTGGACCAGCTACTGTCTACAGCTTCCAGGAACCAGCGTAGTGAAACCTCAACTTCCACGCCGGCTGTGTTCCCGGAGCCAGGAATAACCGCCATGGATGAGTCTCAGTGGGCTGTAGACAGTGCTGAACCACTTGGTGGAAATGTAACTATCCCAACTGAAATTCCAGAGACTGCCTGTTCCGTTGCACCCAGACGTTACCCAGAGAGAACCCGGAATCCACCACAAAGGCTTGATTTGTAGTTCACATTTTGTGAAACAATTAATGTTTGTTTATAGTATAAAAAGATCCCATATGCTGTAGCTGTATTGCACTATAAGCAATTCATTTAAGGCAATTTTAAAACTAAGTGGGGAGGAATTGTTATGTATGTGATCTGTGTAATTGATTAAGGGCACTACTTTTCTGGTGTAAGTTTACCATAGTTCCGGTCAGAGGTTCGATAGTGTAATGATACTGAATGTAGGAGTGTGTTTGTGGCGCGCTATGTTCTGAAGTAAAAACATGGTTCCAGCAGTCAGAGTGTATGCCTCTTTACTTAAGAATAACATGTTAATAGAGTAACATATACAATACTGAGACTAGGTTTTTTTTTTTGGTTTTGGTTTTCACAACTGAGTTGACACTTTTTTTTTTTTTTTTTCTTTTCACCGTGTCTACAAGTTTAGAATTGTATTTTTATTTATTTTTTGACAACTGAGGTGACACTTTTTTTGGTCAGGTCGTAATGTGTGCAGTAATTAACGAGGAATAGTTGTCTGTTATTATTTTTTCAACTGTTGTTATTTTAAATGCCATACTCCCTAAAGAAAAAAAAAAACAATGTTTCTTAAAAACTGGACGAAACCGTTTAATTTTACCGCCGACATTTTTAAAATTGGAGCTTCTTCATGACAGGTAAGCAAGCCCTTCAGTCAGCATTATAAGAACCAATCAGAGTTCTCGAATTGCCACGTGATCGCTATGTCTACAGCAGCTGGTTCAAGTTGCAGGGACGTCCACATAAGCGACTCAGGTGTGGACCCAGCTGAACAGAAGCAGCATGGCTACGCAGGGAGCTAGCAAGTGTTTGTAAACAAAAGGATGTTGAAACCTCGGAGAGTGAGGAGGATGACATTTTTAAAGAGACTTTAGAAGAAACATTATTTAACGCCGAAAATCCTAATCAATACGATCCAAACCACGTCAGTTTGACGTGTAGCCTTACCTTTTGTATCCTTGTATACTGCGAGATTACTAGACTTTCTATCTATCTTCAGTCGCAGAAGAAAGTATTGGCATCCTTCAATTGAAACAATGTTATTCACTAATTTATTTAGTTTAATACATGCTGTTAATTAAACTATACTTATTTAACAGTGATATGTTTTGAAGTTTATTGAACACTCATGCATCCTAGCAAGTAATAGTAAAGATTGCAGGTACATTATTTGAGTTCAGACAGGGAGTGCCAATACTTATGTCTGTAACTCAGTAAGTGCCCCGATTGTGAAATATGATGGTATCTTGTTTTTATGAAAGTCCCTTTTCTGTATTACTACCGTGTTAAATTGAACTTTTACCAACTCTTTTGTAAGGCAATCTCTATTTCGGTGTTTGGACTGCTATCTGACATCTTTCTACTCCTACACTACACCCTGCTGGAGGAAACGATTCTGATTCAGCAGTGTCCTCTACGCTATCTTTAGCTGCACTGTCATTTAAGCTTTCGTGATCTTTACGAGACTCTTGCAAGACCTGTTAAAAATAAAATAATTTATAATAGGGCTAACAATTAATCGCACACATTTGTAAAACTTGCTGCCATCTAGTGGAGTAATAAGGTAATGTATTATCTGGCAGCTGTGTTTTTTTTTAAATACATAATCTTACTATTCCACTAGATGGCAGCATAAGACCACAAATAGCTAGGGGAATCATTATATATTCAGTTCAGTACAACGTCGCATATCCGACCCCCTGTGGACTGGGGTATAGGCGGTATGTGAAAAAGTCGGGTTTGTGATCATCTATAGAAAAAGCATTTACACATCCATAAATAGGTCAGTGAACAAAAACAACACGCCAACTGCTTTAAACATGTGGACATTTTTTGCTTTAAAAGTAAACAAACATAAACGAGATTAATTAGGCTACAAATACACAGTGTTGCTATGCGGTTTGCTATAAACCATCTCCATGCAAAGCTTTTTTTTTTTTTTTTTAAACAAAACAAACGGTAAATGTACAGTAATGTGCAACTGATGGCTTCTGTCTTAACTCGAGAAGTGCCTGCCTCCCCGGTTCTGCTTTCTTAATATCTGAATGGTAACATATAAGGCCCTTGCCCTTATATGTTATCATTCATTGTCTAGTATCATATTCCAGTTCATAAGATGAATGAAACAATGTGAGAATCCTACACTGTTTTCCTGAAACATGCATTTTATACTGGGTTCAGATACCACAACGTTGTGTGGATCTGGAGAAGACAAAAGGGTCACAATCCCCGTTTTCTGGTGAACAGGTAATACAATGAAATGTTTTATTTGTTTGTATATTTTATTGACTAATTAAACAGCCAACACGCGTGTATAACAACAGCCTTGTTTGTGGATCTAAGTATTGAAGGGGGTTTCTGAATTCACTATGTAACACAATTTTTGTTCCTGGGTAGTAAGTGTTATTTCCTAATTGCTTATGCCTCAAAAGTATAGAAAATGGCTATTATTCTCCACAAACTTTGCTTTTGTGACCAGGACAGTGATATTTTGAAATTTACCTATTTCCAATGAGAAAACGGGCGAATTTGTGTCTTTTCGTTCACATAAAGTCAGAAAAAAAACAACATATGAATCCAAATTAACATGTATTTATACTAGTTATTTGTACTATAAGTAATACAAAAATGACTACAAAAGATTTAGAAGTGAGTAGTTTTTCAATATTTACGATTATACTGTAAATCACTTTCACGAATCAGCCCCCAAATGTAGTCTCCCATCATGTTCTCGTTATACTGTCCTTGGTAGCGGCGTTCAAAGTCCAGTATATCCTGGTGGAAGCGCTCGCCTTGCTCCTCCGAGTACGCTCCCATGTTCTCCTTGAATTTATCAAGACGAGCATCAAGGATATGGACTTTGAGGGACATCCTATAGCCCATTGTGCCGTAGTTCTTCACCAGAGTCTCAACCAGCTCCACATAGTTTTCGGCCTTGTGATTGCCCAGGAAGCCCTGAACCACTGCGACAAAGCTGTTCCAAGCCGCTTTCTCCTTACTAGTGAGCTTCTTGGGGAATTCATTGCACTCCAGGATCTTCTTTATCTGTGGTCCGACGAAGACACCGGCTTTGACCTTTGCCTCAGACAGCTTAGGGAAGAAGTCTTGAAGGTACTTGAAGGCTGCCGACTCCTTATCTAGAGCTCTGACAAATTGTTTCATAAGGCCCAATTTGATGTGCAGTGGTGGCATCAGCACCTTCCGGGGGTCCCAACCGTACTCATCATACTTCAAGGCGTCTAGCAAGGTCTTGATGCTGTTGTAATCCTCTTTGAGGTGCACCGAGTGAGCCAGGGGAAGAGACGAGTACTTGTTACCATTATGGAGCAGCACGGCTTTGAGGCTCCTGGATGAGCTGTCAGTGAAGGACAGTCGAAATATACAGGGGTCTGGTCAGGATTTCCGATCTGTCCAAGCTGGTACTGTTTGTTAAAACTGAGCCTAATAATGATACGCTGAAATTGTAAAAGCTTCTCTTCGAATTCCTCAAGAAGATAATCACGCTATTTTGAAAATGTCTGCCTGTACATCACGGATGATTCTAGATCGGTCAGTGACGTCTTTGTTTCTGTACTCAGGTAGTCACGTCTTTTGTTGGTGATTTTAATGCACGCATCACTATACTGTACTCGAATTTAACACCTGGCTATTGCTCGTGCACATCATTTTTAGCTATGTTTTTTTTTTATTTAAATTATGTGAAATTATGTATTTGTGAAGTCAACCTTATTCAGTCATTTATAGATAAAATCTGTTGTGGATCTGTGAAATTGTATTTACATTATGAGAGACAGAGATTATTAAATAGGTATAATTTTCTGTAACGGTACAATGTGTGCTATTATTATTATTACTATTATTATTATTATTATTATTATTAGTCGTAGTCGTAGTTTTGATTAAGCAGTAACTTATACTAAACAGTTCCCTGCTCATATACTGTTGTTATAACACGCATATTGTTCAGGTAGAAAGGAGCTGCTGTGTGTAGAAACAAACAACGATGCAGAAAGTTATCAGCAGTAACATTAAATTCTTACAATATTTTAAATGCTGAAAACAAAAACTATGGCTGGAAAAATAAAAGTGTATTGGGAAATATTCATATTTACATTTGGAGACATTTTAAAAATACTATAACGTTAAAAAAAGAAAATAGAATCAATGAAGTAAAGATTATTTCATCTTCCCTCGTATTGCTGATTTGAGAGAAATCAAACCTTAATACGAGCAGAAATATCTCTTTACACAACCTCGCCTACCTGACGTTTTATCTTTATATATTGACACTCTATTAACAAACATTTCCTCTGTCATTTTATAAACGGATCCAGCAGCCTGTAACTTTATACATTTTCTGATTACTTCATACATTTACTCATGTACGTGGTTATTTGATAAATGAAGTATCATGTTAACAAATGACATCGAGATCTGATAGACCCATCAGCCTCAGGACTATTTTATGTTTTTCCAAGACAGTATTATGTTTCATCATTTTTTGTTAAATCATTTTCATATTTTCCTGTACATTTACAATATTATTCTTCCACATTGATGATTAAGGTAAATCTAGTTTTGTGTTCTGCATTCTGTAAGTTAAATAAACTTTCACTGTGTGTTAAACAGTGAATAATAATAATGAAATAATAAGTTCAGTGTTTCATGAGGCTTCACTTTCCCTGCTATTTTGTAAAGATAATAAAATAAACAAAATTAAACTTATATAAAAGGTTTCCTTATGGTAGACAGGCAGACAGACAGACAGACAGACTGCAGCACTTTGTATTTAGGGACCAGCAACTCGCCTCATGTGTACTTCTTCACCTGCATGAGGTGGACACTGTCCTTTTATATTCACCTGCCTTGATTCAATGACCCTATTGAATAATTGTTTCGTCAACCAATCAGGGTCCCGCATTCTTACATGGCTGGAATGGAGGGAGCCAGGGACAGGGCCAGATTAACCCATCACTGGACTCTAGGCAAACATACACTTGTAGGCCCTACCCTCTAACATGAATAATATCAAACAGCAGACATGTACACACGTTTACACTTACTCCCATACACGTGCCATTTGTTAAGATCAGGGGTGCGTTCAATAGGCAGAGATCTCCAGAGCGTTACGTGGTGCTTTCTATTGAATGACCTGCATGCTGAGAGCGCTCCCTAACAGTAGCGAGTCAAGCTCAGAGCTGCCTCGCTGGAGGTCCAAAAAGGCCAGCCTGCATTATCAGTGCGGTGGCTGCAAATTGATTTTTTCAAATATGGATTTGTGTGATCAACACATGTGTGATAAGTAATATTTTTTGGCTTTTTAAAACTGATTATGTGACGATTGTATTAGAAAAAGAAATATGGACTATTTATAACTTGACAAATATGACAAGATGCTAAACCAAAAAAAAAGTGTCACTAACTTTACATTACAAAAATACAGGAGTTGTAATTACATATATATGTGTGTATATATATATATATATACACAAGTGAGACTGCCCTGCCTACACTGACAAGAAAAAAAATGACTGTGTTGAAACAGTGCCAGTGTCAGGGAGTAAAGTTCTACTTTGCCTACGCATTAATCCAGCCCTGACTAGGGAGACAATTTCCATGCAAGGATAGGAAAAGGTAACCCAATCCCTGCCAGCCCATCACCACAAACACACAACACATACATTCATAGTTTACATTAATATTGTGAAACAGGAGACACTTCACAGTGTCACAGAATTACTCATGAAAATAATCATTCTGATGAAAAGTGAAAAGAGTTTGATGTTTACACCCATATTTATACTGTATAATCGTAGTATTTGAGTTTCCTGATTACAATGAGAACGACTCGGAATGATTGCAAGCATCATACAAAGGGAAGGGGGCTGTCAATCAAAGGAAGACTAGAAACTTAACCTGAAGATACTTACCCTTTAAGTACTGCTACAATCCAATGATTTCTAAATTGATAGATTACAAATGTATCTCAAAACCTGTAATACATCCACACAAAGTGCAACACATTTGTAAACTGGATCACAAATTAAAAAAAAAAAAAAAAAATTGGAAGGAAATTCATCTTAAATATGCAGTGTCAGAGATGAAGACAATGGCAGAAATAGTGATCTGTGTTGATTGATTTAATTACAGAAGCACCTGCCAACCGAGAATCTACTATCAGCGCTCTAGTCTGTCATATTTAATGTCTTGCCCATGAAGATGTTTTTATGTATTATTGAATATGTGTCTGGGATTTCATGTGCATGATACATAAATCAGTGTGATGAGCTGCACATTGGAAGAGTGCTACAGAGGGCAGGTGGTCCTGTTTGTCTGACCCTGTATATTAAGTAAGTGTTTCTGTGATGGAATGTGTGTCTCTTACCTGAACAGATCACTCCAGCGTCACTGGCATGAGGGCAGCCATAGACCACACCCCACCCCCATGACCCACAGTCCCGCAGGGCAGAGTGAGAGCTGTTGCAGGAAACAAAAGCCAGCCAGATGGTTCCAGAACCGGCTCCGAAGTGAGCATCGATTGGTGCTGATACAGCAGATCCACAGCCCAGCTGTTTACACACAACTCCTGCATCCACTATATCCCAGCCAAAACTACAAACTGTCCCCCACTGTCCCTCATGAAGAATCTCCACTCTCCCAGCACAGGGACTGCCTCCATTCACCAGCCTCAGATCATCACCGCCTTTAAAAAGAGAAAAGGGAATCAGAGAAGGGAGTCTGCACAGGCCCTGCCACAAGAGAACACGAGTTTATAATCACACACTATTTACACTGCATGGAGTTGTATTATTCTCCATATCACAGAGCTTCCCAAGTAAACATCAGCAGTAAAACTCCTCTATATATATTTCATGTATAGAAATGTTTTCATGATGTTCCCACGCTGCATAAGGCGTGTGCTAAGAAGGGTTTCCACCAAGTCTCTGAGATAACACTACAGCAGGTAAAGTACCTGACAAATATTAAACTTTTGTAGAAGCGTAGCACAACCCTGATAAGCATGCATACATCATATATAATTGTTCAAATACAAGCTTACTATTGTAGGAAATGTAATTGACATGTATTTGATGCTTCATATTTGGAACTCATAATTATGGTTCTGTTCGTTCTAGCAGTTTTATTTGTATATTTAGAAGCCTGTTCAGAATATACGAGAGGCTCTTTGTAGATACCTAGTTAATGTTCCGCCCAGGCGTTTAGCATCAATAATACAGCAATAAGGGCTGTTTCTGAGGACACTGTAGTGCTTAATGACACGGAGGTGTTACTCTTGGTCCAAAGAAGCAAAGTGAATGACAGAATAAAAGGCAGCAATGGTACAAGAAGCTCTACAATGCCCAGAACAGCGATGTTATTACATCAACGTATTTCTAATTTTTATCAAATGTATGGGGTTTTTTCAAAACTATTTATTAAACATCATGTAATTAGAATTACACAGCAGCGCGCATTACAAAATGCAGTGAGCAGTATTGTGTAGAATGAGTAACATCCTACGGCATTGCTTTTGAATGCTACAAAATGTAAAGTGCAGAGCGCAATTACTGAGTAATGGAAACAGAAATACCAGACATCAACTTTCCATACCCATCTGTGTACAGCATGCAAGTCAGCAGCTTTATTTATTCATTTCTTAATACATTCAAACGACACTATAATAAACACATAAATGATCTTCTCCACACATATATTCACAATGCAGGAGTATCAAGTTCTTCCCGACAATGTTAAGGATACATGGAACACATTTTGATTTCAAGTTTCAAATCAAGAGTTTCTTTTAGTTTTCTTTTTATAGAATAAACACGAGAGTCATGTTATAACAGCAATAAGCCACTCCTCGTGCCTCACAGCCCACCCAAGTGTGCAGTTATTAGGAACAGCACCGAACAACACAGAACACAACCAGAACACTATACAAGTGGAACGGAACCCAACCAGAACACTATACAAGTGGAACGGAACACAACCAGAACACTATACAAGTGGAACGGAACACAACCAGAACACTATACAAGTGGAACAAAATACTTGTTTTTTTTTTACTTTTTATTACATTTTAGTTATTTATTTAATTATTTATTATTACATTTAGACAGTAACCAAAAACACAGTAAACCCTGTCTAATGCAGCTCCTCTACATACCAGCATTATGTATCGGCATCATTTTGGGGTCCCAGACAAAGAAGTAATTTTGTAAAGTTAAAATTTCAGGGTACCTGAACAGAACTCCTATTGTATGTACTTTAGAGTTTTTCAAAGTGTTAAATTAGTTTGTCATTTATACCTTTTTCAGGTACATTACTACATTTCACAGCAGCTCCCTCTATCAAGCAGCACACTGTATTGGGCAGCACACTTTTCTGGTCCTATGCGATGCCGGGTTAGACAGGTTTCTCTAGACACTCTTGCAGGGCTTCTCAAACCCGGTCCTCTGGACCCCATGTGTCTTCTGGTTTTCATTCCAACTGAGCTCTCAATTACTTAACTACAAACGCTTAATTCAACTTATAATTTGCTTAATTAGAACTTTTAAATTGTTCTCAGCTCCTAAAAAGTTCTAAGTTCTAATCGAAAGGATCCTCATTTATTTATTTATTTATTTATTTATTTATTAATTGTATTTCTTAATTCAGCACTGTTGAGTGTTTAATAGCTGTAGATGAATCTCTGTAATATGTTTTACAAATGCTCCATTGCTGACTGGCTGCTTGTTGTATGAAACACATTTCATATAAAGATATTTAGCTGAAATATTAATTGTTAGTGTTTATAGATGTAGTATAGTTCTTTATTTTATTTCAATACTGGAATGTTCCAACTGTAGGATATATTTTCTTCGTCAGACATTGTTTGAATGAAGGGCAGCAACAAAAAAAAAACATTTTTGAGTGTTTACCTTTTCTTAGGAAAATAAAAATTCAAAATAAACTGCGCTATTTTACTTTTCCTATTGCCCCTAAATGCATTTGCACTGTAATACCCTGACACACCCAGGGTCAGCAAGGAAACACAATGTAGCATAACATGAAATAATAATAATAATAATAATAATAATAATAATAATAATAATAATAATAATAATAATAATAATAATAATAATAATAATAGAATGCATTAAGAATTAAGAACATTAAACCCTGCAGTAGACCTATTAGGTTATGTCTGGTTTGACACAATTTAAAAATAATTGAAATAATTCATAATTGTTGTGTTTGTTTTTTTTAAGTTGAAAAAGTCAGCTGAAAATCTTGCTAAATTGTATTTTTATCAGCGAGTCAGATTAGCCAGTCACAATTTCTTCAGGTCAGTTGTAAAGCCTAAATTCAGCTGTACCTGGGTAACATTTCACACAATGTTTTAATGTAGATATACCAATATAAGAAATGTACCTGAAGCAAAAGCAAAGATTCTGTTCTGATTTTATATATCTGTATATATTATAATTACAAATGTTAATTAGATCAATAATAATAATAATAATAATAATAATAATAATAATAATAATAATAATAGCAGATCAATATACCTGTATAATAATCTCTGTCTCTCATAATGTAAATTAAGTTTTAAAGATCCACAACAGATTTCATTTTTAAATGACTGATTAAGGTTTACTTCACAAATACATTATTTCACATAATTTCAATAAAAAAAATAAAAATAAAATAAAATAAAAAACGTGCACGAGCAATTGTTAATCGAGCTGGAAGAATGCATTCTATTTTAATCGTAACTGCACGATTTTGTATTTGTAATATGTGAAGTTAACCTTATTCAATCATTTATAGATGAAATCTGTTGGGGATCTGTAAAATTGCGTTTACATTATGAGACAGAGATTATTATTCAGGTATATTTATCTCCTATTATTATTATTATTATTATTATTATTATTATTATTATTATTATTGTGTGTGGAATACAATAGTTTGTCTGCAATTCAACAGATGTCACAGCACGAGACCGGGCTAGCCAAACCCTTAGACCAGTGGTTTGTACTTGCTAGTAGCATTGCTGACATCATTGAAAATAATTTAAACATTCAGAATACATTCATATGTGTTGAACTGTTTTTCTTTCTTTTTTCTTTTCTTTTTCTTTTTGCCACATTTAAGTTGTAAAAGCCAGTTGAAAATCTTCAGCTAAATTTCATTTTTGTCAGCTTGTCGGATTAGCCAGTCACAATTTCTTCAAATCAATCGTAAAACCTAAATTCAACTGTACCTGGGTAACATTCCCGCTATTTTTAAATATAGATATACCAATATAAGAAATGTACCTGAAGCAAAAGCAAAAAAATATGTTTTCTGGTAATTACGTAATTCTCTCTTTCAGATATCACATGTGTAATGTTCAGTGTAATCTTGTGTGCTTGTATATCAGTGATCTCGGTGCTGCTGGTTTTATTCACCCAGGTGCAGATGTTGGGTTTATTTCTAGCACAGAGCTGTGTCAGGGTTCTTAATCATCAATGTGGAAGAATAATATTGTAAATGTACAGGAAAATATGAAAATGATTTAACAAAAAAATTATTTAAACATTATACTACCTTGGAAAAGGATAAATAAGGTTGACTTCACATATACAAATGCAAAATCGTGCAGTTACGATTAAAATAGAATGCATTCTTCCAGCTCGATTAACAAAGTCACCTGGCTATTGCACGTGCACGTTATTTTTAACTAGGTCTTTTATTTAAATTATGTGAAATTATGTATTTGTGAAGTCAGCCTTATTCAGTCATTTATAGATAAAATCTGTTGTGGATCTGTGAAATTGTATTTACATTATGAGAGACAGAGATTATTAAATAGGCCTAGGTATAATTTTTTTGTAACTGTACAATGTGTGCTATTATTACACTATGTAACACAATTTTTGTTCCTGGGTATTAAGTGTTATTTCCTAATTGCTTATGCCTCAAAAGTATAGAAAATGGCTATTATTCTCCACAAACTTTGGTTTTGTGACCAGGACAGTGATATTTTGAAATTTACCTATTTCCAATGAGAAAACGGGCGAATTTGTGTCTTTTCGTTCACATAAAGTCAGAAAAAAACAACATATGAATCCAAATTAACATGTATTTATACTAAAGTAATACAAAAATGACTACAAAAGATTTAGAAGTGAGTAGTTTTTCGAGATTTACGATTATACTGTAAATCACTTTCACGAATCAGCCCCCAAATGTAGTCTCCCATCATGTTCTCGTTATACTGTCTTTGGTAGCGGCGTTCAAAGTCCAGTATATCCTGGTGAAAGCGCTCGCCTTGCTCCTCTGAGTATGCTCCCATGTTCTCCTTGAATTTATCAAGATGAGCATCAAGGATATGGACTTTGAGGGACATCCTATAGCCCATTGTGCCGTAGTTCTTCACCAGAGTCTCAACCAGCTCCACATAGTTTTCGGCCTTGTGATTGCCCAGGAAGCCCCGAACCACTGCGACAAAGCTGTTCCAAGCCGCTTTCTCCTTACTAGTGAGCTTCTTGGGGAATTCATTGCACTCCAGGATCTTCTTTATCTGTGGTCCGACGAAGACACCGGCTTTGACCTTTGCCTCAGACAGCTTAGGGAAGAAGTCTTGAAGGTACTTGAAGGCTGCCGTCTCCTTATCTAGAGCTCTGACAAATTGTTTCATAAGGCCCAATTTGATGTGCAGTGGTGGCATCAGCACCTTCCGGGGGTCCACCAGTGGCTCCCACTTGACGTTGTTCCTGCCCACAGAGAATTCGGTCCGCTGTGGCCAGTCCCGCCTGTGGTAGTGCGCCTTGGTGTCCCTGCTGTCCCAAAGGCAAAGATAGCAGGGAAACTTGGTAAAACCGCCTTGGAGACCCATCAGGAATGCCACCATTTTGAAGTCTCAAAATGCGTCTGCCGGATGCTTGCAGCCTCTTGATGCCATCTCAGAAAAATGCAGATATGTATCCACTTAGGCAGCTGGAACTAAACTGAACTGGTGGGCTTAAGGCCCCTGTATTTATACTACTATTTATATTACTGGAAAGTTCTAGAAGTTACTCCAAGTTTACTCAGCACTGAATCTATCTGGAATGTTCTGGAAAATAGGTAAATTTCAAAATATCACTGTCCTGGTCACAAAAGCAAAGTCTGTGGGGAATAATAGCCATTTTCTATACTTTTGAGGCATAAGCAATTAGGAAATAACACTTACTACCCAGGAACCAAAAAATAAATAAATAAATTGTTACACGGTGTTATTATTATTATTATTGTTATTATTATTAATATTATTATTATTATTATTATTATTAGTTGTGATTAAGCAGTAACTTATACTAAACACTTCCCTGCTCATATACTGTTGTTATAACACGCATATTGTTCAGGTAGAAAGGAGCTGCTGTGTGTAGAAACAAACAACGATGCAGAAAGTTATCAGCAGTAACATTAGATTCTTACCATATTTTAAATGCTGAAAACAAAACTATGGCTAGAAAAATAAAAGTATATTGGGAAATATTCATATTGATATTTGGAGACATTTTAAAAATACTATAATGTGATTTTAAACAAAGAAAATAGAATCAATGAAGTAAAGATTATTTCATCTTCCCTCGTATTGCTGATTTGAGAGAAATCAAACCTTAATACCAGCAGAAATATCTCTTTACACAACCTCGCCTACCTGACGTTTTATCTTTATATATTGACACTCTATTAACCAACATTTCCTCTGCCATTTTTTATAAACTGATCCATCAGTATAATGTTCTTTTTTTTGTTAAATCATTTTCATATTTCCCTGTACATTTCCAATATTATTCTCCCACATTGATGATTAAGAACCCTGACACAGCTCTCTGCTAGAAATAAACCCAACATCTGCACCTGGGTGAATAAAACCAGCAGTACCGAGATCACTGATATACAAGCACACAAGATTACACTGCACATTACACAAGCGATATTTGAAAGAGAGAATTACGTACTTATGGATGTGTAAGATCCCTTAAAACATTTTTTTTTTTATCTCATCCAGCGTGTCAATTAAACTTGACGTTGTCCGTCATAAAATGAAACAGCTATCTATCAATCACAAACACACACTGAATAACCAGGGCATAGGCAAACATGAGCAGAGGAGCCCTGTTTTTTCCCGCTCCAGTACTGTATCTGATCACACGGTTTTTTTTGTTTTCAAAATGTTAGCAATCAGTTCACGGGGCGGAGCTATTCCACCTGATAGTGTTTATTGACAGAGTTAGTAAACATATACACATGGAGAGAGGGGCTCCGCCTCTTCCAGGCCCAACATTTACTTGATCGATAGACACGATAAACAGGAGGGGGGCCACCGTCTTTGAGGTGACCCGACATACGAGAGGGGCACCGTCTCTGAGGTTACCCGACATACGAAGAGGCTCGCGAACCGGAAAGAAAACAAATTAGTATTAATAACACAAAAGAGGTTCCGGCTCTTCCTGACCCAACATATACAGTAGGGGGGTTCCGTCGCTGAGGAGACCCGACAAACAGGAGGGGGGCCACCGTCTTTGAGGTGACCCGACATACCAAGAGGGGCACCGTCTCTGAGGTTACCCGACATACGAAGAGGCTCGCGAACCGGAAAGAAAACATAAAGTTAGTATTTGTTAAAACATATAATGCGTGGTGTTCCGCCTCTTCAAAGCCCAACATAATAGAAGGGGGGTTCCGTCGCTGAGGAGACCCGACAAACAGGAGAGGGGCCACCGTCTTTGAGGAGACCCGACAAACACGAGGGATGCCACCGCTTGGGGACCCTCACATAGAGGCATCAGACCTGAAAGAAGAATCCCAAAAGAAACATACATGCAGATGGAAGGGTTTGGCCGGGGGTCCCCTCTGACTCATGGAGAACCCTCCTCTATGAGGTAAATGAAGCGGAGCTTAACAAAGGGTTGGAGAAAGTGGAATCACTAACCCCCCAGAGGAGACCGATGCAAAGGCGGTTGAGATGCTAGAGGAGGAGGAGGGAGGAGGAGGAAACGAAAAAACACAAGACAGCGAGGTAGAGGTGACTAATGTTTAAATAAGGTAGGTTTAATTGATGACAGCAGATGATAGGTTGTTGGTGCCTAGCTCCGCCCCCTGAACCCCACCTATAGGTTAACATTTCACGGGGCGGAGCTATTCCACCTGATAGTGTTTATTGACAGAGTTAGTAAACATATACACATGGAGAGAGGGGCTCCGCCTCTTCCAGGCCCAACATTTACTTGATCGATAGACACGATAAACAGGAGGGGGGCCACCGTCTTTGAGGTGACCCGACATACGAGAGGGGCACCGTCTCTGAGGTTACCTGACATACGAAGAGGCTCGCGAACCGGAAAGAAAACAAATTAGTATTAATAACACAAAAGAGGTTCCGGCTCTTCCTGACCCAACATATACAGTAGGGGGGTTCCGTCGCTGAGGAGACCCGACAAACAGGAGGGGGGCCACCGTCTTTGAGGTGACCCGACATACCAAGAGGGGCACCGTCTCTGAGGTTACCCGACATACGAAGAGGCTCGCGAACCGGAAAGAAAACATAAAGTTAGTATTTGTTAAAACATATAATGCGTGGTGTTCCGCCTCTTCAAAGCCCAACATAATAGAAGGGGGGTTCCGTCGCTGAGGAGACCCGACAAACAGGAGAGGGGCCACCGTCTTTGAGGAGACCCGACAAACACGAGGGATGCCACCGCTTGGGGACCCTCACATAGAGGCATCAGACCTGAAAGAAGAATCCCAAAAGAAACATACATGCAGATGGAAGGGTTTGGCCGGGGGTCCCCTCTGACTCATGGAGAACCCTCCTCTATGAGGTAAATGAAGCGGAGCTTAACAAAGGGTTGGAGAAAGTGGAATCACTAACCCCCCAAAAGATGGACCCCTGGCTCCCCGCTGACGCAACATGAAGAAAAAAGAGAGAACCGCCAATGCATAAGAAAGAAGAAAAAGAGAAAACATTTAGACGAAAGAAAACAAACACTTAACGTGACAAAGGGGTTAGTAGACTGTACCCTAATGACTATGTGAAGACCCTCTGCACAGTGGAAAGAAAAAACCCCCCCTTTCTTTAATTTTATTTCTTAGGGGGAAATCTTTGGTGGCTCAGGCAGAAAGGTCGTCCCCACTCCGGACATACTAGCAATGGACTGATGTGCGGAGGATATTTCAGATGATGAAGAACGAATATAACTTTCAACTGCTGATGAAGTCCAGCACCCCATATTTTTAATTAAATGCTGGTTAATGTTGGCTTTTGCAGCTGAAGTAGCTGCCCCTATTCTAAATGAATGAGGAGTGTAGAATTGCGAAGGAAGACCTGCTCTGGATACCACAGTGGAAAGGTGTGATGAAAACCAATGCCTTGATACAATGGCCCGGCTTGAATTGATAAACAAAGGGTCTGAGGATGAAATGGCTTTGCGTTCTGCAATGTACTTCAACATGGAAGTGAAGGGACACAGAGGAGAGTTGATCTTAGAAAGCTGAATACATTGTCCTTGCCGCAGTTGATCTGTTTTTGAAATGCGAAGAAATAAGATGAAATGAGAATCTGGGATGAGCTTGAGGTCACTGCAGCGGATACCTAGGGTAGGAAAGCTGGCAATAGAAGGAACTGTATATTCAGAACATCTCAAAAATCCAAAAAATGCAGCTAGACATATGACTTCCATTGTTAAATCATCAAATGGAGAAAAACAGCCATGGCGGAGAATTGAAATCAATTTACTGAGAATGTCTATAGAAATAGGCAGGCGAGCAGAAGAAGGAGCCGGAGAGCACTTGGAAATTCCTCGTAAAAGGAGACGAACCGCTGGAATTGATAATAGAGTTGGGGAATTGATGGACATCAAGCGAAATTGATGCTGAATTCCTGACAAATATAGTCTGATTGTAGCTGGTGCCAGATGTAGAGAGTCCTTTGCATGCACTATGAACGCCATGATCCAGTCCTGGTTGAATGGAGTAGGATTAATCCTGCTTTGTAAACAAAAAGTTACATAACATGCCCAACCTGTAGAGTACGAGGATCTGGTAGATGGGGCAAGTGCTGATGCCATGTAATCTTGAGCTGAATTAAGAAGTTTATTAATAGTTGGATTTAGTTGAAAATCAGCTGATTGAACTGTGGCGTTGCTGCTGGATATTGCAGAGCTGAGGGCAGCAAACTGTGGAATTTGGAAATCTGTAAACGGGAAAGAGCATCAGCTGCATTATTAAAAATGCCCGGTAGGTGGCGAGCTTGTATTAGGAAGTTATTAGAGACTGAAATCCATACTAGCCGCCGCAGCAATTGCATTATAATAGCGGAGGAGGAACGTCCTTTATTTATAATATGCACTGTAGTTGAATTATCACAGTAAAATAGTATTGATTTCTTGGACCAGAGATGACCCCATAGCTGGGCAGCTGCTACTATTGGGTATATCTCTAGCAGAGCTGTGGATTTTAGATGAGGAGATATGTTCTCGATTTCCTCAGGCCATGTACTGCAAAACCATTGATTATTAAATAGACCTCCGAATCCCAGAGATGAGGCATCAGTAAATAAAGCCATATCGTGAGGAGCTGAAATGAAATCATCATAAAACATAGAGAGACCGTTCCAGTGCTGAATAAGCGCAGACCACATTTTAATATCTTTCCTAGCTTCTGAAGAGATATTTAAATAGGAGTCCAGATTTTTTGCTGTTGATGCCAGCACTAGCAGCCGAGATATAAACGTCCTCCCCTGTGGAATGATACGTATTGCAAAATTAAAGTAACCCAGCAATGAAAGCAGTGCCCGTTTTTTAATTGTTTTACTGATCTGAAAATCCTGAATGAGCAAACGAATATGGTTAAGTTTAGACTCAGGCAGGCGGGCTTCAAACTTTTCTGTATCTAGAATGATTCCAAGGAATTCCAAAGAATGAAGGGGACCGATTGATTTTTCTTCTGAAAGCGGAACGCCAACTTCAGAAAATAAGCTTTTAAGATTGGAAATCGCTTCTGCTGGTGCATCTGAAGGAGGAGAAATTACTAAAAAATCGTCCAGCAAGTGGAGCAAGAACGGGACATGATAGACATTAAGAAGGATCCAGCATAATGCTTCCGACAGGGTATCAAATATCTTCGGGCTGCTGCGGCAGCCGAAAGTCAATTGAGTGGCAAAATAAAACTTCCCTTCCCAGCATATACCAAACAGGTGACGGAGAGAAGGATGGATTGGCATTACTTTAAATGCGTCTGATATATCTGCTTTTGCTAACCAGGAACCACGACCTGCTAATTTAATTGAATGTATTGCGTCTGCAATAGTGATGTAATGCAGGGAAAATTGATCTTGGGGAATTAATGAGTTAATGCTGCTGGTGCTTGACCCCCGTGGTGCTGATAAATCAATAATGAGACGCTTTTTTCCTGACATTTTCCTCGTGGCAATGCCGATAGGATTAATTCTATATATTGGAAAAGGAGGAGCTAAAAATGGACCGACTATAAATCCTTTTTGAATTTCTTTTTCGATGAGAGACTGCACTGATTGTGGATCTTGAGTCGCTGAATAAAGATTTTTGCTTTGGAACGAGGAAGAAGGAATTTGAGTAAGACCGGTTGAAAAACCATTTTTTAATCCGTCGATCAGGTAATTAATTAAGTTACTGTCGGGATGATTCTGTAATTTACTTGATAACGCCAGGATGTTTATAGGAGTAGAGACGGTGAGCATCGGGGAAAGTCACTTGCGTTTTAAAGGGCAGATTGTATTAGCGTGAGCGTCACCGCAATTGCTGCACATGTGGATAAAATTGCATTGCCTATTCGAACAGAAGCCAGTATTGAAATTGTTGCAGATTTGTCTTCCTCCTGAAAATCTGATACTGCGTCCGTATTTGTCTTTCCTTGTAGATTGATCGAGGGGAGCTGAAGAATGTATAGGATTAGTTACTGAAGATCTGTATGAATTAGCGGCGTAACCGGGTGCTTTAGAAGTTGATGCAATTGCAGCTTTAGGGCAGAGGGCTGTTGAATGAGCTGTTGAAGCGCAGACCCCACATGCATTAGCTCTTAAACCACCGAAAATTCTATTAAATAGATCTGAATCAGGTTTAGCCCAATTGACGATGTGATTATCTGCTGCCAATATCGCTGCTGCTTTTGCAGAGAATGCTTTATGATACTCATAAAACATAGTCCCTCCGTATCTGACAGACAGCTCCACGATGTAATATTCGTAAGATTCCAATTCAGCTCTGCGGTTAGGGTATACCGAGCATAACACATCCCTGAATATGGAGAAAGCAAGGACAAACTCCCCTAATGTAAGATTTTTAAGCAGTCTGGGATCTCTGGATTTTAGAGTTACCGCCAAATCTCCACAATCGACTACTCTATGGTCCAAGAATTCCGAAGTCGTCATTAATAGTGAAACAAGATTAATGTCCTTACCTTCGAGAATGACACGTCTGATTTGTGGAGATATAGTGTGACGTCTCGTTGCAGTTGGAGAGGAGGATCCGTATGTAGATGCAGTAGCGAGGTTGTATATTGGAGGATCTGCTTCGCTGGCTGAAATTAGGGCTGGACCGTAAGAAGCTGTAGGTGGCGCTGCAGTATTTGATGCTGAAATTAATGACTGCGCTGTAGATTGTTTTCCCTGTTCCATAACAGACACCCTTTTCTCTAAATCCGACAGTTGAGAACTGACCGAAGATAGAGTATCGGAAAAAGGCTGCATAAATGATTTTATCTCGTTGAATATTTGCGAGTGTTGGGTTTCAATGGCTGGCTGCTGGTTAGCGGTGCTAGTTGTGGGGGTGGTTAGATCCGGAATAGACTGCCTGCTGTCTGTTTTAGGACGCTGAATGGCTGGGCGCGGCTGATTATGTTTTTTCGGAGGAAAGACTGGTTCTGCTGAGATTGAATTGCAATAGAGAATGAAAAGAGACTCTCTATCACTCCCTGCCGGAATCGCATTACCATTTTTAAGGAGGGTTTTTATCAATTTATTCATGGGCCAGTCCTTCCAAAACAATCGATCCGGAGGGGCGTCCTGAGGCCGAAGACGCTTGGATCGCCGCAGATTCGATGTTTGGGTGGCAGGAACGGTGGGCAACATTTGAACTGGAACCTGGTCGAGAGCCTGATCAGGAGCCTGATCAGATGTAACTGAAATAGCAGAAGGGGAGAAAAAACGGAGACTGGATGGACCCTGGATTGAAGCTGAAGGAGAATGATCTGTTAATGACAGAAAATCCTGGGAATCCTCAGAATCCGATGACAACTGCTGTAAGTACTCCATTATTGAGGTACGCAAATGTAGATGGGTCTTGAAATCGCTTAGGT
Organism: Acipenser ruthenus; assembly: GCF_902713425.1. Lineage (NCBI taxonomy): Eukaryota > Metazoa > Chordata > Actinopteri > Acipenseriformes > Acipenseridae > Acipenser > Acipenser ruthenus. The sequence continues at coordinate 6,500,711 of NC_081226.1, read as the reverse complement.
TTAAGCCAAAAACGAAAAAACACAAGACAGCGAGGTAGAGGTGACTAATGTTTAAATAAGGTAGGTTTAATTGATGACAGCAGATGATAGGTTGTTGGTGCCTAGCTCCGCCCCCTGAACCCCACCTATAGGTTAACATATAAATCTCACTGGGATGTAACTAAATACAAGATATACAAATGAACACCATAAGACATAATGTACTCGGGTCGTGCGCCAGCACCGTGAATAATAAGACTGTAAAACACTGAAGTTTATAATAAAATGATCATTCACCATGTAAAATAATAATAATAATAATAATAATAATAATAATAATAATAATAATAAATACAACTTAATAATAGACCACTTAAATTACAGGGGCATCAGATACAATTCAGCTTAAACAAATTGCTCTCAATGTTACAATTCAATTTTTAACATTTTAAACTGCTGCAGTACAACTTGTTCTTCAGTTCAACAGCAGCACTGCCTGACTATTCTGGTAGATTAACACACTATAATCTAGAAGTTACATCTTTGTGAAGTTGCAGGCTCACCAGCAGACACAGCCGTGGCACCATGAAGTGTTATTTCTGCAATGCAACACAGCTGGAAATACACTGTGCTTGAGCAGGGACTTTCTTTACAGTGAAACAAATTCAACTTGCACAATATATACTCAGTATTTTAGATCCCATCTTACTGCATTGAGAAGTTACTACCTGAACACCAGTATCCCCTCACCTAGGCTGGGTTTAGGCAGGTTTGCAGGTGGAACCCAGCCTCCAGAATCTATACCTCTACAGTTCTATCCCAGTTAACAAACTCAACAAATCAATCAATAAAAACAGCCTTGAAAGGAAAGCATCCTAATGGGCAGTTCTACCCACCAAGTCACTAAGTCCCTGGACCACTGAACCGGACTCCCTGTCTCAGAATAAATAACCGACTTCATTAAAAAGCTGTAAAGAAATAACAGTGTGGAACTTACTGGCTGGTGAGTGCAGAAGCAGGACAGTGAGACAGAAGATGGGCATGCAGCTCTCCATTGTTATCAGGACAGATGAACCCTCCTCTGAGCGAAGTCAAGACCTGTGCTTACCCCCCTGAGCCAACACAGCAAGTGAGAGGGTGCTCAACGTCCCACAACACCAGCAGAAACACAGCCCCCCACCACCCCACCAATCACACTCAGCATGGCCTTTTTGAGACAGAAAACAGGAAGATTTCAAACAGGTGTGCTGACAAATCAGAGGGCTCTTTTCAGTGCTATCCATATATATCGCTAATACATCACTGTTTCCTCCCAGACCGCCCAGCATTGATGAAACACATGATACGGAGGAAATGGGGAGAAATATGAAAGTTAGAAAAAGAAAAAACATATTTTTTTTAAATTTGTGTTTATGAAAAGCTTGAGAAAGCTGTGTACAGAGTGCAAGGAACTTAGTAGTTATCTCTGAGCTCTGGGTTCAGACCCCAGCCAGGCTTCACTCACTGGGTTTCGATACTCTTGCATTGCGTAACTCTTCTGGGATGTCTTCTCTTTTTGTGTGATTGAAACCTAGGATTTCCAGAGCAGTGCTAAGTCTATGAAGCCGTTGTAATACCCAATTCTGGATCCCTACTTCTCTATGCCCTGTCCGTCACACAGCAGAGCCTTGTCTGTACAGGGCCGGGGCGGGATCAAAAGCTGTATTGCATTTGCAGACATGCCTGTCCTGTAGGATGCTTTCAACATGTAAAATACACACCAGGTTATATAGGCAGTAGTTTCTGTCACTTGTTTGTTACCAAGGCTGACATTGCAATAATTAAGAAAAAATTACTTATCTGATCTGGTCTACGCCATGGTGACTGTTCCTATTTGGCAGAAATGTGGGTAAATCTTGGGTAAGAACAGCTGGGAAGTATAGAGGCAGGCAATTCTGAGGTTCTGTAAGTTCCCTCTCCTTGATCTTGTCACTACAGATTGGGAGCTTATAGCTCTCTTCTTCACAAGCAGCTATGTGACGTGAAGCTGTGGTTGTCTGTGTGCTGAAGCTGCTGATAACTGCTGCACAGGGTAACAGCACAGGGAGACAGTGTAATGAGAGTATTAGTGCTTGACAAGATGCAGAGAGCTGAGAATGGGATCTTTTAGTTCTCATGAAGGTACAGTGCTGGGTGATGTATATGGAGTGCTTTAATGCTCATTAAGATCCTGTAGAGCCTTATACAAATATTATAATAGGAATCATTAAACTATGAATGAAAAGCAATAGGGAACTGTATTTTCAATGGTAACAAGATACACCTCAATTTCCCAATGGGAAATGTACTATGTATAATATTAACTACCATACATACAGTAATGTTCCAATAACCAATGCATTTACCAGTGGTATACTGTGCCATTATAACATTACATTGGCAAACCAAGCTCTCTGATTGGCTGAAAGGCCTGTACAACTCTCCTAACAATGCAGAGGAGGCGGGTCCGAAGGGACGCTTAACCTATAAGAAGATCAAAGTGAATCTGTTAGAAACTGTGAAAAGTGTAGCACCGCCATGTGGTTTTCTCACTGCTGGTATTGTAGGCTTTAATAGTATTAGTTATACTGCCCCACTTCTATACTAATTCCTAATCCGTACATAACACAGAATACCTACTGAGTACAGGATCTGTAAATGCTGCCAAAACCACACTGTGTGTCAGAATAGGGCTCTAACCACAGCCAGCTATTCAGAAGCCCGTATGGCACGAAACAAACTTTTTAATGAGGAGCAGCATGCCCCCCCTAGAGGCTCAAGCAGTAAAAGATTGTTCACTGCAGAATCTCTTTGTTCAGTTTACTGTTGGTAGAATTAGTCTTCCTCCTCTAAAATAGCATCTCTCACAGAGGCGTCTGTCACATCCACATCACGTGGTGCTTGGAAGGGCTCTAATGCGTTTATATTTTTGCCAGTATAGAGAAATGCAAAAAAATTAAAGTCACTGATTACAAAGCAGTAAATAGAAAATACATAAAGTACCAGAGGTATTATTATTATTATTATTATTATTATTATTATTATTATTAGTTTATTTGGCAATGCAAGGTTACAGTGCTAATACAATATTTAAATTCAGTGTAGCTTACAGTAAGTGCAAATACAACTAGATGCATTATGAGATAAGAAGAAACAATTAAGGATTAAGAGCATTTGTATCTACAATGACCTAACTGTAGTGCAATAGTGCAAGGATAGTGCATCAGCTGAGGATCCAGTAACATGGTGCTGAGGTCAGCAAGTCCAGTGAAGCCTTTTGAAGGAAAAAGTGATCTCGGAATTCAGGCATGGACAGGTATTCCCGCGTTGCAGATTACTGACTGACAGTCCATTTCTTGAGACAGTATTTTCATTGTAATAAATGGAAAGGAAAGATGAAAAAAGAAATCAGGTAAAAATGCTGACATTGAAACCCCCAAGTCTGGAGGCCGCAGCTGCTACAGATTCAGCAGACTCTGCAGGCTCCCATCTTTTACAAAAGCACCCTCTCAAAAAGGCTTTGATGATTGCACAATAATCTCCAATACAACATAACTTGCCTTTACTGAAGCTTCACTTTCAGTTTTTGCTTTACTGAACATGTTCCGCTGCAAATCAATACTTTTTAAAAATTCTGCAGCTTTATCTTTTTTTCTTTCCTTCAAACTTGCCATATTTTGTTTGTTTAGTTTCCTCACATCCAATTCCTTTAAGACCTTACCGGTACATCCGAGTCCTTTAAGAATATTGCAAAGTCTAAACAATGCAAACATCCAGAAATGAGTGAAAGGGATGTCAAGGGTTCATTTTGCAAAATTATACAAAAAATAATGTGCAAATGAAGTATTTATTCCACAAACAATCTCTGAACTCATCGCCGTGGTGGGTCTCGTCTAAAATAACCTAGATGTGAACGAGGTTAGGGTTGCAAGAATTTTGACATCAAAAGCTTTGCAAAGCGAAGTACCACAACATCTCAATATATCAGGAGTGAGAGACAGAGAAAGTGAAGGAAAGCAGGGCAGGTGTGATACCACAGGGGCTGATATTAATCTGTTTAACAAAAAAAATCGCATTTTCATATTTTTATAAATATCTTCTTAAACCAGATTAACATCACCCTTATTTTTATTATGTAACATTTCAAATCTAGATGTATTTTTATTAAAGCCTAATTAATCATTGTGAAAAAACAAAAATGCTTGCTGAAAAGAAAGTTTCCCTCATTTTTCTGACTTTTTTTTTTTTTTTTTTTAAATATAAAATAAACGTAAAGAAGGTTTTTCCTGCTTCCTCTGGCAAGTGCTCTCGGCTGCAGCCGTTTCTTTCTTCAGTCTTGTCAGCAATGGGCCACATATGCAAATAATACATTTAAAGACTGAAACTTAACTCCCCTACATAGCAAATGCTCCACTACAAGTGCACAGTGTAATGAGAATCCACATCAAATGAATAAACTATCGATAGCTACATGCCACTGTTTCTGTTTCAAGTTGATGCCTTCTGAACAGTTGGCTGTGGTCAGAGCCCTATTCTGACACACAGTGTGGTTTTGGCAGCATTTACAGATCCTGTACTCAGTAGGTATTCTGTGTTATGTACGGATTAGGAATTCATATAGAAGTGGGGCAGTATACCTAATACTATTAAAGCTTACAATACCAGCAGTGAGAAAGCCAGACGGTGGTGCTACACTTTTCACAGTTGTTAACAGAGTAGAGTAGTGGTTAAGGCTCTGGCCTCTTGACCGGAGGGTTGTGGGTTCAATCCCCAGTGGGGGACACTGCTGTTGTACCCTTGAGCAAGGTACTTTACCTAGATTGCTCCAGTAATAACCCAACTGTATAAATGGATAATTGTATGTAAAAATAATGTGATATCTGTAAAATAATGTATAATGTGATATGTTGTAACAATTGTAAGTCACCCTGGATAAGGGCGTCTGCTAAGAAATAAATAATAATTGTTAGGAGAGTTGTACAGGCCTTTCAGCCAATCAGAGAGCTTGGTTTGCCAAAGCAATGTTATAATGGCACAGTATACCACTGGTAAATGCATTGGTTTTTGGAACATTACTGTATGTATGATAGTTAATATTATACATGGTAAATGTCCTATTGGGAAATTGAGGTGTATCTTGTTACCATTGAAAATACAGTTCCCCATTGCTTTTCATTCATAGTTTAATGATTCCTGTTATAATATTTGTATAAGGCACTACAGGATCTTAATGAGCATTAAAGCACTCCATATACATCACCCAGTGCTGTACCTTCATGAGAACTAAAAGATCCCATTCTCAGCTCTCTGCATCTTGTCAAGCACTAATACTCTCATTACACTGTCTCCCTGTGCTGTTACCCTGTGCAGCAGTTATCAGCAGCTTCAGCACACAGACGACCACAGCTTCACGTCACACAGCTGCTTGTCTTTCAGATTCTGTACAAACCACAGAGTCGGCGCAGCGCTTGGTCTCAGGCTGGTGTGAAGATGAGAGCTGTAAGCTCCCAATCTGTAGTGACAAGATCTAAGGAGAGGGGACTTACAGAACCTCAGAATTGAACGGCGAAGTATAAAATTCTGCTGTGTTGGTTGGTGCTATTTAAAGTTATTTGCTTATTATCTATTTTATTATTTTTCTTTAAAGAAAAAAAAATACTTACTTTCATGTTTTATACACAGTTGTATGTTAAATTGATGTCTGCAATCGCTGTTCCCCTAGTACATTAAAGCCTCTTTCACACTGGCATGCTCTGTCCGGGTTGTGACCTGGTGTCACGCGGGTGGGCTACGTGATTTCACACTGGGTTTTGAAGAAGCAGGATGGACCTGGGTGACAGAAGCAAGTAAATGCACGCACGCAATGCCCAAGAAGCAGCTTCCATCCAAGCTTCTCTGGACTGACTCGTCGACCCAAATGTTCATCCCTCCTGCAATCTGGCTCATGGAGTGTCTCAATCAACAAAAATATTGCTCAACAGAATAAACAGAAATGTTGCTTGCGGAAGTGAAACCTTCACGCAGGCGTGGCTGTTTCTTGCTTCGTCAGCTTACGAACAGCCATCATGCATTTTGTCTCGCTCAACCCGGGTCAAAGTGTGTCGACCCACATCCTGAGGTGGGTCGCTGCCGACCAAGGGTTCTTGGTATTGTGACCCGGATACCCACAACCCAGGTTGGGACCCGGGTAGGAGCGTTAGTGTGAAAGGGGCTTGTACCTTCATTTTTTCCTCCAAACAGCATACCTGCCTCTATACTTACCAAGAGTCCTGACCCCAGCCTCACCCCCCATTTCCACCAATAGGGACAGTCGCCTGGAGTTCTGCAGCCAACTGCGCTCCACTAAGGGAGGATACCTTTCTGGCCACCACTGCTCCCCCCCATTATACAAAGGGGATGGGCTATCCACAGCTCAGACCTACTCCTCAGGCCGTCTTAATGTCAGCAGGGAGGGGACATTTATAAAATCACCTTTTCTCCAAAATGTTTAAAATGTGCATTATCAAAGAGGTACTCATCCAATAGGAGTGGGTCAAAGAAACCAATGTGAGGGTTCCCCTTAGCTTTATGAGCATAATAACTAGGCTCATATTTGACTTTAGAATGGTTTGGGGGCCACTAGACCTCAGTTTTGCCATTACTTCAAAGCTGTTTGATTCAACTGACCTTATAGTAAGCTTATCCTGCCCATACATGGCAGAAAAGGGGGTCTGTAACACCTATTTTATTTATAGTGTTGTCCAGCAACACCATTGGAATTCAAAAACCCAAAATATTTCAGTTAAAGAAATAGCACAGCAGCACACTAACACTTATTACAAGAATGCCTTCGAATTAATTGACTTGTGAGCTTGTTTGTATGGAATCGCGATGTAGCACCCCCCCTGCTGGCAGGTGCAGTACATCACACTTTCAGGATCATCTACAGTGCTGGTAAACAATGGAGTCCGAAGTGTGTATTGTAGGGCGGAAATGCCAGTGGGACAGTTTGATTAGAATTCACAGGGTTAGGCCACTGGCCTTTTAAAAAAGAAAATACTAATTTTATTGGTTTTACGTTTTGCCTATAAAACCTGGTGTGTATCTTACATGTTGAAAGCATCCTACAGTACAGGCATGTCTGCAAATGCAATACAGCTTTTGATCCCGCCCTGGCCCTGTACAGACAAGGCTCTGCTGTGTGACGGACAGGGCATAGAGAAGTAGGGATCCAGAATTGGGTATTACAACGGCTTCATAGACTTAGCACTGCTCTGGAAATCCTAGGTTTCAATCACACAAAAACAGAAGACATCCCAGAAGAGATACTCAATGCAAGAGTATCGAAACCCAGGCCTTTAGGCAGAGTGAAGCCTGGCTGGGCTCCGAACCCAGAGCTCAGAGATAACTACTAAGTTCCTTGCTCTCGGCACCCAGCTTTCTCAAGCTTTTCATAAACACAAATTAAAAAAAATATGTTTTTTTTTTTTTTCTAACTGTCAGATCTCTCCCGCTTTCCTCCGTATCGTGTGTTTCATCAATGCTGGGCGGTCTGGGAGGAAACAGTGATGTATTAGCGATATATATGGATAGCACTGAAAAGAGCCCTCTGATTTGTCAACACATCTGTTTTCTGTCTCAAAAAGGCCATGCTGAGTGTGATTGGTGGGGGGGGGGAGGGCTGTGTTTCTGCTGGTGTTGTGGGGTGTTGAGCACCCTCCCAGTTGCTGTGTTGGCTCAGGGGGGTAAGCACAGTTCTTGACTTCGCTCAGAGGAGGGTTCATCTGTCCTGATAACAATGGAGAGCTGCATGTCCATCTTCTGTCTCACTGTCCTGCTTCTGCACTCACCAGCCAGTAAGTTCCACGCTGTTATTTCTTTACAGCTTTTTAATGAAGTCGGTTATTTATTCTGAGACAGGGAGTCCGGGTCAGTGGTCCAGGGACTGAGTGACTTGGTGGGTAGAACTGCCCATTCGGATGCTTTCCTTTCAAGGCTGTTTTTATTGATTGATTTATTGAGTTTGTTAACTGGGATAGAACTGTAGAGGTATAGATTCTGGAGGCTGGGTTCCACCTGCAAACCTGCCTAAACCCAGCCTAGGTGAGGGGATACTGGTGTTCAGGTGGACACAGTAACTTCTCAATGCAGTAAATGGGATCTAAAATACTGAGTATATATTGTGCAAGTTGAATTTGTTTCACTGTAAAGAAAGTCCCTGCTCAAGCACAGTGTATTTCCAGCTGTGTTGCATTGTAGTAATAACACTTCATGGTGCCACGGCTGTGTCTGCTGGTGAGCCTGCAACTTCACAAAGATGTAACTTCTAGATTATAGTGTGTTAATCTACCAGAATAGCCAGGCAGTGCTGCTGTTGAACTGAAGAACAAGTTGTACTGCAGCAGTTTAAAATGTTAAAAATTGAATTGTAACATTGAGACCAATTTGTTTAAGCTGAATTGTATCTGATGCCCCTGTAATTTAAACACAGTGGCAAACTATTAGGTTGCATTTATAATAATAATAATAATAATAATAATAATAATTCAGTACAGTTTTGTTATACACTGTGCCCCGTCTACATGATGTCTTATGGGGTTCATTTGTATATCTTGTATTGATGTAATTTTCTCACTGCTGCTTCCTCAAATTGTCGCTTTTTTGTATTGATTTGTTTTGTTGATGGAGTTGCATCCCAGTGAGATTTGTCTGATTGGTAACATTTTGAAATCAATCAAAAGCGTGTGATGAGATACAGTACTGGAGCGGCAAAAACAGGGCTCCTCTGCTCATGTTTGCCTATGCCCTGGTTATTCAGTGTGTTTGTGATTGATAGATAGATGTTTCATTTTTTGACGGACAACGTCAAGTTTAATTAACACGTTGGATGAGATTAAAAAAATGTTTTAAGGGATCTTACACATCCATCTAATTATGTAATTCTATCCTTCAGATATCGCATGTGTAATGTGCAGTGTAATCTTGTGTGCTTGTATATCCGTGATCTCGGTGCTGCTGGTTTTATTCACCCAGGTGCAGATGTTGGGTTTATTTCTAGCAGAGAGCTGTCTCAGGGTTCTTAATCATCAATGTGGAAGAATAATATTGGAAATGTACAGGAAAATATTTAAATGATTTAACAAAAAGTTATTTAAACATTATACTGTCTTGGAAAAACACAAAATAGTTCTGGGGCTGATGGGTCTATCAGATCTCTATGTCATTTTTTAACATGATACTTTATTTATCAAATAACCACGTCCATGGGTAAATGTATAAAGTAATCAGAAAATGTATAAAGTTACCAGCTGCTGGATCGGTTTATAAAATGACAGAGGAAATGTTGGTTAATAGAGTGTAAATATATAAAGATAAAACGTCAGGTAGGCAAGGTTGTGTAAAGAGATATTTCTGCTCGTATTAAGGTTTGATTTCTCTCAAATCAGCAATACGAGGGAAGATGAAATAATCTTTACTTCATTGATTCTATTTTCTTTTTTTAAATCACATTATAGAATTTTTAAAATGTCTCCAGATATAAATATGAAAATGTTCCAATACACTTATTTTTCCAGCCATAGTTTTGTTTTCAGCATTTAAAATATGGTAAGAATCTAATGTTATTGCTGATAACTTTCTGCATCGTTGTTTGTTTCTACACACAGCAGCTCCTTTCTACCTGAACAATATGCGTGTTATAACAACAGTATATGACCAGGGAACTGTTTAGTATAAGATACTGCTTAATCACAACTAACAATAATAATAATAATAATAATAATAATAATAATAGCACACATTGTACCGTTACTGAAAAATATACCTGTATAATAATCTCTGTCTCATAATGTAAATGCAGTTTTACAGATCCACAACAGATTTCATCTATAAATGATTGAATAAGGTTGACTTCACAAATACACAACTTCACATAATTAAAATGTAAATAAATTAATAAATAAATAAAAACCCTAGTTGAAAATCGCTTGCACATCCAGGTGACTTTGTTAATCGAGCTGGAAGAATGCATTCTATTTTAATCGTAACTGCTCGATTTTGTATTTGTAATATGTGAAGTCAACCTTATTCAATCATTTATAGATGAAATCTGTTGTGGATCTGTAAAACTGTATTTACATTATGAGAGACAGAGATTATACAGGTATACAGTATTTATCTGCTATCCTGTGTCAGCCGGCATAGTTACTGGCAAAGTCAAACCAGACATAACCTTATAGGTCTACTGCAGGGTTTAATGTTTAGGTTTTTTTTTTTTCTGTTTTTTTTTTTTAATTTAGTCGTTGCCAATCAGTTTTTTTTTTATTATTATTTTCTCCCCAATTTGAAATTCCCAATTATTTTTAGGCTCAGCTCACCGCTACCACCCCTGCCCTGACTCGGGAGGGGCGAAGATGAACACACGCTGTCCTGCGAAGCGTGTGCCGTCAGCCGCCCGCTTCTTTACACACTACGAACTCACCGTGCAGCCGCCTCAGAGCTACAGCGTCGGAGGACAACGCAGCGCTGGGCAGCTTACAGGCAAGCCCGCAGGAGCCCGGCCAGACTACAGGGGACACTGGTGCGGGATGAGCCGAAGACACCCGGGCCGACCTAACCCTCCCTCCCCCCGGGCGACGCTCGGCCAATTGAGCGTCGTCCGGGGGGGGGGGGGGGAGAGAGCTCCCGTCCACGGTCGGATGTGGAATAGCCTGGACTCGAACCGGCGACGTCCAGGCTATAGCGCGCATCCTGCACTCTAGCGAGTGCTTTTACTGGATGCGCCACTCGGGAGCCCCCAGATTTTTTTTTAATGCATTCTGTTATTCTTATTCTTCTTCTTATTATTATTATGATGATGATGATAACAACATAAGAACATAAGAAAGTTTACAAACCAGAGGAGGCCATTCAGCCCATCTTGCTCGTTTGGCTGTTAGTAGCTTACTTATCCCAGAATTTCATCAAGCAACTTCTTGAAAGATCCCAGGGTGTCAGCTTCAACAGCATTACTGGGGAGTTGGTTCCAGACCCTCACAATTCTCTATGTAAAAAAGTGCCTCCTATTTTCTGTTCTGAATGCCCCTTTATCTAATCTCCATTTATGACCCCTGGTCCTTTTTTCTTTTTTCAAGTCAAAGAAGTCCCCCGGGTTGACATTGTCTATACCTTTTAGGATTTTGAATGTTTGAATCAGATCGCCGCGTAGTCTTCTTTGTTCAAGACTGAATAGATTCAATTCTTTTAGCCTGTCTGCATACGACATGCCTTTTAAACCCGGGATAATTCTGGTCGCTCTTCTTTGCACTCTTCCTAGAGCAGCAATATCCTTTTTGTAACAAGGTGACCAGAACTGAACACAATATTCTAGGTGAGGCCTTACTAATGCATTGTAGAGTTTTAACATTACTTCCCTTGATGATGATGATGATGATGATGCTACATTGTGTTTCCATGAACACTCAAAAAGGTTTTTGTTTTGCTGCACTTCATTCAAACAATGTCCGAAGAAGAAAATAAATCCTACAGTTGGAACATTCCGGTATTGAAATAAAATAAAGAAATATACTGTATCTATAAACACTAACAATTAATATTTCAGCTAAATATCTTTATATGAAATGTGTTTCTACAACAAGCAGTCAGTCAGAAATGGAGCATTTGTAAAAGATATTACAGAGATCCATCCACAGCTATTAAACACTCAACAGTGCTGAAATAAGAAATACAATAAATAAATAAATAAATAAATGAGGATCCTTTCGATTAGAAGTCTTTGTTTGGACTGGACACTGAAAAGGCTTTGAATTCTAGTTTCTTTCAGTATTGCTTTGTTACCTTTTCAAGGAAATGTTTAAAATGTGCATTATCAAAGAGGTACTCATCCAATAGGAGTGGATCAAAGAAACCAATGTGAGGGTCCCCCTTAGCTTTATGAGCATAATAACTAGGCTCATATTTGACTTTAGAATGGTTTGGGGGCCACTAGACCTTAGTTTTGCCATTACTTCAAAGCTGTTTGATTCAACTGACCTTATAGTAAGCTTATCCTGCCCATACATGGCAGAAAAGGGGGTTTGTAACACCTATTTTATTTATAGTGTTGTCCAGCAACACCACTGGAATTCAAAAACCCAAAATATTTCAGTTAAAGAAATAGCACAGCAGCACACTAACACTTCTTACAAGAATGCCTTCGAATTAATTGACTTGTGAGCTTGTTTGTATGGAATTGTGATGTAGCACGCCCCCTGCTGGCAGGTGCAGTGCATCACACTTTCAGGATCATCTACAGTGCTGGTAAACAATGGAGTCCGAAGTGTGTATTGTAGGGCGGAAATGCCAGTGGGACAGTTTTATTAGAATTCACAGGGTTAGGCCACTGGCCCTTTAAGAAAGAAAAAACTGATTTTATTGGTTTTACGTTTGGCCTAAATAACCTGGTGTGTATCTTACATGTTGAAAACATCCTACAGGACAGGCATGTCTGCAAATGCAATACAGCTTTTGATCCCGCCCCGGCCCTGTACAGACAAGGCTCTGCTGTGTGACGGACAGGGCATAGAGAAGTAGGGATCCAGAATTGGGTATTACAACGGCTTCATAGACTTAGCACTGCTCTGGAAATCCTAGGTTTCAATCACACAAAAACAGAAAACATCCCATAAGAGATGCGCAATGCAAGAGTATCGAAACCCAGGCCTTTAGGCAGAGTGAAGCCTGGCTGGGCTCCGAACCCAGAGATCAGAGATAACTACTAAGTTCCTTGCTCTCTGCACCCAGCTTTCTCAAGCTTTTCATAAACACAAATTTAAAAAAAATATGTTTTTTTTTTCTTTTTCTAACATTCAGATCTCTCCCCCTTTCTTCCGTATCGTGTGTTTCATCACCTCTGGGCGGTCTGGGAGGAAACAGTGATGTATTAGCGATATATATGGATAGCACTGAAAAGAGCCCTCTGATTTGTCAACACAACTGTTTGAAATCTTCCTGTTTTCTGTCTCAAAAAGGCCATGCTGAGTGTGATTGGTGGGGTGGGGGGCCTGTGTTACTGCTGGTGTTATGGGGCGTTGAGCACCCTCCCAGTTGCTGTGTTGGCTCAGGGGGGTAAGCACAGGTCTTGACTTTGCTCAGAGGAGGGTTCATCTGTCCTGATAACAATGGAGAGCTGCATGCCCATCTTCTGTCTCACTGTCCTGCTTCTGCACTCACCAGCCAGTAAGTTCCACGCTGTTATTTCTTTACAGCTTTTTATTGAAGTCGGTTATTTATTCTGAGACAGGGAGTCCGGTTCAGTGGTCCAGGGACTGAGTGACTTGGTGGGTAGAACTGCCCATGAGGATGCTTTCCTTTCAAGGCTGTTTTTATTGATTGATTTATTGAGTTTGTTAACTGGGATAGAACTGTAGAGGTATAGATTCTGGAGGCTGGGTTCCACCTGCAAACCTGCCTAAACCCAGCCTAGGTGAGGGGATACTGGTGTTCAGGTGGACACAGTAACTTCTCAATGTAGTAAATGGGATCTAAAATACTGAGTATATATTGTGCAAGTTGAATTTGTTTCACTGTAAAGAAAGTCCCTGCTCAAGCACAGTGTATTTCCAGCTGTGTTGCATTGCAGAAATAACACTTCATGGTGCCACGGCTGTGTCTGCTGGTGAGCCTGCAACTTCACAAAGATGTAACTTCTAGATTATAGTGTGTTAATCTACCAGAATAGTCAGGCAGTGCTGCTGTTGAACTGAAGAACAAGTTGTACTGCAGCAGTTTAAAATGTTAAAAATTGAATTGTAACATTGAGACCAATTTGTTTAAGCTGAATTGTATCTGATGCCCCTGTAATTTAAACACAGTGGCAAACTATTAGGTTGCATTTATAATAATAATAATAATAATAATAATTCAGTACAGTTTTGTTATACACTGTGCCCCGTCTACATTATGTCTTATGAAGTTCATTTGTATATCTTGTATTGATGCAATTTTCTCACTGCTGCTTCCTCAAATTGTCGCTTTTGTGTATTGATTTGTTTTGTTGATTGAGTTGCATCCCAGTGAGATTTGTCTGATTGGTAACATTTTGAAATCAATCAAAAGCGTGTGATGAGATACAGTACTGGAGCGGCAAAAACAGGGCTCCTCTGCTCATGTTTGCCTATGCCCTGGTTATTCAGTGTGTGTTTGTGATTGATAGATAGATGTTTCATTTTTTGACGGACAACGTCAAGTTTAATTAACACGCTGGATGAGATTAAAAAAATGTTTTAAGGGATCTTACACATCCATCTAATTATGTAATTCTATCCTTCAGATATCGCATGTGTAATGTGCAGTGTAATCTTGTGTGCTTGTATATCAGTGATCTCGGAGCCGCTGTTTTTATTCACCCAGGTGCAGATGTTGGGTTTATTTCTAGCAGAGAGCTGTCTCAGGGTTCTTAATCATCAATGTGGAAGAATAATATTGGAAATGTACAGGAAAATATTTAAATGATTTAACAAAAAGTTATTTAAACATTATACTGTCTTGGAAAAACACAAAATAGTCCCGAGGCTGATGGGTCTATCAGATCTCTCTGTCATTTTTTAACATGGTACTTTATTTATCAAATAACCATGTCCATGGGTAAATGTATAAAGTAATCAGAAAATGTATAGTTACCAGCTGCTGGACCCGTTTATAAAATGACAGAGGAAATGTTGGTTAATAGAGTGTAAATATATAAAGATAAAACGTCAGATAGGCGAGGTTGTGTAAAGAGATATTTCTGCTGGTATTAAGGTTTGATTTCTCTCAAATCAGCAATACGAGGGAAGATGAAATAATCTTTAATTCTTTGATTCTATTTTCTTTCTTTAAATCACATTATAGTATTTTTAAAATGTCTCCAAATATAAATATGAAAATTTTCCAATACACTTTTATTTTTCCAGCCATCGTTTTGTTTTCAGCATTTAAAATATGGTAAGAATCTAATGTTACTGCTGATAACTTTCTGCATCGTTGTTTGTTTCTACACACAGCAGCTCCTTTCTACCTGAACAATATGCGTGTTATAACAACAGTATATGACCAGGGAACTGTTTAGTATAAGATACTGCTTAATCAAAACTAATAATAATAATAATAATAATAATAATAATAATAATAATAATAATAATAGCAGATTAATATATAATAATCTCTGTCTCTCATAATGTAAATACAATTTCACAGATCCACAACAGATTTCATCTATAAATGACTGAATAAGGTTGACTTCACAAATACATAACTTCACATAATTAAAATATAAATAAATTAATAAATAAATAAAAACCCTCGTTGAAAATCGCTTGCACGTCCAGGTGACTTTGTTAATCGAGCTGGAAGAATGCATTCTATTTTAATCGTAACTGCTCGATTTTGTATTTGTAATATGTGAAGTCAGCCTTATTTCAATCATTTATAGATGAAATCTGTTGTGGATCTGTAAAACTGCATTTACAGTTACATATGAGAGACAGAGATTATTATACAGGTATACAGTATTTATCTGCTATCCTGTGTCAGCCAGCATAGTTACTGGCAAAGTCAAACCAGACATAAACTTATAGGTCTACTGCAGGGCTTAATGTTTAGGTTTTTTTTCTTTCTTTTTTTTTTTTTTAAATTTAGTCGTTGCCAATCAGTTTTTTTTTTTTTTATTATTATTATTATGTTCTCCCCAATTTGAAATGCCCAATTATTTTTAGGCTCAGCTCACCACCACCACCCCTGCGCTAACTCGGGAGGGGCAAAGATGAACACACGCTGTCCTCCAAGGCGTGTGCCGTCAGCCGCCCGCTTCTTTACACACTACGAACTCACCGTGCAGCCGCCTCAGAGCTACAGCGCCGGAGGACCACGCAGCGCTGGGCAGCTTACAGGCAAGCCCGCAGGCGCCCGGCCAGACTACAGGGGACACTGGTGCGGGGTGAGCCGAAGACACCCTGGCCGACCTAACCCTCCCTCCCCCCGGGCGACGCTCGGCCAATTGAGCGTCGTCCGGGGTGGGAGAGAGTTCCCGTCCACGGTCGGCTGTGGAATAGCCTGGACTCGAACCGGCGACGTCCAGGCTATAGCGCGCATCCTGCACTCTAGCGAGTGCTTTTACTGGATGCGCCACTCGGGAGCCCCCAGATTTTTTTAATGCATTCTATTATTATTATTATTATTATTATTATTATTATTATTATTATTATGATGATGGTACATTGTGTTTCCATGAACACTCAAAAAGGTTTGTTTTTTTTGCTGCACTTCATTCAAACAATGTCTGAAGAAGAAAATAAATCCTACAGTTGGAACATTCCAGTATTGAAATAAAATAAAGAAATATACTGTATCTATAAACACTAACAATTAATATTTCAGCTAAATATCTTTATATGAAATGTGCTTCATACAACAAGCAGTCAGTCAGCAATGGAGCATTTTAAGAATATATTACAGAGATCCATCCACAGCTATTAAACACTCAACAGTGCTGAATTAAGAAATACAATAAATAAATAAATAAATAAATGAGGATCCTTTCGATTAGAACTCTTTGTTCGGACTGAAGACACTGAAAGAATTCTAGCCGAAATGTTTCTTATTGAATTCTAGTTTGTTTCAGTATTGCTTTGTTACAGAATGCGTCGCATCATATAGAGCAGGGGCTCTCAAACCCGCTCCTCGGGACCCCAGTGTCTTCTGGTCTTCCTTCCGAGCTCTCAGTTAACTAAACCCTTAATTGAACTAATAATTCACTTAATGAGGCCTTTTTAATTGTGTTCAGTTCTTAAACATTTGGAGATTTCAAGTTAACTTAAATTCTGCAACTTTTTAGGAGCTGAGAACAATTAAAAAGGTCTAATTAAGCAAATTATAGGTTGAATTAAGCGTTTGTAGTTAAGTAATTAAGAGCTCAGTTGGAATGAAAACCAGAAGACACATGGGGTCCGGAGGACCGGGTTTGAGAAGCCCTGCAGGAGTGTCTAGAGAAACCTGTCTAACCCGGCATCGCATAGGACCAGAAAAGTGTGCTGCCCAATACAGTGTGCTGCTTGATAGAGGGAGCTGCTGTGAAATGTAGTAATGTACCTGAAAAAGGGATAAATGACAAACTAATTTAACACTTTGAAAATCTGTAGGAGTTCTGTTGACGTAGGACTATACCCTGAAATTCTAACTTTACAAAATTACTTTTATATCATGCTGTAGTTGGTAAACCAGGTAAACTTCTTTTTCTGGGACCCTAAAAAATGATGCTGATACAGAATGCAGGTGTGTAGAGGGGCAGCATTAGACAGGGTTTACTGTGTATTTGGTTATTGCCTCCTAAATAATTAAAATGCAATAAAAAGTTAAATGAAAAAAAAAATCAATGTATTATGTTCCACTTGTATAGTGTTCTGGTTGTGTTCCGTTCCACTTGTTTAGTGTTCTGTTTGTGTTCCGTTCCACTTGTATAGTGTTCTCGTTGTGTTCCGTTCCACTTGTATAGTGTTCTGGTTGTGTTCCGTTCCCCTTGTATAGTGTTCTGGTTGTGTTCCGTTCCCCTTGTATAGTGTTCTGGTTGGGTTCCGTTCCACTTGTATAGTGTTCTGGTTGTGTTCCGTGTTGTTCGGTGCTGTTCCTAATAACTGCACACTCGGGTGGGCTGTGAGGCACGAGGAGTGGCTTATTGCTGTTATAACATGACTCTCGTGTTTATTCTATAAAAAGAAAACTAAAAGAAACTCTTGATTTGAAACTTGAAATCTAAATGTATTCCATGTATCCTTAACATTGTCGGGAAGAACTTGATACTCCTGCATTGTGAATATGTGTGGAGAAGATCATTTATGTGTTTATTATAGTGTCGTTTAATGTATTAAGAAATGAATAAATAAAGCTGCTGACTTGCATGTTGTACACAGATGGGTATGGAAAGTTGATGTCTGGTATTTCTGTTTCCATTACTCAGTAATTGCGCTCTGCACTTTACATTTTGTAGCATTCAAAAGCAATGCCGTAGGATGTTACTCATTCTACACAATACTGCTCACTGCATTTTGTAATGTGCACTGCTGTGTAATTCTAATGACATGATGTTTAATAAATAGTTTTGAAAAAACCCCATACATTTGATAAAAATTAGAAATACGTTGATGTAATAACATCGCTGTTCTGGGCATTGTAGAGCTTCTTGTACCATTGCTGCCTTTTATTCTGTCATTCACTTTGCTTCTCTGGACCAAGAGTAACACCTCCGTGTCATTAAGCACTACAGTGTCCTCAGAAACAGCCCTTATTGCTGTATTATTGATGCTAAACGCCTGGGCGGAACATTAACTAGGTATCTACAAAGAGCCTCCCAAATATTCTGAACAGGCTTGTAAATATACAAATAAAACTGCTAGAACGAACAGAACCATAATTATGAGTTCCAAATATGAAGCATCAAATACATGTCAATTACATTTCCTACAATAGTAAGCTTGTATTTGAACAATTATATATGATGTATGCATGCTTATCAGGGTTGTGCTACGCTTCTAGAAAAGTTTAATATTTGTCAGGTAGTTTACCTGCTGTAGTGTTATCTCAGAGACTTGCTGGAAACCCTTCTTAGCACACGCCTTATGCAGCGTGTGAACATCATGAAAACATTTCTATACATGAAATATATATAGAGGAGTTTTACTGCTGATGTTTACTTGGGAAGCTTTGTGATATGGAGAATAATACAACTCCATGCAGTGTAAACAGTGTGTGATTATAAACTCGTGTTCTCTTGTGGCAGGGCCTGTGCAGACTCCCTTCTCTGACTCCCTTTTCTCTTTTTAAAGGCGGTGATGATCTGAGGCTGGTGAATGGAGGCAGTCCCTGTGCTGGAAGAGTGGAGATTCTTCATGAGGGACAGTGGGGGACAGTTTGTAGTTTTGGCTGGGATATAGAGGATGCAGGAGTTGTGTGTAAACAGCTGGGCTGTGGATCTGCTGTATCAGCACCAATCGATGCTCACTTCGGAGTCGGTTCTGGAACCATCTGGCTGGCTGGGGTTCTCTGCAGAAGCTCTCACTCTGCCCTGCGGGACTGTTGGTCATTGGGGTGGGGTAAGGTCTATATGTGCACTCACGCCTTGGACGCTGGAGTGATCTGTTCAGGTAAGAGACACACATTCCATCACAGAACACTTACTCAACTGTAGCACTCCTCCAATGTGCAGCTCATCACACTGATTTATGTGTCATGCAAATGAAATCCCAGACACATATTCAATAATACATAAAAGCATCTTCATGGACAAGACATTAAATATGACAGGCTAGAGCGCTGATAGTAGATTCTCGGGTGGCAGGCTTTTGTAATTAAAACAATCAACACAGATTACTGCTATTTCTGCCATTGTCTTCATCTCTGACACTGCGTACTTAAGATTAATTTCCTTCCATGTATATATACATATATATATATATATATATATATATATATATATGGAAAAAATTGTGATCCAGTTTACAAATGTGTTGCACTTTGTGTGGATGTATTACAGGTTTTGAGATACATTTGTAATCTATCAATTTAGAAATCATCAGATTGTAGCAGTACTTAAAGGGTAAGTATCTTCAGGTTAAGTTTCTAGTCTTCCTTTGATTGACAGCCCCCTTCCCTTTGTATGATGCTTGCAATCATTCCGAGTCGTTCTCATTGTAATCAGGAAACTCAAATACTACGATTATACAGTATAAATATGTGTGTAAACACCAGACTCTTTTGACTTTATCAGAATTATTATTTTCATCAGTAATTCTGTGACACTGAAGTGTCCCCTGTTTCACAATATTAATGTAAACTATGAATGTATGTGTTGTGTGTTTGTGGTGATGGGCTGGCAGGGATTGGGTTACCTTTTCCTATCCTTGCATGGAAATTGTCTCCCTAGTCAGGGCTGGATTAATGCGTAGGCAAAGTAGAACTTTACTCCCTGACACTGGCACTGTTTCAACACAGTCATTTTTTTTCTTGTCAGTGTGAAAGTTTCGTCAAAATGAATTCATCATAATGCAGCATAATTCACAGATTCTGATCAAAACCATGAATGCTATCCTAAACCCTTGTGAGAAAAGAACATTTTGCTCTACAAATTAAAAAAAATTGTAAAACAATACCCAGCCGTGCGTTCAATAGCAGAGTGCTCTCACGTGTCTCCCTGTAACCTATGTTAGCAGTTATTGGATGGTCTGTTAGGAGCGAGCCATTTCACAATAGCAGCCAATACATCGTGGTGCATTAAAACAGTTGCTTTAAGCGAGTGTTGCCATTTTTGTGTGTGTTTAGCATCTTGAGGCGCGAGTCATATTTGTCACGTTATAAATAGTCCATATTTCTTTTTTAATACAATCGTCACATAATCAGTTTTAAAAAGCCAAAAATTACAACAAAAATATTACTTATCACACATGTGTTGATCACACAAAAACATATTTGAAAAAATCAATTTGCAGCCACCGCACTGATAATGCAGGCTGGCCTTTTTGGACCTCCAGCGAGGCAGCTCTGAGTTTGACTCGCTACTGTTAGGCAGCGCTCTCAGCATGCAAGTCGTTCAATAGAAAGCACCACGTAACGCTCTGGAGATCTCTGCTTATTGAACGCACCCCTGATCTTAACAAATGGCACGTGTATGGGAGTAAGTGTAAACGTGTGTACATGTCTGCTGTTTGATATTATTCATGTTAGAAGGTAGGGCCCTCAAGTGTGTGTTTGCCTAGAGTCCAGTGATGGGTTAATCTGGCCCTGTCCCTAGCTCGCTCCATTCCAGCCATGTAAGACTGCAGGACCCTGATTGGTTGACCAACCAATTATTCAATATAGTCATTGATTGAAGGCAGGTGAATATAAAAGGATAGTGTCCTCCTCATGCAGGTGAAGAAGTACACATGAGGCGAGTTGCTGGTCCCTAAATACAAAGTGCTGCAGTCTGTCTGTCTGCCTGCCTGCCTGCCTGTCTGCCTTAAGGAAACCTTTTATATAAGTTTAATTTTGTTTATTTATTATCATTACAAAATAGTGGGGAAAGTAAAGCCTCATGAAGCACTGAGCTTTTTGAACCACTGGTTTGGTGAAAGGCTCACCGATCAGAATCTCATGAAGCCATTATGCTGTTTGCACATGTTAAACTTCATTGATAAACTCTATAGTCTTTGATCCTACTGTTCTAACAGTGCAGTAGTTGTTACGACAAAGTCCAACATGCAGATGATTTAATGGTTTGCATTTGACAAGGTAAGAACATAATAAGATCATGGAATAAACTTTTTTTTTTTTAACCTGATTATAAGCACTACATGATGTGTGCTGCAACCACAAAGAGAATTGGGCTGCCTTACAGTTTAAAATGATTTTGTTTCCAAAAACTGTTAGCTTGTCGATGCATACAGGTAACATCTGTAGTTTAAGTATATTCACTTCCTGTGGAGATCTGGGTTCAGTACCTATTTCATTATTATTATTCCCTGTTTAACACACAGTGAAAGTTTATTTAACTTACAGAATGCAAAACACAAAACTAGATTTACCTTAATCATCAATGTGGAAGAATAATATTGTAAATGTACAGGAAAATATGAAAATGATTTAACCAAAAATTATGTAAACATTATACTGTCTTGGAAAAACACAAAATAGTTCTGGGGCTGATGGGTCTATCAGATCTCTCTGTCATTTTTAACATGATACTTTATTTATCAAATAACCACGTCCATGATTAAATGTATGAAGTAATCAGAAAATGTATAAAGTTACCGGCTGATGGACCCGTTTATAAAATGACAGAGGAAATGTGGGTTAATAGAGTGTAAATATATAAAGATAAAACGTCAGGTAGGCGAGGTTGTGTAAAGAGATATTTCTGCTCGTATTAAGGTTTGATTTCTCTCAAATCAGCAATACGAGGGAAGATGAAATAATCTTTACTTCATTGATTCTATTTTCTTTTTTTAAATCACATTATAGTATTTTTAAAATGTCCCCAAATATCAATATGAATATTTCCCAATACACTTTTATTTTTTCAGCCATAGTTTTGTTTTCAGCATTTAAAATATGGTAAGAATCTAATGTTACTGCTGATAACTTTCTGCATCGTTGTTTGTTTCTACACACAGCAGCTCCTTTCTACCTGAACAATATGCGTGTTATAACAACAGTATATGAGCAGGGAAGTGTTTAGTATAAGTTACTGCTTAATCACAACTAACAATAATAATAATAGTAATAATAATAATAATAATATTAACACACATTGTACCGTTACAGAAAATTATACCTATTTAATAATCTGTCTCTCATAATGTAATTACAATTTCACAGATCCACAGCAGATTTTATCTATAAATGACTGAATAAGGTTGACTTCGCAAATACATAATTTCACATAATTTAAAAAAATAAATAAATTAAAAATAACGTGCCCGAGCAATAGCCAGGTGTCTTTGTTAATCGAGCCTGAAGAATAAAGTAGCCAGTGTCTTAAATTCGAGTACAGTATAGTGATGCGTGCATTCAAATCACCAACAAAAGACAAGACTACCTGAGTACACAAACAGCAACATGACTTACTGCCGAGAAAAGACGAACAAAGACTTCACTGCCCGAATACACAAGCAGCAACGTGACTTACTGCTGAGAAAAGACGAACCAAAACGTCACTGCCCGATCTCGAAACATCCGTGATGTACAGGCAGCCATTTTCTAAGAAGCGTCATTAGCTTCCTCTGGAATTCGAAGAGAAGCTTTTAGAGTTTCAGCGTTTTGTTATTAGGCTCAGTTTTAACAAACAGTACCAGCTTGGACAGATCGGAAATGCTGACCAGACCCCTGTATTTTCCGACATGCCAAGCAATACCACAGTTCACAAATTGAGAGAAAACATGTGTGAGTAATCATGTGTGGAAATGAGAAGCAGCACATCACTGTAATTGTGTGTGATAGCAGACGCTCGCAAACTGACTCCATATGCGTAATTGAGGTTGTGTCTTTGTAAATGTATATTTGATGTTTTATTTTTTCCTCAAATTGAGGGTGGGAAATTTGGGCTGCGTCTTAAATTTGAAAGAATACGTTATCTATATTACACCAACATACACACAATCTAGCCCGGGAAGTCTTCATTCCCGTTCTCACATTGTGTCCTTCGCTCACCTCTACAACTCAGTACCAATCAATGGCAATTAGTTTCCGCAGCGAGTGTTTTAAAAGCCGACTGGAAGCGGATTTTCTCTCATCCAGGAAGCTGTCGTTTTTACTGCCGTGTTGCTGTACCGAAGCCAGAAACTTAAATTGTCTTTCAGCTGTCCCTGAAGAATATCCTGTAACACAAAACTGAAACTGAACTTTCTGAAAAAAAAATGTACAAAATCTGCATACACAAATGTATTTGAAAATATTCAGAACCCCCCTTCAATACTTAGATCCACAAACAAGGCTGTTGTTACACACGTGTGTTGGCTGTTTGATTAGTTAATAAAATATACAAACAAATAAAACATTTAATTGTATTACCTGTTCACCAGAAAACAGGGATTGTGACCCTTTTGTCTTCTCCAGATCCACACAACGTTGTGGTATCTGAACCCAGTATAAATGCATGTTTCAGGAAAACAATGTAGGATTCTCACATCGTTTCTTTCTTCTTATGAACTGGAATATGATACTAGGAATATGATACTGAATGATAACATATAAGGGCAAGGGCAATTTATTTACCTAGTTTCAACCTCTTTAAATAGATGTATAAATAACCCTCACTACTTTTTGAAATAGGCCGTTATAACAGCTTGCCTGCAGGATCTTCGCAGAGGTTAGTGCTGCAATGTGTCCGCTAGGTGGCACCAAAACACTGTTCAAAGTTTTTACATCCCAAAGGTCAGATTAATACATCCTGTTTAGCTGCATTAATTGCTGCATTGATCAGTGAAAAAAGAGCAATAATTAGGCTTCCTTTGCATGCGATTTTGTTATCCTCCTCACTCAACAGCTTCCTCATTAGAAAGTATCAGAACTCCCTCACATCTTTTTTCTGATATGGCAGGGCAGCTTGCTGATCTTGTCGAAAGCACAATACGAATTCACTCCGTTGTTAATATGAGCTAATCTTATATTGCTGCTTTTTCAACTAAGCTCAATGTCCTTTGGATAGGACAGGAAGTGTGTTGTTTGAATAAACAAAGACAGAAACTGACGTTTTAAATTACCAACCCCACACTGCTACTTGTCACTAATGACGGTTTTGCTCATTTCACATCTATAGGCTACTGCACTGTGGCAGCATAAACTGTTCACTGCTCTGTATATATATAAAACAAGCATGACTACAAACAAAACAGGAATAGGCAGGGCTTCATTTTGTTGCTTAATAATGGATCACCTAAAAGCCTTTGTCAGTATGTGATTGCAACACAATACAAAAATGAACCAGACAGATAAGTGAATCAGACTTGTCAGGTGCCCAGAGTTTTATAATGAAGGAAATAAAGATGTTTAGGTGGCAGCCTTACTGACAGGATCCTTTATTGCTCTCTTGAACTCTCTGATTCAAAATATGTCGTCTTGCTATCTTGCTACATCAATGGCATATTATTTACTTTTAATTGAATATATTTGAATTACCATGTCATGTTCGTATGAGGTTCAGTGAAAGAACTAACTGAATAATAATAATCAGATGTTTTCCAAGGTGCAGTTTGTTATTGACTGTTAACTGTTGTTGCTTTGCTCCCAGAGTCTAATGTCTGCAGTTTTGTGATTTCAGGACATAGAACAGTGCGGTTAAGTGGTGGCAGCGATCTCTGTTCTGGGAGAGTTGAAGTACAGCATGTAGAGACCTGGGGAACGGTCTGTGATGCTGACTTTGACTGGCAGGATGCAGAGGTTGTCTGTCGGGAGCTGAAGTGTGGAATTCCTAAAGAGGTGCTGGGAGGAGCCCCTTTTGGAGAGGGGCAGGGTACGGTCTGGTCCGAGGAGATGCAGTGCCAGGGAAAGGAGCCCCACGTCAGTAGGTGTTTGACTTCACCCAGCAACAAGCAGAGCTGCACACACAGGAACGACGTGGGCCTTGTCTGTTTCGGTGAGTCTATCCCGCTAGCTGAATGCTGCTTCATTTTTGGCAAGCCTGTTGTTGATCATATACCCGAGGGTGTGAGGGATTGGGTTGTTCTAGATGAGTGTCACTCTTCAAAAGTCTGTAATTAAATAAATACTGGTGCATAACTATTAGAAAGCTAAAGAAATGCATGCCCACCAATCATGCCCTTGCAGCCAGTATTACAAGAACATAGCAACCCTTTTGTGATTGATAGCTAGAGTAAAGCAAACCCCATGCCCTGGTTCTCTGCTTGTGCTGTGCCCTGCTCACACTCTGCTGCCCTGTGTGCAGGGTACACTGAGTACAGGCTGGTGGGTGGCCCGGACTCCTGTTCTGGTCGAGTGGAGCTGCAGTACGATGGTCAGTGGGGGACAGTCTGCGACCGCTATTGGGATCTACAGGACGCCACAGTTCTCTGCAAGCAGTTGAATTGTGGGTACGCTGTATCAGTCCCGGGGCAGGCCTGGTTTGGTGAAGGCAGCGGTGATGTACGGGCTGATATATTCGACTGTGATGGCAGTGAGACACACATATCAAATTGCTCCATCTCTGCATGGGGACGAGGTGCCTGCACTCATAGCAATGATGCAGGAGTGAAATGTTCAGGTGAGTAGTAACCACTCTAATGGGTGGAAGATTGAATAGGTAACTTAACATCCTATCTGCTAAACATATCTCGGTATTCTAGGTATTCAGATCTACTGCCATCTGGTGGGATTGTAAATGAAATCAATTTACTGTTACAGTATTTTTTTTATACCCATTGCTATTGATTAACTGTTCCCATATTTGGGGTGTATTAGATGTGTACAGTTTATGATATTTTATACATTATGTATGCATACAAATTAAGCAAACTGCCTCACATTTAAGCTTATATAGTTAGAAATGCCATTTACACTTTTAATTAAGTTTTCAATTATCCATGTTGGTTCTGAGTTCTACAGCACCAATACCATAATGAGTTTATTCATTTCTCTATAAAGCTAAATCTCTGAATAGCTTTGAGCTTGCTCCAGGTGGAAGAACAGACAGTGCCCAAACAACAGAATTACTCTGAAACCATGTTTATGTTTTAACTGATTCAACATACAAGATAACAAACTGTAGACTGATGTAGAAGCTGTAGATGCAGTAAATAATGGTGCTGTTCCTTCAGCTCTGACGTGTTTCATTCCCCCCCCTGCTCACTCTTATTATCTTCAGGTCCATTGCTACCAGCACAAGCAGGTCGAGTCGGGCCTCTACCAAGTAAATGCAACACCAGTAATGAAGGGACCACGCTCTGCTCAGGTTAGTGCAATTCAAACTCTTGTGTTAATAAGTTATTTCAATGTGACTATACTGACATTACTGCCATGGGTACAGTCTGTGACAAGGATTCTTATCTGAAAATCGGCACGCATTATCATAGGGTTATTATTTATATTATTACTAACTGATTCTGTGCCTAAGCTGCAGTGATTGTGTTATTGAGGTGTGCTTGTGATTCTGTCCCCCTAGATCACACGGCCCTCAGGCTGGTTGGGGGAGGAGGTGCCTGCGCTGGGAGGGTGGAGGTTTATCACAACGGCTCCTGGGGGACGGTCTGCGATGACTCCTGGGACCTGGCAGATGCTGAGGTGGTGTGTAAGCAGCTCCAGTGTGGGACGGCACTCAACGCCTCAGTGTCAGCCTCCTTCGGCCAGGGGACCGGACCCATCTGGCTGGACGAGCTGCGCTGTCAGGGGAACGAATCGACTCTGTGGGGGTGTGCCTCAGGAGGGTGGGGGCAACACAACTGCAACCACAAGGAGGACGCGGGAGTCGTGTGTTCAGGTACAGGACTGCAATAACTCACTATACCTAACCAGTGGAAACTGAGCCATCTCTATATTAGCCATTAGTATGTTAATTGTGGAAACCAAAGCAATATCAATTACTACATACAACTTATTTAAACTGAGAGGAGGAGCTCAGTAAGCAGGGCAGATTACTGGTGATCCTGTAATACATGAAGATTTCAAACCATTTATACCACCTCTCCAATTTCTAGTTGATTGTATTAAAACTTTTTATATAAAAAGCTTTTTAATATTGTCTCGCAGCAGTATTATAATCAGGATAGTTCTGAATGTCATTCATTGCAGTGCAGTTTACTTTCACGGTTGTATGTTGTTTTGACAGAGTTCAAGGATCTTAGACTGGCTGAAGGCTGCTCCGGACCAATAGAGGTTCTCTACAATGGCACCTGGCGTAGTGTCTGCAGCAACAGAATGACACAGATTACAGCTTCAGTGATATGTCAGCAGCTGAATTGTGGAGAAAGTGCTGCCATTAGAGATGCACAATCCAGTTCTGATTACAAATGGCTTGATGAATTGAACTGCCGAAGACACGACTCTACACTGTGGCAGTGTCCATCCTTACCCTGGGGTCAGACAAATTGCTTTAACAATGAGGTGGCTGTGATTGAGTGCACAGGTAAAGATCTCCCTCTGTTGTTCCTCTACTGGTCACCTGATGGCTCAGCAGTTAAAGACCACTGGTTTGAACCCTCCTCCTGAGAACAAGGACACGCTGCCCCTAGCAAGTTACACAACATGGTAGCTGTGTTATTGGAGGTCCTTTCTAAGAGAGGTCCATTTGATGTTCCCTCTGCTTGGTGGATGTTAACAACACTTCTGGAAGCAGAGCAGCGGATAGTGTCCACAGATCCCTGATCAAACCCCTGCACATCAAAGAGGAGAGGCAAGAGCAGGGATGGGTTAAAGTACAGAAAAGCAGAGCCTCTTTAGAATAGAGAGGAGATGAAACTTAAGAGATCCCAATAGAAATATGCCCAGGCCTTATGGACACCCCTACAGCAATATCTTCAGAATACTTTGCATTCACCATTTCTTGTTTCAGCTCAAAACAAACGAGACACAAAGCAGCAGCATGCTTGAGCAGAGTGTGAATGCAGTCTACATTTTTCCACACTGAATTCACTTGATTGTTTGTTTTTAACAGTGAAAGAGAAGCCGCCTGTCACCAGCATACCCAAGTCATGCTCTGAAGACCTCACTCAAGAGCACTGCACAGGTTATTTTTTATTTAACAACGTCTAAAAAATAATGCATACAATTGCAAAAGCATGACCTTACAGTGATATGTATTGACATTTTAGACAACATTGTCAACATTTGGCCTTTAAATTTCTTCTGTAAACTAATTTTAATGAGTGGTTCTAATAATTTCCAATACTAAACAGTCTTTTTAAATTAATAATTCAACACTGAATTGTGATTGCCTCTGATCTCCGAGACTGGTTACCTAGATTTTTTTCCAGAAAGAGAAATCAAGCCTCTCTTTACTACTTACACAGCAGCCTCTGTGCTGAACTGATTCAGTAAGCCCTGCTGTTTTATTCCAGAGCCAGCAGAGCTGAGGCTAGCTGGAAGCTCAAGTCCCTGCTCCGGACGGGTGGAGGTGCGGTTCGAGGGGTCCTGGGGGACAGTCTGCGGTGACTCCTGGGACCTGAAGGACGCCCAGGTGGTCTGCAGACAACTAGGCTGTGGGGCAGCAGAGAGCACGGGGCGGGGTGAGGCTACGTTTGGACAAGGGAACGGCACCATCTGGCTGGACGAGTTGAACTGCAGGGGCAGCGAGATGCACCTGTGGGACTGCCGGCACTCTCCACTGAGACACAATGACTGCGACCACAAAGAGGATGCATGGGTTACCTGTGCAGGTGAGAGAGGGGGTTATCTGAGCTGGGGAGACGGGGAATTAGCTGTACTGGGGACATGCTCTGTTGTGTTAGACAGGGAGTACTTGCTTACATTGCAAATATTAACAGTCATTTAATTTGGTTTACTATCAGCCCTCCAATAAAAACAGGTAAAAGCAGCACCTTTTAAACTTCACAGACACTACTCTCTTATACACATAAACACAAAAGCACAGCTCTAGGGGGAAATGTTTCTTACTGTGTAGCGTTCTGAATTTGGGAGTCGTGTGGATAAACGAACGGATGCCTCAGTTAGGGCTTTCCTATGTAAGCAATGTGAATACAGCTTTTTTGCTTTATTTACAGTACAGAACCCAACTGTTTACAGAAGTGTCTGTCTGTCTTCCTCTCCAACAGAAGCCTCTCCATCCAGGCTGCAGCCACAGAGAGATATGACCATCCCAGTGATAGCCTGCATCGTACTGGGAGCTCTGCTCTTTGTGGTACTGGTCCTGTTAGCCTGGCAGCTGCAGCACAACAGGATGCTGAGGAGAGGTAGGGAACAAATCCCTTTAAAGAGATGCGAGCTCAGGAAGGTGACACACTCAGGTCCTAGTGCGCTGTTCTAGGATTGTATTCAGTAATGCCCTACACCGGCATTTTAAATCTGCAGTGCTTTCCAGACAACACAAATGCACTACCCAGATCCTTTATAGCAGAGGTCATTGTTTTGTGTATCTCAGATGACAATTTATAAATCATTCTCTTTTATTAATGATCTGGTTACAGAAAACGCTTGTCTTGACCCACATGTGCGATACCTGCCTGCTGCAGTAGGGGCAGCAGCGGACACAATCTTGACAAGTTCTGTCATTAATTAAAGAGCTTTTAAAATGGCAGTTTTAAATAAAGAAAATAAATGGTGTTCTTGCACTGTGGATCACTGAAGGCTGTGCTGTTCAGTACAGTGTGTGCAGAGCTGTGTCACTGTGAATGAGAGCCTGTTTCCTCTCATAGGGATTGCTAATGATGTGCTTGACCCCGTTTACGAGGAGATTGAGTACAAACTGGCCAGACAGGGAACCGATGGTGCACCCAGGAGAGGTGAGTAAGAGGGGAGGGGGAGTGGAGAAAGAGAGAGCCAACACACACATCACACTGCCACACAATCCACAAACATGACTCAAAGCAGCAGACTTGTAAACCTCTCATCACAGGAAACACTACAAAGAGTAGGAGACAGACAGGAACAGAGCAGCAAACAGTAGATAATATGTAGTTACTTAGGGTGTAGATCTCAAAACCACTGTTTAATTTCCTGTCCTGAATTCAGTAATCCAAACATTGAACAACAGCTACAATAGTAGTCAGTGTGCAACAAGTAGCAGGTAGTGAATTTGCAGAGTGAAAGCAGGCAGCACTAACCCTGTCTCCTGTTCCAGGGAGTTTCCTTTCTGATAAGCTGCCCTCTGACTACGATGATGTGGAGGACAGTGAGGGGAACCCCATCCCAGGTAAGGGGGGCTGTGTTACAAACCTATGAAGAAACAATTCCCTCAGCTGTATCACCGATTCTGTTCTGTCTGGTTTAGGTGAAGCAGTGCTCTCTCTGGTCTGTAACACTAATGCTGTTCTCTGTCTCTTTTAGGTGAATCGATGCCCTCTCTGGAAGGAGAGACCCCAAGGAACTATGACGATGCCGTCCCTATGAACAGTAACCCAAAATATTTATCAGGTGAGTTCTTGAAGACAAGTCCTGCAGAGAAGCCCTGCACCAAACCCAGTCTTGGAGAAAGTAAATGTTGAGCAGTAGAGTGGGTTTGATTCTAGGGTGCCAAGTAGTTTTTCTGCATTTGATGGGTCAGTCTTAATGTTATGTAAACAGTTTTATTTAGCACTGTGAACCCTGTAACTCTGTTAGTGGATAATAGGAGGGAGTTAATATGCTGTGGGTGAAAGCAGGTCAAACTCCAGAGCTAACCTTGATTCCTGTTCCTAGGGAGTTTCCATTCTGACGAACTTCCCTCTGGCTACTATGATGTGGAGGACAGTGAGGGGAACCCCATCCAAGGTAAGGGGGACAGGAGTCTACAGTGGGGAGGGATTGGGAGGGCCCCTCAGATATCCTGCCCTGCTTCAGAAAAGCACACCCTACTGCCCCAGGAGCAGCACGGTGTGGGGGAGCCTGTAACTGCCCCACTCCCACCTCTTCCAGCAGGTGTCACTACAATGGAGTTTGAGAAGTTCTGAATCTCTCAGAAAACTCCCATGGCACTCTAATCACACCCATTGCTTAAACCAATCCCTGGCCCCAGGGTGAACCCTCCCACTGCGTAAACCCAACCAGTCCCTGATTGTGTGTCTCTCTTTGGCAGGTTTTCCCCTCACTCCCCCTGGAGAGGAGAGTGCCCAGGCCGCACTGCCCCCTGAAGAAGGACCCGCTGCACCTGACAGGACTGACTACGATAATGCTGGGGAGGAGTCTCCAGGAGAGGTTGGGGCGCTGTGAGGCTGGCAGTGTGTCTGGGAGGAGAATAGAGGGACAGCTGGAGCCCCCTAGAGTTCTAGATCTGTAAGAGCACCATTAACTGTAAACCTGCCAGACAGTTTCACTGCAGTTCCAGCCTTCCTCTGGGATTTCACTGTGAAACTCCATTGGCTGAATATTTAGCAGGCTTCTCATAAAAGTGCTTCATTTCAAATATGAATGTTTCCCTTTATGCTGCAAAATTGCATCTTGTTACAAACAAGCATCAAATTAGCAAACCAAGTCTCGAATGCTAATTGAAGGTTGAAAGAAACTAAGAAATTATATTTTCCCAAGAAAAATAAAATCATCAAATTATGAATGTTGCAAAGCAACCTCAAAGATCAGTATTATATATATATATATATATATATAAAAAATCCACTACCAAAGTAACAAACAGTTCAGAAATGTAACTAATAGTCACTGGGTGCGTTTTGGGGAAACACATTGTTATATCAATGGTTTTTCTGTACCCCCCTCCCCCCCTCACAATTATGAAGGTAGATACAGATTTCCAAAAGTATCCAACAATTTTGTAAGGTTAGAATGTGTAAAGGAAATTCGCTTGGCTGTCTGCTGTCTGTATTTTTTCTAGCAATGTCTCTTCTGGTCTGATTTTCTTTTAAATTCAGTCCATAGTCTTTAAATACAGATTGTATTTTAATAGGGGTCTGTGTTCCCTCTTTCAGCCTGTAATTGTAGTGGTGTTCAGTTTGAAAGGAGATCTGGTTTGAAAATGAATTGTTTTGAAATTCCATTGTAAAGTTTGGATTTACAGAATTCCTGTAGCCCAGCTCTTGACAGTTACCCTGTTTGTAATTCATTTGGAGCTAGGTGTGCAGATAAAAAATGATTTCTATATTAAAATGTTAGTTTGTTTTTTATTATTTGAATATATCTATTCTGTTTTAATGTACCATTTCTAAACGTATAGCATTTCTTGCAGAGTGTGCAATGGCTTGAAGGCTGTATTCTATTTTTAAACAATAAAGTCTAATTTAACATCTGGTGGATGGCATGTTTTTTTTGTTGCAAAAATGGTTAGTGTAATACACGGAGAATGTATTCAAGGTTCCTTTAACTGTACTTACTATGTATGTGCAACAGCCTGCAAAAAAAAGGCTGCACTGTCACAAAAAATAACTGGCCAAAAGTTTGGCATCATCCTACAGAATTAACTCATTTTGCTTCAGAAAGTCAAATGGAACCTGCTGAATAATGTTGTGTTGACATATTGAATTACATACCGCTTTGTAGTTTTCAATATAGTCTCAGTCCTAAAATTCTAGGTGATGCAAAACCTTTGACCATAGCTGTACATTCACTGAGCAAGTTTCACCGATACCTCTTTCCCTGACAGAACATTTTATGAGACAACCTCTATTGTTGAACACTTTATTACTGGAGCTCTGGCATAACTGGCTGAGCCGCTGAATTACCAACTGAAGAATCGAGGGCGCAGCTTTAAAGATACAAACTTGAGTATTCACTGGCCCTTCCTATGTTAAACACACTACAGGCTAAATATGTTCTTAGGTATGGTGACACGTCATAACCGTCCATCCACAAACTACAAACTGAATTACATAAGCCTGCAGAACACAAGGACGCAATGCAGTTTCTGACAAGCCTTACTGGACATCAAAGCATAGAAAAAACACTCTACGTTGGCAACCAAAATCTAAACTCAAGGAACCATCTGTTTATTTTATTTTATATGCTATATTCCTAGGAAAACGCATGCATTAAATGATGTATTTTATAAACACAGCAGTTGAGTTTTTCATATTTTTAAGACACAAAATAACTTAAATTACCTTGACAAAGCAGACATGAAAACATGTTTTTCTTTTCTTTTGAGTATAGTTTGACACACGTGGACATATAAAGGTGAGTTTTATGAAAATCGAAAGCCTTACATATAGATGGAATACACACCTTTACTATAGACGAGCTCTTAGGTATATTTTAGGAAATGTAAACGTTACAGCAGCCATTGTACAAGTCAGCTATTAGAAAGAGATAGCAAGGCTGCCTTGGTGTCCAGATTAGTAATGATAAACACAGAGTGGTTAAGTGCTTGCACACACATGAAGCCTAACACGACAGTCGCCGCATGACATATTAATAAATTAATATCCATCACCGTGTAGCCATTACATTAGCATTAATTATATGCAAACTTTCTTCTTGAAGTGGCATTTTGGATCCCTGGAACTAAAATATTTCTTTTCAAGAAAAAAAAAAACGACTTCAGAGAAACAAGATTTCAAATCAGGTTTTAATGCTAATGTGAAAAAACACAACATCGCTGCCCGATTGAAGGATGTCATCTCGCACGGCCGAGACCAAGAGCATTGCAAGTAACAACAATGCTAGCTTTGAGAGCTTTGCAGTTACAATGTTCTTGCTAGCGCTCAGTCCACAGGCGTTTGTGTCCCTGTGAAAGTGCTTTGTTGGGCTGCTTTTATTCTCTGCGATGCTACCTCTCCTCGAGGCAAACTGTGCTCTTTATAAGCAGGTGCTGCGATAACACTTCATAAAGGCTCTCGATGAACTAAATGGAGTTTTATGAAGGTGGTCCTAGATCTATAGATATGGACGAAAGTTTAGCATCACCCTATAGAATTAATCAATTTTGCTTCACAATGTCGAATGAAACCTGCTGAATAATGTGACGGTAACACATTGAATGACAGAGCGTGTTGTAGTTTTCCATATACTTAATGAAAAAAATGGCAAAACAATTGAAAAATGTTACATTTTTAAATCTAACATGAAATACAATATTACTATTTTTCCGGTAGACTGTATTTCCGATATCATTTTGTTTATCTTTGATTACATAAACTATGTTATTTATATATATATATATATATATATATAACATAATATAATATAACATAGGGCAGCTGGCTCTTTGAGCTAATTATATATATATATATATATATATATATATATATATATATATATAATGAAGACTAAATTCTAGGTGATGCAAAGCGTTTGGCCAGAGGTATAATAGATAATCTAGAAATGATCTTTATTCAATCGTCTCTGTTTTCAACCCTATATATACATCTACAGAGACAGCAGCACCCACCTTGTCTACCTTGTGACAGTGAATGAGTCTATCCGATCCCAGGTAAAACGTAGAGAACGCATCGTAGGTCCTGCAAAGGGAACAGTTCACAAATGACTCCTTCCTGGGATTTAAAAGATGCGACTGCTGGGGCTTTTTTGGGGAGGTGGCCAGCGATCATTCCTCTAAGGCCCTGTCCACACTACATAACCGATCTCGAGAACCGTACTCGAAACCGCTCTACTTACAGCTCAAAGCGTCCACACTGAAGTACCGTTTCATGTTTAGTCAGGCTTAATGCGTCCACACACCATTAAAATAGTTTAGTTACTATTCCCAGCAGCGCAACAAACCGTGGAAATTAATACGACAGTATCCCACCATGCACTGTATTTTATTTTAAAATAATGTGTTATGCCCCATATTAACAGAGGTCCATATTGCATAAATGAAATATAACAAGTATTGTGGGAAAAAGTAAATCCGAACACACACACACACAAGTAGGGCTTGAAGTTTTCAGGTTTTATTTTTAATTAGGTGAAGTCCCTTTAAATAAATTGAGCGGATTCTGTTTTATAATTAAACTCAGAAAAAGCTGTTAATTACAAAACAATCATTGTTTTTACCTTCATATCTTGCCTGTGCCTAATTCTGGTCCTCTTAATTTTATTTCAAACAGAGCTGACAAATTACGTAATTTGTTCATCCCTGATCCTACTTTTAACTCGCATTTCATTATTGCAGTCGCCTAATTTAACGCTGTGTTTTTATTATTATTATTATTATTATTATTTATTTATTTATTTATTTATTTCTTAGCAGACGCCCTTATCCAGGACGACTTACAGTCGTAAACAAAAATACATTTCAAGGATCACAGTACAAGTAATAATACAGTTAAGAGCAAGATAAATACAATGACGATTTTCCCCACTAGTTTAACAGAGATGTCCTGAAAGATTTTTTGAAGCATAAAAATGAATACCTAGTGCGGAGTGTACACTGATAGCAAGTCCTTCAGGCGCCTGCTCTGAGTATTTCACCAAACATACCACAAAGCATTTGGGGATATTGGAGGATACACAAAAAATGTAGTTTGGTATTACAGCGTCCACACTTCTGATAAACCGCACTACCTGATGCGATCTAATTAGAAACGGACTCGAGACTACCTCCTGAGGTGGTCTCAAGTCCGGTTCTCTAGTACGGTATTAAATGCTGCGTAGTGTGGACGCAAACCGTATTTAGCACTTTTAAGCCGGCTTAAATGCAACTAATACGGTTTAAAGGCATAGTGTGGACAGGGCCCAAGTATCAATTTCAAAATGCCGTTGGAACGGAAAGCAGACTGCACCAAAATCGCACGTGCATTCATTTTGCACTTCACTATGCTTTCCCCATGTTTGAATTGCAAATGGTCCATGACGTCCCTTAACAAATGATCTCTAATGACAATGCAGTGCTTTTGTAAGACAATAACAGCACAAGGGCAGCTGTATAGTAAGCCATGAATGTTACCACTACGGTTATTCATCCACTATTTCACTGGGCGTGAGCTGGGGGGGAAAGATAAGGCAGAAGAAGCAGCAAGGAGCAGTTAGTAGGACAGAATGTGGTCACCGACTGGGGCCGACGCTGTCGACATCCCAGGGGCGGAGGACCCGGCAACTGGAAACAGGATAGAAAAGAGGTCACCGACTGGGATGTCGACAGCGTCGGCCCCACGGGTGGAGGACCCGGCCACCGGAAACAGGATAGAAAAAGAGGTCACCGACTGGGGCCGACGCTGTCGACATCCCAGGGGCGGAGGACCCGGCAACCGAAGGAGGAGATGAGAGAGGTACCCAGCATCTGAGGCTTCTGTAAGGGGCGCTCGTAGAACCCCTGATTGGCCGAGACATCACGCTGCCTGGGACCTGAAAATAAGGACAAAGCATTGAGGTTAGTATAGGACTCGGCACGAGTGACCACGTCCTGAAGAGAGGCAGAATAGAAGAGAGCCTCGAGTGAGATGAGCGCAGGAGCTGCGACAGGACAGAGTTTGGCCGGGGGTCCGCTCTGACTCACACGGTGAGAACCCCTGAAGGTAAGGGAGGCGGCTGCCTAGCCCTGAGGTCGGGGAAGTGAGCCTCACTTGCCCCCCAAAGGATGGACCCCCGGCACCTCACGAAAACTCCCACACCGTGAGACAAACAAGACAGCACATGCCAACGCATAACATAAACAAAAGACCAGAAGGACGAACAGAGGGAGATTAGTAAATTTGTTAGTGGGATGTGACTATGTGTATACCTGCCGCTCAGTGGAGAGGAAAAAACCCCTTGGGGCAGATTAGGGGAAAACCTCTGGTGGCCCCGGCGAACAGGTAGCCCCCACTCCGGGCATGCTAGCGATTTTAAAATGGGCTGCAACTATATCGGAGGAGATGAATGAACGTAATAATCTACTGCAGAAGAGGACCAGCGGCCCATGGTCTTGATCAGACTGTGGTTGATGCTGGATCCTATGCGAAATGAATGGGGAGAATACAGCTGAGGAGGGAGGCCTGCTCTAGAAAGGAGGGTGGAGAGGTGGGCTGATTAGGAGATCTTTGTCGCTGCAGGGAAGCTTGAAGCCGAAGAAACTGTGTATTCTGAGCTTCCGAGGAAGCCGAAGAAGGCTGTGAGCGATGTTGGCCCTCGCAGCAGAGGGGGCTGTGCCTACGGAATGATTGGGGGGGGGGGGAGGCCCGCTCTGGAGGCAAGGTAGGTTGGAATCCAGTGACGAGTGATCCTAGGAGCGAGAGAAATCAATGAGGGGGTGAAGTAGAGGAGGGAGGCTTGCTCTGGAGGGTGGAAGGTGGGTTGAGAACCAGTGACGAGTGATGATAGGAGCGAGAGGAATCAATGAACCGAGGGTCCTGGGGGGGGGGGTTCTTGCTGGGGAGATACCTTGATGATGAAAGGGGCAGATAGGGGACTCTACTTGACAGCTGAATGGACTAACCACGTTGAAATTGATCCCTCTTGGAGGTACGACCGAATGGTGAAGTAAATCAGAAGCAGAAGAAACTGCGAGTTCTGAACGTAATAATCTACTGCGGAAGAGGACCAGCGGCCCATGGTCTTGATCAGACTGTGGTTGATGCTGGCTCTCGCAGCGGAGGTAGCTGCACCTATACGAAATGAATGGAGAGAATACAGCTGAGGAGGGAGGCCTGCTCTCGAAAGGAGAGTGGAGAGGTTGGCTGATCAGGAGATCTTTGTCGCTGCATGGAAGCTTAAAGCTGAAGGAACTGTGAATTCTGAGCTTCTGAGGAAGCCGAAGAAGGCCGAGAAGCAGATGAGATACCTTGACGTTGAAAATAAGGGGCAGATAGGGGAATCTGCTTGACAGCTGAATTAACTGACCGCGCTGAAATGGATCCGTCTGGAGGTACACGACTGAATGATGGAGTAAATTAGAACTGTGGATTCTGAGCTCCTATTGAGACCGAAGAGGGCTCAGATGCAGATGATCTCCATAGGTAGATCCTTGTATGGGGAGAAGTGGTGTTTCAGAAGAGTAGAATGAGCAAACTGAGAATGGTCATTGATGCAGACAGCGGGAAGGTGAGGCAGAAGGGAAGGCTCTTAAGAATCAGCTGTTAGGCAGATGAGGAGATCTTCGTAAGGGGACAAGCAAACTTTCCAAAGAGTAGAGATGAGTGAATGGAGAATGTCTGTTGATATGGGCAGGCGGGAAGGTGCAGCGGGGGGGGGGGGGGGGGGTGGGGGGGGGGGACTTTGAAGATTCCGCAAAGAGTCAGACAAACTACTGGTATGGAGAGAATGGTGGGAAGAAAAAATCCCTAGCTGAACGATGGACCAGTCGACGGAACTTGAATACTAAAAGTGGAGGCCGAAGGGGAGCTGGAACTGTAAATCGACTGCTGGGGAAGCTCAGCACGCTTTGTGCTCCATTTACTGGAATGGAGGGCAGAGATGAGATGTTGACTATCCTATGTGTCAGTTAATACGGGATCGATCTGCGGTCTGCTACTATCATCTGCTTGAAATGGAAAAGGTGAACTCACATTGAGAGACTGGGGGGGTAAGAGTTGAAATTGAAGAATGTCATTTGATATAGATAGACAGGGGATGAGGCAGGAGGGGGAACTCCCGAGAATCCATCCGAGTGAGAACCGCGGGAATAGATAGAAAAGCTGTAGTGTCCGAGCTTTGCAGCGAAACCAAAATGGTTTAATGTATAGAGAGAGAGCTTGTGGTATTATACTGCCATCCAGAGGTTATGATTGGAATTACATCATTGACTTGAGTGAATCAGGGTAGAATCTATGAAGTTATTACGATTAAAATCCTTGTCTATGTAGAACAACATTTGCTTATTCCTTTAGATTTGAATAATAAATATTCTAGACATGTTTAGGACAGATAGTCATGAATATAAATAAGTTAACACAGTATTTAGATGTCATGGTTCGGCGCGCTGAATTCGTCTCCGCCAGTTGTGAAAGCGCAGCAACAGGAAGCCGGAAGAATGCAGTGCTGAGGCGCAGAGCCTGCTGAAGCAGCCTGGTCACCATGACGACTTACCACTCCCCGCAGTCACTCAATAAGGGCGTTGCCGTGGGAACCATAGTCTGTGAGGCGCCGGTCGAAAGTTACAGTACAATAGTGTCGCTGGAGAATGTTGTGACTAGTCAAGTCACGAGCCGCCATTGGTTAAAAATGGAGTTTAGAATGGGCTGGATACGTCTTTAAAAGGTTGAACGTAGCAGATGGAGGTCCAGGGCAGGATCTTCTGATGAAACGGTAATTGTGCTGGCTCTGTGGGAGCGGGGGAGGGGCGTCTGATTGCAGGCGAGGAGTAAAGAAAGATTCCGCCGACAAAACTTCGTAGTAGAATTAAATAGAGCTAAGGTAAGGCAATCGCAGACAACGGGAATGTCGATGTCATGTCGAAGGAGCTTGAAAGTTTAACGGAGGACCAGACTTTCTGATAAGGTTGCAGACAAGTTGAGTAATGAAGCTGCGCTTTGGACGGCTATGATGCCGAGGTGGAGACTGGATGGAACAGGAAAGAGTAACGTTGGAGCTCTTGGAGCCGAAAAGAGAAGCTGAATGAAAAGAAAGATCACCTGAGCATGTAAGAAAATGATTGATAATATCTTGGCAGCGATGTGCAGAGAAACAACCTGCGTGAGCGAGGCAACGAAGTTTAGATATTAGCGATGAAGCACGAAACGACGGCGTCTAAGCGTTTGCTACAAAAACGAAACACTAGACAAAAAAGGTGCAGGTGATCAGGTCTTAAATAGTAAATAGATACTAATTAACGGGAGATTAGAAAATTGAAAGATTAGAGATTAGCGGCCCCCCCAGCTCTACGCCCCCCGAACCTCGCAAGCTAACATTTAAAACACAAACCCAGAGACAAAATTATAAGAAACTGAAGCCCATGTTTAACCAGGTAACTTTTTTTCTGGCAATGAGTTTAATTAAATTTAAATTGTTGACCTTTTTTAAATTGTTTTCAGTTTTTAAACAGTTGGAGATTTCAAGTTAACTATACAGGAACTTTAAATCTGCAAGTTTTGAGGAGCTGAGAACAATTAAACAGGTCTAATTAAGGACATGATTAGTTCAATGAAGGGTTTGATTAAGTAATTGAGAACTCAGTTGGAATGAAAACCAGCAGACACAGGGGGTCCCTGAGGACCAGGATTGGCAAACCCTGCCCTAGTTTACTTAACATATTAATCACAACTATCTATTTGAATGGAACGTGGGATTTTCATTAGAAATCATCATGGGTGTTCTTTGTAACAAGTATAGTTGAGTACCAATAATGAAGATGACCATTTGTCTGAGTAACACACAAGTATAAAGTTTATTACTTGTGCATGTTTCTTTTGGGGGGGGATTTCCAGTTTTAGCAACGCCAGCTTTGGTGAAACCCCTTGGGGGTGTGGAGAAGTACTATATATTCATTACAATGAAATTAATTTCAAACGATACTGAAGAAGGCAGGAAAGTACAATGCGTTTCAATGGGATCTTATATCTTGTTTTACTTTATACTTTCTTTACTTTATTTAACAGTGGGCCTGAACTATAAAAGCCAGCAGCAATCTTATCAATGTCCAGAACTTACGATTTAGTTCCCAATTTCAATTTCAAGCTGTTTGAAAAATGTGCCCAAACATTTAAAAGTTTCTTAGACTCTTGCTAGATTTTATGGATCAAGCCTCATATGTTGTAGAAACAAGTACATTCTCTGCCAAGAAACTGCTTCTGTTTCTGGTATGTTTTCTTGAGATAATAAATATTTCCTTATCTGAAACGTTTTGTCTCTTCATTATTTTTTTTTAAGACAAAATTATATCATTTTTAAAAATACATCTGTTGATCCACATTTCTCATTTCTGCTCATTTTAACATCATTAAAACAGTTTTTTTTTTTAATCAATTCAGTGTATTACATTAAAACATTTTACAATAAGAACACATGGCATCGGCCAGATGTTAAATGAGATTTTATTGTTTAAAAACAGACTAATAGCCTTCAAGCCATTGAACACTCTGCAAGAAATGCTATACACTTAGAAAGGGTACATTAAAACAGAACAGACATATTAAAATAATAAAATAAACACATTTAAATGTGTATTTATTCTGTATAACAAGCTCCAGATGAATTACAAACAGGGTAAATGTCAAGAGTTGGGTTACAGAACATTTTCTAAGTCCAAACTTTACTATAGACTTTCAAGACAATCCATTTTGAAACCAGATCCCTTTTAACACTGCACACCACCACAATTACAGACCGAAAGAGGGAACACAGACCCCTATTAAAACACAATCTGTATTTAAAGACTATCGACTGGATTTAAAAGAAAGCCAGACAAGGAGAGACATTGCTAGAAAAAAAAGGTACAAAATATACAGCTTACTTTTTATTCAGACAATATGTATTTATTTTTAATAATTAGAATGCACTATTCCCAGACACTGGTATCTGATTACTCCCCAGCTACACCTTAACAGAGTCAGAATCAACTAATGGGGAACTTCACAGTAAAATATAACAGCAACATTTTGGCAATATTGAATTAAAATACGTTTTCTGGTTTTAATAATTTGCCAGATTTATTTTTATGTCTTTCTCTAGCATTTAGAATTTCTTATAGCAGACTGACAACCTATTTTCCTGTACACATTATAACCTTATAACTTGTGAAAAAATTGTTGGATACATTTGGAAATCTGTGTAGGCTTATACCTTCATAATTGTGATGGGTGATGGAGGTGGGTGATACATAATCATTGTTATAACAATGTGTTCCCCAAAAACATTGAAAACACCCACCCACTGGCTATTAGTTACATTTCTGAACTGTTTCAGTTACTTTAGTAGCAGAAACAGTGGATTTTTTGACATAATACTGATCTTTGAGAAATCAACAATTTATTTTTCTTAATTTCTTTAAAAGTTCAATTAGCATTCGAGATGTGTACTAATTTGATTTAACCAGCTTGTTTGTAACAAGATGCAATTTTTTGCAGCATAAAGGGCAACAACATTCATTTTTTACATGAAGCACTTTTATGAGAAGCCTGTTAAATATTCAGCCAATGGAGTTTCACAGTGAAATCCCAGAGGAAGGCTGGAACTGCAGTGAAACTGTCTGGCAGGTTTACAGTTAATGGCGCTCTTACAGCTCTAGAACTCTAGGGGGCTCCAGCTGCCCCTCTATTCTCCTCCAGACACACTGCCAGCCTCACAGCGCCCCACTCTCTCCTGGAGACTCCTCCCCAACATCATCGTAGTCAGTCCTGTCAGGTGCAGCGGGTCCTTCTTCAGGGGGCAGTGCGGCCCGGGCACTCTCCTCTCCAGGGGGAGTGAGGGGAAAACCTGCCAAAGAGAGACACACACTATCAGGGATTGGTTGGGTTTATGCAGTGGGAGGGTTCACACAGATCTGGGGCCAGGGATTGGTTTAAGCAATGGGTGTGATTAGAGTGCCATGGGTGGCTTCTGAGAGATTCAGAACTTCTCAAACTCCACTGCCTGGTAGTGACACCTGCTGGAAGAGGTGGGAGTGGGGCAGTTACAGGCTCCCCCACAGCGTGCTGCTACTGGGGCAGTAGGGTGTGCTTTGCTGAAGCGGGGCAGAATATCTAAGGGGCCCTCCCAATCCCTCCCCACTGTAGACTAGTCCCCCTTACCTTGGATGGGGTTCCCCTCACTGTTCTCCACATCATAGTAGCCAGAGGGAAGTTCATCAGAATCAAAACTCCCTAGGAACAGGAATCAAGGTTAGCTCTGGAGTTTGACCTGCTTTCACCCACAGTATATTAGGAGGCTGTGTGGTCCAGTGGTTAAAGAAAAGGGCTTGTAAACGGAAGGACCCCGGTTCAAATCCCACCTCAGCCACTGACTCATTGTGTGACCCTGAGCAAGTCACTTAACCTCCTTGTGCTCCGTCTTTCGGGTAAGACGTAATTGTTAGTGACTCTGCAGCTGATGCATAGTTCACACACCCTAGTCTCTGTAAGTCGCCTTGGATAAAGGCGTCTGCTAAATAAACAAATATTAACTCCCTCCTATTGTCCACAAACAGAGTTACAGGGTTCAGAGTGCTAAATAAAACTGTTTACATAACATTAAGACTAACCCATCAAATGCAGAAAAACTACTTGGCACCCTAGAATCAAACCCACTCTACTGCTCAACGGGCATGGCGGGGGATGTTGCACAGTCCTGGGACTTACCTGCACAAACAATATGCAGTGACTGAGGGTTTGACAAACGTGAGCTAAATTAGGAACCTGATTGAATACATTTACTTTCTCCAAGACTGGGTTTGGTGCAGGGCTTCTCTACAGGGCTTCTCTGCAAGAACTCACCTGATAAATCTTCTGGGTTACTGTTCATAGGGACGGCATCGTCATAGTGCCCTGGGGTCTCTCCTTCCAGAGAGGGCATCGATTCACCTAAAAGAGACAGAGAACAGCATTAGTGTTACAGACCAGAGAGAGCACTGCTTCACCTAAACCAGACAGAGAACAGAATCGGTGATACAGGTGAGAGAATTGTTTCTTCATAGGTTTGTAACACAGCCCCTCTTTACCTGGGATGGGGTTCCCCTCACTGTCCTCCACATCATCGTAGTCAGAGGGCAGCTCATCAGAAAGGAAACTCCCTGGAACAGGAAACAGGGTTAGTGCTGCCTGCTTTCACTCTGCAAATTCACTACCTGCTACTTGTTGCACACTGACTACTATTGTAGCTGTTGTTCAATGTTTGGATTACTGAATTCAGGATAGGAAATTAAAACAGTGGTTTTGTGATCTACACCCTAAGTAACTACATATTAAATACTGTGTGCTGCTCTGTTCCTGTCTGTCTCCCACTCTTTGTAGTGTTTCCTGTGATGAGATGTTTACAAGTCTGCTGCTTGGAGTCATGTTTGTGGATTGTGTGGCAGTGTGATGTGTGTGTTGGCTCTCTCTTTCTCCACTCCCCCTCCCCTCTTACTCACCTCTCCTGGGCGCATCATAGGTTCCCTGTCTGGCCAGTTTGTACTCAATCTCCTCGTAAACGGCTTCATGGAAGGGGTCAAGCTCCTCCTCAGCAATCTCTATGGGAGGAAACAGGCTCTCATTCACAGTGACACAGCTTTGCACACACTGTACTGAACAGCACAGCCTTCAGTGATCCACAGTGCAAGAACACCATTTCTTTTCTTTATTTAAAACTGCCATTTTAACAGCTCGTTAATGACAGAACTTGTCAAGATTGTGTCCTCTGCTGCCCCTACTGCAGCAGGCTGGTATCGCACATGTGGGTCAAGACAAGCTTTTTCTCTAACCAGATCATTAATAAAAGAGAATGATTTATAAATTGTCATCTGAGATGCACAGAACAATGACCGCTGCTATAAAGGATCTGGGTAGTGCATTTGTGTTGTCTGGAAAGCACTGCAGATTTAAAATGCCGGTGTAGGGCATTACTGAATACAATCCTAGAACAGCGCATTAGGACCTGAGTGTGTCACCTTCCTGAGCTCGCGTCTCTTTAAAGGGATTTGTTCCCTACCTCTCCTCAACATCCTGTTGTGCTGCAGCAGCCCGGCTAACAGGACCAACACCAGCAGAGCTCCCAGTACGATGCAGGCTATCACTGTGATGGTCATGTCTCTCTGTGGCTGCAGCCTGGATGGAGAGGTTTCTGTTGGAGAGGAGGACAGACAGACACTTCTGTAAACAGTTGGGTACTGTACTGTAAATAAAGCTGTATTCACATTGCTTACATAGGAAAGCCCTAACTGAGGCCTCCCATCGTTTATCCACACGACTCCCAAATTCAGAACGCTACACAATAAGAAACATTTCCCCCTAGAGCTGTGCTTTTGTGTTTATGTTTATAAGAGAGTAGTGTCTGTGAAGTTTAAAAGGTGCTGCTTTTACCTGTTTTCAATGGAGAGCTGATAGGCCTAGTAGTTGGAACACCTGTACAAC
This sequence comes from Acipenser ruthenus, assembly GCF_902713425.1. Taxonomy (NCBI): domain Eukaryota; kingdom Metazoa; phylum Chordata; class Actinopteri; order Acipenseriformes; family Acipenseridae; genus Acipenser; species Acipenser ruthenus. The sequence continues at coordinate 6,455,790 of NC_081226.1, read as the reverse complement.
AAAATGAAATGACTGTTAATATTTGCAATGTAAGCAAGTACTCCCTGCCTAACACAACAGAGCATCTCCCCAGTACAGCTAATTCCCCATCTCCCCTGCTCAGATAACCCCCCCTCTCACCTGCACAGGTAACCCATGCGTCCTCTTTGTGGTCGCAGTCATTGTGTCTCAGTGGAGAGTGCCGGCAGTCCCACAGGTGCATCTCGCTGCCCCTGCAGTTCACCTCATCCAGCCAGATAGTGCCGTTCCCTTGTCCAAACGTAGCCTCACCCCCCCCTGTGCTCTCTGCTGCCCCACAGCCTAGTTGTCTGCAGACCACCTTGGCGTCCTTCAGGTCCCAGGAGTCACCGCAGACTGTCCCCCAGGACCCCTCAAACCGCACCTCCACCCGTCCGGAGCAGGGACTTGAGCTTCCAGCTAGCCTCAGCTCTGCTGGCTCTGGAATAAAACAGCAGGGCTTACTGAATCAGTTCAGCCCAGAGGCTGCTGTGTGAGTAGTAGAGAGAGGCTTGATATCCCTTTCTGGAAAAAAATCTAGGTAACCAGTCTCAGAGATCAGAGGCAATCACAATTCAGTGTTGAATTATTAATTTAAAGACTCTTTAGTATTGGAAACTATAAGAACCGCTCATTAAAATTAGTTTACAGTAGAAATTTAAAGGCCAAACGTTGACAATGTTGTCTAAAATGTCAATGCATGTCACTATAAGGTCATGATTTTGCAATTTTATGCATTATTTTTAGACGCTGTTAAATAAAAAATAACCTGTGCAGTGCTCTTGAGTGAGGTCTTCAGAGCATGACTTGGGTATGCTGGTGACAGGCGGCTTCTCTTTCACTGTTAAAAACAAAGAACAATCAAGTGAATTCTGTGTTTGGAAAAAAAAGTACATTGCATTCACACTCTGCTGAAAGAATGCTCCTGCTTTGTGTCTTGTTTGTTTTGAGCTGAAACAAGAAATGATGAATGCAAAGTATTCTGAAGATATTGCTGTAGGGAAGTCCATAAGGCCTGGGCATATTTCTAGTGGGATCTCTTAAGTTTCATCTCCTCTCTATTCTAAACAGGCCCTGCTTTTCTGTACTTTAACACATCCCTGCTCTGGCCTCTCCTCTTTGATGTGCAGGGGTTTGATCAGGGATCTGGGGACACTATCCGCTGCTCTGCTTCCAGAAGTGTTGTTAACATCCACCAAGCAGAGGGAACATCAAATGGACCTCTCTTAGAAAGGACAGAATCCTCCAATAACACAGCTACCATGTTGTGTAACTTGCTAGGGGCAGCGTGTCCTTGTTATCTCAGGAGGAGGATTCAAACCTGTGGTCTTTAACTGCTGAGCCATCAGGTGACCAGCAGAGGAACAACAGAGGGAGATCTTTACCTGTGCACTCAATCGCAGCCACCTCATAGTTTTCGCAGTTTGTCTGACCCCAGGGTAAGGATGGACACTGCCACAGTGTAGAGTCGTGTCTTCGGCAGTTCACTCCATCAAGCCATTTGTAATCAGAACTCAGCCTGGATTGTGCATCACTAATGGCAGCACTTTCTCCACAGTTCAGCTGCTGACATATCACTGAAGCTGTAATCTGTGTCATTCTGTTGCTGCAGACACTACGCCAGGTGCCATTGTAGAGAACCTCTATTGGTCCGGAGCAGCCTTCAGCCAGTCTAAGATCCTTGAACTCTGTCAAAACAACATACAACCGTGAAAGTAAACTGCACTGCAATGAATGACATTCAGAACTATCCTGATTATAATACTGCTGCGAGACAATATTAAAAAGCTTTTTATATAAAAAGTTTTAATACAATCAGCTAGAAATTGGAGAGGTGGTATAAATGGTTTGAAATCTTCATGTATTACAGGATCACCAGTAATCTGCACTGCTTACTGAGCTCCTCCTCTCAGTTTAAATAAGTTGTATGTAGTAATTCATATTGCTTTGGTTTCCACAATTATTATATTAATGGCTAATATAGAGATGGCTCAGTTTCCACTGGTTAGGTATAGTGAGTTATTGCAATCCTGTACCTGAACACACGACTCCCGCGTCCTCCTTGTGTCTGCAGTTGTGTTGCCCCCACCCTCCTGAGGCACACTCCCACAGAGTCGATTCGTTCCCCTGACAGCGCAGCTCGTCCAGCCAGATGGGTCCGGTCCCCTGGCCGAAGGAGGCTGACACTGAGGTGTTGAGTGCCGTCCCACACTGGAGCTGCTTACACACCACCTCAGCATCTGCCAGGTCCCAGGAGTCATCGCAGACCGTCCCCCAGGAGCCGTTGTGATAAACCTCCACCCTCCCAGCGCAGGCACCTCCTCCCCCAACCAGCCTGAGGGCCGTGTGATCTAGGGGGACAGAATCACAAGCACACATCAATAACACAATCACTGCAGCTTAGGCACAGAATCAGTTTGTAATAATATAAATAATAACCCTATGATAATGCATGCCGATTTTCAGATAAGAATCCTTGTCACAGACTGTACCCATGGCAGTAATGTCAGAATAGTCACATTGAAATAACTTATTAACACAAGAGTTTGAATTGCACTAACCTGAGCACAGCGTGGTCCCTTCATTACTGGTGTTGCATTTACTTAGTAGAGGCCCGACTCGACCTGCTTCTGCTGGTAGCAATGGACCTGAAGATAATAAGAGTGAGCAGGGGGGGAATGAAACACGTCAAAGCTGAAGGAACAGCACCATTATTTACTGCATCTACAGCTTCTACATCAGTCTACAGTTTGTTATCTTGTATGTTGAATCAGTTAAAACATAAACATGGTTTCAGAGTAATTCTGTTGTTTGGGCACTGTCTGTTCTTCCACCTGGAGCAAGCTCAAAGCTATTCAGAGATTTAGCTTTATAGAGAAATGAATAAACTCATAATGGTATTGGTGCTTTAGAACTCAGAACCAACATGGATAATTGAAAACTTAATTAAAAGTATAAATAGCATTTCAAACTATATAAGCTTAAATGTGAGACCGTTTGCTTTATTTGTATGCATACATAATGTATAAAATATCATAAACTGTACACATCTAATACACCCCAAATATGGGAACAGTTAATCAATACTAATGGGTATAAAAAAATACTGTAACAGTAAATTGATTTAATTTACAATTCCACCAGATGGCAGTAGAAGATCTGAATACCTAGAATACCGAGATATATTTAGCAGATAGGATGTTAAGTTACCTATTCAATCTTCCACCCATTAGAGTGGTTACTACTCACCTGAACAATTCACTCCTGCATCATTGCTATGAGTGCAGGCACCTTGTCCCCATGCAGAGATGGAGCAATTTGATATGTGTGTCTCACTGCCATCACAGTCGAATATATCAGCCCGTACATCACCGCTGCCTTCACCAAACCAGGCCTGCCCTGGGACTGATACAGCGTACCCACAATTCAACTGCTTGCAGAGAACTGTGGCGTCCTGTAGATCCCAATAGCGATCGCAGACCGTCCCCCACTGACCTTCGTACTGCAGCTCCACTCGACCAGAACAGGAGTCCGGGCCACCCACCAGCCTGTACTCAGTGTACCCTGTACACAGGGCAGCAGAGTGTGAGCAGGGCACAGCACAAGCAGAGAACCAGGACATGGGGTTTGCTTTACTCTAGCTATCAATCACAAAAGGGTTGCTATGTTCTTGTAATATTGGTTGCAAGGGCATGATTGGTGGTCATGCATTTCTTTAGCTTTCTAATAGTTATGCATCAGTATTCATTTAATTACAGACTTCTGAAGAGTGACACTCATCTAGAACAACCCAATCCCTCACACCCTCGGGTATATGATCAACAACAGGCCTGCCAAAAATGAAGCAGCATTCAGCTAGCGGTATAAAACTCGTCAATTTCTATTAAAAAAATTAGCTCTATTGTATCTAAAAATGCTTCATGGTATGCTTACTTTCTTTACACTTGAGACTCCTAAAGCAAAATCACAGAGCCCACATTGCAAAAACTTTGATAAAGAATTCTCATTGAAACATTTATCTAAATGACTTGCTTGCTATCCGCCTATAATGTTTATAGCCCCTGATTAATAAACAAGAATAAAGACTCACCAAAACAGACAAGGCCCACGTCATTCCTGTGTGTGCAGCTCTGCTTCTTTGTGTCTGTAGTTCGACAGTCATAGAGCCGGGATTCGTTTCCAAAGCACTGGATCTCCTCCGACCAAAGTGTACCATTCCCCTCCTTGAACTGAGCAGCTCCCAGCACCTTTTGAGGAATTCCACACTGCAGCTCCCGACAGACAACCTCTGCATCCTGCCAGTCAAAGTCAGCATCACAGACCGTTCCCCAGCACTGCCCATGCACTACTTCAACTCTCCCAAAGCAGAGGTTGCTGCCACCACTTAACCGCACTGCTCTATGTCCTGAAATCACAAAACTGCAGACATTAGACTCTGGGGGCAACAGTTAACAGATAATTACAAAGTGCACCTTGGAAAACATCTAAATATTATTATTCAGTTAATTCTTTCACTAAACCTCATACAAACGTGACAAAGAGCGAATGAATCCTAGACAACAATCTCCCTCCCGATCTGTGAGGGCGCTGTCTAACAGGAACAGAGTGCCTTGTACTGGTTGGTCTGGCAGTTCATTCCAGGGTCAGTCGGAAGCCAGCCATCTAGGAAGGGGGCGGATTCACGATGCCCAAAGTCATTGCCCTAAAGTGGTAGGCGATGTGTCAGTCATGGATTGGAGGAGACGTGACTAGCTATCGCTGGGGGCATGACTAAGGGTATAATTGAGGATGTGACGATGTAATCTGTTCCTCTGATGTGGTTATGAGAATGAGTGAGAAAGGAAACGGACTGTGATAAGCGAATAGTCAGTATTAAGTGTTTTGTTTGTTTGTGGAAACTAACTGTCTGTGTTTGTCACTGTTAGACAGCTAACATGAACCGGGAGCTGTCGCTACAGGCCAGCATCAAGCCCGGACTACACTGCACGACTGTCACTGTATTACCTTGCACCGAACCTGCACTCAGAGCACTCACTGTCAGGAGAAGTGTCTGTGTTGTGTGTTGTTCTTTGTATTATTATTTCGGGACTGAACCCTGTGGTTTATACACATCGTTGTGTAGAGCCAGCATTATTATTTAACGGTCTCAAGCAGACCAAGAGAAAATAAAGAACTGTTTTGAACCGTAAACTTTGTGTCTGTCGTTGCTGGAGCACCTGCGTCACCTGTACACCTGAGCACTGCAAACCACTCGATCACAGCACCTGCATCACCTGTACACCTGAGCACTGCAAACCACTGGGTCACACATGGTAATTAAAATAAAAGTAAATACTATGCCATTGATGAAGCAAGATAGCAAGAAGACGTATTTTGAATCAGAGAGTTCAAGAGAGCAATAAAGGATCCTGTCAGTAAGGCTGCCACCTAAACATCTTTATTTCCTTCATTATAAAACTCTGGGCACCTGACAAGTCTGATTCACTTATCTCTCTGGTTCATTTTTGTATTGTGTTACAATCACATACTGACTGAAAGGCTTTTAGATGATCCATTATTAAGCAACAAAATGAAGCCCTGCCTATTCCTGTTTTGTTTGTAGTCATGCTTGTTTTATATATATATACAGAGCAGTGAACAGTTTATGCTGCCACAGTGCAGTAGTCTATAGATGTGAAATGAGCAAAAACATCATTAGTGACATAAGAAAGTTTACAAACAAGAGGAGGCCATTCAGCCCATCTTGCTCGTTTGGTTGTTAGTAGCTTATTGATCCCAGAATCTCATCAAGCAGCTTCTTGAAGGATCCCAGGGTGTCAGCTTCAACAACATTACTGGGGAGTTGGTTCCAGACCCTCACAATTCTCACAAGTCTATACCTTTTAGGATTTTGAATGTTTGAATCAGATCGCCGCGTAGTCTTCTTTGTTCAAGACTGAATAGATTCAATTCTTTTAGCCTGTCTGCATACGACATGCCTTTTAAACCCGGGATAATTCTGGTCGCTCTTCTTTGCACTCTTTCTAGAGCAGCAATATCCTTTTTGTAACGAGGTGACCAGAACTGAACACAATATTCTAGGTGAGGTCTTACTAATGCATTGTAGAGTTTTAACATTACTTCCCTTGATTTAAATTCAACACTTCTCACAATATATCCAAGCATCTTGTTAGCCTTTTTTATAGCTTCCCCACATTGTCTAGATGAAGACATTTCTGAGTCAACATAAACTCCTAGGTCTTTTTCATAGTTCCCTTCTTCAATTTCACTATCTCCCATATGATATTTATAATGCACATTTTTATTGCCCGCATGCAATACTTTACACTTTTCTCTATTAAATTTCATTTGCCATGTGTCTGCCCAATTTTGAATGCTGTCTAGATCATTTTGAATGACCTTTGCTGCTTCAACAGTGTCTGCCACTCTTCCTATTTTTGTGTCGTCTGCAAATTTAACGAGTTTGCTTACTATATCAGAATCTAAATCATTAATGTAGATTAGGAATAGCAGAGGACCTAATACTGATCCCTGTGGTACACCACTGGTTACCTCGCTCCATTTCGAGGTTTCTCCTCTAATCAGTACTTTCTGTTTTCTACCTGTTAACCACTCCCTAATCCATGTGCATGCATTTGCTTGAATCCCTACTGCGTTCAGTTTGAGAATTAATCTTTTATGCGGGACTTTGTCAAAAGCTTTCTGGAAATCTAAATAAACCATGTCGTATGCTTTGCAGTTATCCATTTTCAATGTTGCATCCTCAAAAAAGTCAAGTAGGTTAGTTAGACATGATCTCCCTTTCCTAAAACCATGCTGGCTGTCTCCCAGGATATTGTTACCATATATGTAATTTTCCATTTTGGATCTTATTATAGTTTCCATAAGTTTACATATAATAGAAGTCAGGCTTATTGGTCTGTAGTTACCTGGTTCGGTTTTGTCTCCCTTTTTGTGGATTGGTATTACATTTGCTATTTTCCAGTCTGTTGGTACAACCCCTGTGTCAAGAGACTGTTGCATGATCTTGGGTAGCGGTTTGTAAATAACTTCTTTCATTTCTTTGAGTACTATTGGGAGGATCTCATCCGGCCCAGGGGATTTGTTTATTTTAAGAGCTCCTAGTCCCTTTAACACTTCTGCCTCTGTTATGCTAAAGTTATTTAAAACTGGATAGGAACAGGTCGACATGTGGGGCATGTTGTCCGTGTCCTCCTTTGTAAAAACCTGTGAAAAGTAATCATTTAATATATTTGCTATTTTTTTTTCTTCATCTATGATTTTGCCATTTGTGTCTCTTAGACATTTAACCTCCTCTTTGAATGTTCTCTTGCTGTTATAATATTGGAAAAACATTTTGGAATTGGTTTTAGCCCCCTTAGCAATATTGATTTCTATCTCTCTCTTGGCCTTTCTAACTTCCTTTTTGATTTGTGTTTGCAGTTCCAAGTACTCTTTCTGTGTGCTTTGTTTTTGGTCCCTTTTAAACGCTCTGTAAAGTGCCTTTTTTCGCTGAATATTTTTTTTAATTGATCTATTAAACCATTTTGGCCATTTTGTTTTAGATTTAGATTTGTCTACTTTTGGGATGTAATTGTTTTGTGCCTCTAATACTACATTTTTAAAAAACAGCCACCCTTTTTCTGTGGATGTTTTCTCTATTTTACTCCAATCTACTTCTATTAGTCTCTGTTTCATACCTTCGTAGTTTGCTTTTCTAAAATTGTAAACCTTAGCTTTAGTCATTACTTTGGGGGTTTTAAAAAATATTTCAAATGAGACCATGTTGTGGTCTGAGTTTGCCAATGGCTCTCTGACCTCTGTTTTAGTTATTCTGTCTTCATTATTTGAAAAGACTAAATCAAGGCATGCCTCCCCTCTAGTCGGTGCCTTGACAAATTGCGTTAGGAAGCAGTCATTTGTCATTTCCACCATTTCAATTTCGTCCGTCGTGCCCCCCATCGGGTTTTCCCATTTTATAGAGGGGAAGTTGAAATCCCCCATTAGTATGGCTTCTCCTTTTCTACACGCATTTCGAATGTCATTGTACAACAGATTATTTTGCTCAGCGTCTGAATTTGGAAGTCTATAGCATGCTCCTATTATTATGCCCTTTGAATTTGTGTCCATTATTCTGACCCATATTGATTTTGCATTGTTTTCTTTGTCCTGATTTAACACCTGGGCTTCAAGGCTATTTCTTATGTATAGCGCTACCCCTCCGCCTCTTCTGTCCTGCCTGTCTTTCCTATACAGTGTGTACCCACTAATATTATATTCGTCTCCATCACTCTCAGACAACCAAGTTTCTGTAACACCTATCACATCGTAGTTACTTGTTAGTGCAGTAGCTTCAAGTTCTAACATTTTGTTTCTGAGACTTCTAGCATTAAGATAAATACATTTAATAGTGGTCTTACCTGAGTTGTTGCCCTTGTTTTGATGTAGTCTCCCTTCTGTTTTTTTGTTTTCTCCCCCCTTCCTTTCTAGTTTAAATGCTTCTGTACCGCCTGAAGGATCCTTTCTCCGAGTAGATTGGTTCCCTTTCTGTTTAAGTGCAGTCCGTCCCACCTGTATAGATAGTCCTTGTTGTAGAAAGTGCTCCAATGTTCAAGAAAGGTGAAGCCTTCCTGTGTACACCACGATTTCAGCCATGCATTTTGATTTTGTATTTCCAGCTGTCCATATGGTCCTTTGCAAGGCGCCGGCAGTATCCCAGAAAATACCACAGTTTTGGTCTTGTCTTTTAATTTCCTTCCTAGCTCTCTGAATTTGTTTTGCAGGGATCTTGGCCTGTCTCTTCCAACGTTGTTTGTACCAATGTGGACGACTACTAACGGGTCATCTCCTGTTCGTTCTAGGAGCCTGTCCACATTCTCAGTGATGTGCTTGACTGAGGATCCTGGAAGGCAGCACACTGTTGTAGTAAGGGGGTCCAAACTGCGAACTGAACTTGCTGTGTTTCTCAGTATGGAGTCCCCAACAATCATGACCTCCCTTCTTTTTGCTGCCTGGTCAGCACTGTTTATAGGGTCCTGGGTGTTGTTTCTTTCATTCTCGTGATGTTGGTTTTGGTCATCTAAATGTTGAAGTGGCTCAAATGTGTTGGCTGTCTGGATTTCTGGTGGTTGTGTTAGACGAAGTTTCTTTTTTTCCCTGCTTCTGCCTATCTGAACCCAGCTGTTTCGACTCTCTTCCATCTCCCTGTTGGCTTTCAGTCTGCCAGGGGTGCAGACTTCCATGAATTGTGGGTGTGTCAGCTCCTCAAGCTCCTGTTGCTGTCTCATTTCCTCCAGCTCCTTTTCTAGCAGGCTTAATCGCTGAAGCAAGTCCTGGATGGTGCGGCACTTTACACACACTTGGTTGAGCTGTGTTGGGTTTTCTCGGATTTCCCACATCATGCAGTTGTAACAGATTACTGGCTTGAAGACCATTTTTTTTGTTTAGTTTAGCTTCTGCAGCTGTCAACCTGCTTTCGAACTGCTTCTAACTGCGTTGTACTTGTCCACTCGTACTTCTCCCACGATGTCGCTTCCACACACACGACAAGTAGCAGTGTGGGGTTGGTAATTTAAAACGTCAGTTTCTGTCTTTGTTTATTCAAACAACACACTTCCTGTCCTATCCAAAGGACATTGAGCTTTGTTGAAAGAGCAGCAATATAAGATTAGCTCATATTAACAATAGAGTGAATTCGTATTGTGGTTTCGACAAGATCAGCAAGGTGCCCTGCCATATCAGAAAAAAGATGTGAAGGAGTTCTGATACTTTCTAATGAGGAAGCTGTTGAGTGAGGAGGATAACAAAAGGTTTTGATCGCATGCAAAGGAAGCCTAATTATTGCTCTTTTTTCACTGATCAATGCAGCAATTAATGCAGCTAAACAGGATGTATTAGTCTGACCTTTGGAATGTAAAAACTTTGAACAGTGTTTTGGTGCCACCTAGCGGACACATTGCAGCACTAACCTCTGCCAAGATCCTGCAGGCAAGCTGTTAAAACGGCCTATTACAAAAAGTAGTGAGGGTAATTTGTACATCTATTTAAAGAGGGTGAAACTTGGTAAATAAATAAATTGCCCTTGCCCTTATATGTTATCATTCATTGTCTAGTATCATAGTATGGTTGAAGAGCATAGACAGCTGCGCTCTACCAGGTAAACTAAAACTCTGGTGCTTTCAGTTTGGTCTACTGCCGAGGTTGCTGTGGCCACTGACTGTGTACGAGGTTTCTTTGACAACAGTAGAGAAGCTGGAAGCTTTAATCAGTTCATACATCAGGAAATGGTTGGGAGTTCCACGCTGCCTCAGCAGAGTGGGACTTTATGGTAAAAGAATACTGCAGCTACCAGTCTCTGCTCTAACCGAGGAGTTTAAGTGCGCCAAGGTCAGACTGGAAATGACATTAGTAGAGTCATGCGACAAATGCGTAAGGGAGGCAGCACCTGTGTTGAAAACTGGAAGAAAGTGGGCGGCAAAGAAAGCTGTGGAAGATGCAAAGGCTGCCCTTCGAATTGGTGATATCAGGGGCAAGTTCAGCATGGAAGAGGGGGTCTTGGTCTCCGTTCAGCTCCTCCTACATGGCACAAGGCAGCCCCAGCTCAACAGAGGAAGCTGGTAGTCAATGAGGTGCAAAAGCAGGAGGAGAGGATGAGGTGCATAAAGGCCATTTCCAGGCCAAGCAGGGAGAATGGATGAGATGGGAGAGTGTGGAACGACGCAAGATTGGCTGGCAAGACCTATGGTCAGTGGAACAGAGCAGGATCAGTTTCCTCATCAGGTCAACATATGATGTTCTCCCATCACCACAGAACCTAAACCTCTGGGTAGGAGAGGATCCCTCATGTCCTCTGTGTTCATCACCTGCAACATTAAGGCACATTTTGACAGGATGTAAGGTTGCTCTTAGCCAAGGACGGTTTACTTGGCGCCATGACCAGGTGCTGCGATGTTTAGCCTTAGCATTGGAAGACAAGCGTAACATGACCAATAAGTTGTCACCTGTTCCATTAAAACATTACACACAAAAGACAACATTCCTCCGCCCAGGAGAGCAACCACCAAGAAAAGGTGTTAAAACCAATCCTCCCCCAGGACAACTGGAAGCTGCTAGAGACTGGAAAATGCTGGCAGATGTTGGTCAACGGCTTATTTTTCCACCTGAGATTGCCACCACTAACCTTCGACCAGATATTGTCTTGTGGTCTGGATCAGCACGCCTTGTTCACCTGGTAGAGTTAACAGTGCCATGGGAGGATGCTGTAGATGAGGCGTATGAGAGGAAGAAACTGCGGTATGCTCAACTAGCCACTGAAGTGGAACAGCGAGGATGGAGAGTTCGGGTTTACCCAGTGGAAGTGGGTTGTCGAGGATTTGTGGCACACTCTAAACCCGGTTTCTCAGAGACGTCGGATTCAGTGGCCAAGAGTTGTGTCGCACAGTGAAGAACTTATCTGAAGCAGCAGAGAGGAGCAGCAACTGGCTGTGGTTGAGACGGAAAGATTCTGGCTGGGGATCTCAAGCACAATAGAAAGAAAGAAACGCTGATGTACGGGTAAGTAAGCTGGGCTGAGTTGAGTGGGGGACGGAGGGGGGTGATGCTGGGACGCCAGAATCACCGTCGAGCCCTCTTGAGGTGTCGTGGGCTAGTCGACGAAACACTGAGGATGGAAGGTGCCCACTTGAAAACCCCAGAGATGTACCTTACTTAGCTCAATCCAGACGGTTGTCATGCTGATGCGCTGGGGAGGCCGCACTATGGTTGATCCCCGGAGCCAGCATCGCAGCCGTTGTGTGTGCTGATGCGCCAGGGAGGCAAAATAAGCTGATCCCTGGAGCCAGCATTACACTTCAGCCATTAACACCAGACAGAAGGATATCTACATCATCATATGGAAGGAAACGTAAATGGATGGAGACACATATGGATCACATTAGTTTACTGTAAAGCTACGTCTTAGTTGGTGCTTATCTTGGCGAGAGCCGAGTTCAAATCAGCATGAAGTTTTAACATCTACTCTCGTGTAATGGAAATCATATTCCAGTTCATAAGAAGAATGAAACAATGTGAGAATCCTACATTGTTTTCCTGAAACATGCATTTTATACTGGGTTCAGATACCACAACGTTGTGTGGATCTGGAGAAGACAAAAGGGTCACAATCCCTGTTTTCTGGTGAAGAGGTAATACAATGAAATGTTTTATTTGTTTGTATATTTTATTGACAAATCAATCAGCCAACACACGTGTGTAACAACAGCCTTGTTTGTGGATCTAAGTATTGAAGGGGGGTTCTGAATATTTTCAAATACATTTGCTTATGTAGAATTTGTACACTTTTTTTTCAGAAAGCACAGTTTCAGTTTTGTGTTACAGGATATTATTCAGGGACAGCTGAAAGACAATTTAAGTTTATAGCCTCGTGTAGTAGCGCCCAGATTTATTAGTTTGCGCTCAGTTGGCAGGTGTTTTGTTACAGTTCGGGACACTCTACCAACAATGGTATTGTGCCCCGTCTTCATACAACACACAGGTGTGTAATCCAAAAGAACAAGAAGGAAAAAAGCGAAAGGAAAAAGGAAAACAAAATACTTTAAGGAAAAACTACAAAATAAAGTGTGCAGGTTTTTTTCCGCGGCTCGTTGCTCCCTCTAGCGGTGGGAGCCCTGAGGAACAGGCACTGCTCTGCACCCTCTCGTATACTGTGGGACGGCTCAGTCCCGCTAAACTCGCTACCTAAAATAGTCTTCCAATAAATGAACCCGTGTGCTTTGCTTGCACCCCGAGTCTGTTAGCCTGGCGCTGAAGTGCCACTCCGTCTCCGAGTCGCTGCTCCAGAGCCTCTGACTGTTCAGGATTCTGCCGTGAAGTCACGCTCCACTATGTTTCCTGCATGAGCCAGAGAGGATACAAAACAGCGCCTTTTTATTAATTCATTCACCCCGTGTAGTCCCACCCCCCAGCCAATGACAGAACGTCAGCCGATTTCCTCACAGCTGAGTCCCGTCATAACACATTGCCTGACAGCGTGTGAATACACGGAGAATACGAACCCCCTACAGGCTCCCGCATGCACCTGACGGTCAGTCCAAATCCCTCCCCTCTCACACCTCGGTACAGCAACACGGCAATAAAAACGGCAGCGTCCTGGATGAGAGGAAAATCCGCTTCCAGTCGGCTTTTAAAACACTCGCTGCGGAAACTAATTGCCATTGATTGGTACTGAGTTGTAGAGGTGAGGGAAAGGTGAGAACTGGAATGAAGACTTGCCAGACTAGATTGTGTGTATGTTGGTGTAATATAGATAGCGTATTCTTTCAAATTTAAGACGCCTTCGAATTTAAGACGCAGCCCACATTTCCCACCCTCAATTTGAGGAAAAAATAAAACATCAAATAAATATACATTTACAAAGACACCACCTCAATTACGCATATGTAGTCAGTTTGCGAGCGTCTGCTATCACACACAATTACAGTGCTGTGGTGCTTCTCATTTCCACTCGTGATCACTCACACCTGTTTTTCTCCCAATTTGTGAACTGTGGTATTGCTTAGCATGTCGGAAAATACAGGGGTCTGGTCAGCATTTCCGGTCTGTCCAAGCTGGTACTGTTTGTTAAAACTGAGCCTAATAACGAAACGCTGAAATTGTAAAAGCGTCTCTTCGAATTCCTCAGGAAGCTAATGACTCTTCTTAGAAAATGGTTCCTGTACGTCATGGATGATTCGAGATCAGCGAGTGACGTTTTGGTTCGTCTTTTCTCGGCAGTAAGTCACGTTGCTATTTGTGTATTCGGGCAGTGACATCTTTGTTCGTCTTTTCTCGGCAGTCAGTCACATTGCTGTTTGTGTACTCAGGTAGTCTTGTCTTTTGTTGGTGATTTGAATGCACGCATCACTATACTGTACTCGAATTTAAGACACGGGCTACTTTATTCTTCAGGCTCGATTAACAAAGACACCTGGCTATTGCTCGTGCACGATATTTTTAATTTTTTTTTTTTTTTAATTAAGTGAAATTATGTATTTGTGAAGTCAACCTTATTCAGTCATTTATAGATAAAATCTGTTGTGGATCTGTGAAATTGTAATTACATTATGAGAGACAGATTATTAAATAGGCCTAGGTATAATTTTGTAACGGTACAATGTGTGCTATTATTATTATTATTATTATTATTATTATTATTAGTTTTGATTAAACAGTAACTTATACTAAGCCTATTGTTCAGGTAGAAAGGAGCTGCTGTGTGTAGAAACAAACAACGATGCAGAAAGTTATCAGCAGTAACATTAGATTCTTACCATATTTTAAATGTTGAAAACAAAACTATGGCTGGAAAAATAAGTGTATTGGGAGATTTACATTTATATTTGGAGACATTTTAAAAATACTATAATGTGACTTAAAAAAAGAAAATCGAATCAATGAAGTAAAGATTATTTCATCTTCCCTCGTATTGCTGATTTGAGAGAAATCAAACCTTAATACGAGCAGAAATATCTCTTTACACAACCTCGCCTACCTGACGTTTTATCTTTATATATTTACACTCTATTAACCTACATTTCCTCTGTCATTTTATAAACTGATCCAGCAGCTGGTAACTTTATATATTTTCTGATTACTTCATACATTTACTCATGGACGTGGTTATTTGATAAATAAAGTATCATGTTAAAAAATGACAGAGAGATCTGATAGACCCATCAGCCTCGGGACTAATTTGTGTTTAACATGTGCAAATAGCATAATGGCTTCATGAGATTCAGATCGGTGAGCTTTTCACCAAACCACTGGTTTAAAGAGTTCAGTGCTTCACGAGGCTTCACTTTCCCCACTATTTTGTAATGATAATAAATAAACAAAATTAAACTTAAATAAAAGATTTCTTTAAGGCAGGCAGACAGACAGACAGACAGACTGCAGCACTTTGTATTTAGGGACCAGCAACTCTCCTCATGTGTACTTCTTCACCTGCATGAGGAGGACACTATCATTTTATATTCACCTGCCTTGAATCAATGACCATATTGAATAATTGGTTGGTCAACCAATCAGGGTCCTGCAGTCTTACATGGCTGGAATGGAGGGAGCCAGGGACAGGGCCAGATTAACCCATCACTGGACTCTAGGCAAACATACACTTGTAGGCCCTACCCTCTAACATGAATAATATCAAACAGCAGACATGTACACACGTTTACACTTACTCCCATACACGTGCCATTTGTTAAGATCAGGTTTACCATATATCGTTTTATCAATTTTTACACTTGTACAGTAAACTTTTCTTTTCTCACAAGGGTTTAGGATAGCATTCATGGTTTTGATTAGAATCTGTGAATTATGCTGTATTATGATGAATTCATTTTGAAGAAACTTTC
Source organism: Acipenser ruthenus (assembly GCF_902713425.1). Classification (NCBI taxonomy): domain Eukaryota; kingdom Metazoa; phylum Chordata; class Actinopteri; order Acipenseriformes; family Acipenseridae; genus Acipenser; species Acipenser ruthenus. The sequence goes on along the minus strand of NC_081226.1, from coordinate 6,440,404 downwards.
ACGCAATGTTCTGAACTGAACGAGCGAGTATTGAACAAAAAGAGACACCAGGTCAAATGTGAACCAGGGACCGTAGACAGCTTTAATCCGAAAATGTGATACTTCTATTTTTAAAATGTACAAGTTCCAAAACTGAAACACAGGTCCACAACAAAGTTTGGTTTCGATTAAACATACTGAAAGCAAATTTGATATCCTGAGTCCCCGCCTCTCCCAGGCAAACGCGGATTCTGACAGGAAACAGACCACACCCACAAACATAGAGACTTGGGAACACAATTACTAAAACAAGTGAATACTAATGTAAAAACACAACAGCATTCGAAACACTGCACTGCTGATACGTGCTTTACTGTAGAAGTGGTTGCTTTGTTTACATGGCCTGGCTTGCTAGATGTGTTTTATAACTCCAGTACAGGACTATTCCGGTCCCCGCATCGGCACCGCAGCACCAAATACACTTTAAAGTGGCTTTTTTTCTGCTTTTTAAGACACAAAATCATCTATAACATCATCAAAATCAAGCGAGGTGGTGATTTTGCACACAACACAAGTGAGACTTATTGAATATGTGTCTGGGATTTCATTTGCATGACACATAAATCAGTGTGATGAGCTGCACATTGGAGGAGTGCTACAGAGGGCAGGTGGTCCAGTTTGTCTGACCCCTGTATATTGAGTAAGTGTTTCTGTGATGGAATGTGTGTCTCTTACCTGAACAGATCACTCCAGCGTCCAAGGCGTGAGTGAGGAAAGAGGTCTCACCCCACCCCAATGACCCACAGTCCCGCAGGGCAGATTCAGAGCTGTTGCAGGAAACCCCAGCCAGCCAGATGGTTCCAGAACCGGCTCCGAAGTGAGCATCGATTGGTGCTGATACAGCAGATCCACAGCCCAGCTGTTTACACACAACTCCAGCATCCTCTATATCCCAGCCACCACTACAAACTGTCCCCCACTGTCCCTCATGAAGAATCTCCACTCTCCCAGCACAGGGACTGCCTCCATTCACCAGCCTCAGATCACCACCGCCTTTAAAAAGAGAAAAGGGAATCAGAGAAGGGAGTCTGCACAGGCCCTGCCACAAGAGAACACGAGTTTATAATCACACACTGTTTACACTGCATGGAGTTGTATTATTCTCCATATCACAAAGCTTCCCAAGTAAACATCAGCAGTAAAACTCCTCTATATATATTTCATGTATAGAAATGTTTTCATGATGTTCACACGCTGCATAAGGCATGTGCTAAGAAGGGTTTCCACCAAGTCTCTGAGATAACACTACAGCAGGTAAAGTACCTGACAAATATTAAACTTTTCTAGAAACGTAGCACAACCCTGATAAGCATGCATACATCATATATAATTATTCAATATGAGAAATACAAGCTTACTATTATAGGAAATGTAATTGACATGTATTTGATGCTTCATATTTGGAACTCAAAATTATGGTTCTGTTCGTTCTAGTAGTTTTATTTGTATATTTAGAAGCCTGTGTTGATCAGACTATCTGAGGCTCTGTGTAGAACTTGACTAAGTAATGTTTCCTGAGAAATATCAGTGGGACTGTATAGTTCTATATATCTTAGAAGGTCTTTATATTCTAAGAATGTACAAAAGCAGCAATTCCCTAGCCAATTGTTTTTTTTTTGTTGTTCATATTCCATTACCTAGACTCACCAGCAGGGGTCAGTATTATTTGTAATTGCTGTGCCTCATAATAACTGGCAGTGGCTTATAAATATAAGTTTTAAAGAAAACGTAAAAGGCCTGGAACTGATGATATACAGCTCAGTACCAGCAAAACAACATCTACTGTATCTCCTAACTGATTTATTTGTGACACTGACTGTCCTGGCAGACACCACTGTAGACACCTAGTTAATGTTCCGCCCAGGCGTTTAGCATCAATAATACAGCAATAAGGGCTGTTTCTGAGGACACTGTAGTGCTTAATGACCCAGAGGTGTTACTCTTGGTCCAAAGAAGCAAAGTGAATGACAGAATAAAAGGCAGCAATGGTACAAGAAGCTCTACAATGCCCAGAACAGTGATGTTTTTACATCAACATATTTCTAATTTTTATCAACTGTATGAGATATTTTCAAAACTATTTATTATTCAAACACTAACAGGAACATCATGTCATTAGAATTACACAGCAGTGCGCATTACAAAATGCAGTGAGCAGTATTGTGTAGAATGAGTAACATCCTACGGCATTGCTTTTGAATGCTACAAAATGTAAAGTGCAGAGCGCAATTACTGAGTAATGGAAACAGAAATACCAGACATCAACTTTCCATACCCATCTGTGTACAACATGCAAGTCAGCAGCTTTATTTATTCATTTCTTAATACATTCAAACAACACTATAATAAACACATAAATGATCTTCTCCACACATATATTCACAATGCAGGAGTATCAAGTTCTTCCCGACAATGTTAAGGATACATGGAATACATTTAGATTTCAAGTTTCAAATTGAGAGTTTCTTTTAGTTTTCTTTTTATATAATAAACACGAGAGTCATGTTATAACAGCAATAAGCCACTCCTCGTGCCTCACAGCCCACCCGAGTGTGCAGTTATTAGGAACAGCACCGAACAACACGGAACACAACCAGAACACTATACAAGTGGAACGGAACACAACCAGAACACTGTACAAGTGGAACGGAACACAACCAGAACACTATACAAGTGGAACGGAACACAACCAGAACACTATACAAGTGGAACAGAACCCAACCAGAACACTATACAAGTGGAATGGAACACAACCAGAACACTATACAAGTGGAACGGAACACAACCAGAACACTATACAAGTGGAACAGAACCCAACCAGAACACTATACAAGTGGAATGGAACACAACCAGAACACAATACAAGTGGAACGGAACACAACCAGAACACTATACAAGTGGAACGGAACACAACCAGAACACTATACAAGTGGAACGGAACACTCCTCGTGCCTCTCAGTCCACCCAAGTGTGCAGTTATTAGCAACAGCACACAGTATATATGAAGATCAGATTATAAAATGGGTATGCTATCATACCAAAGCACATGGAATACAACCAGAAGACTATACAAGTGGAAAAAAATACATTGATTTTTTTAAAACTTTTTATTGCATTTTAATTATTTAGGAGTCAATAACCAAATACACAGTAAACCCTGTCTAATGCTGCCCCTCTACACACCAGCATTCTGTATCGGCATCATTTTTTAGGGTCCCAGAAAAAGAAGTTTACCTGGTTTACCAACTACTGCATGATATAAAAGTAATTTTGTAAAGTTAGAATTTCAGGGTATAGTCCTACGTCAACAGAACTCCTACAGATTTTCAAAGTGTTAACTTAGTTTGTCATTTATACCTTTTTCAGGTACATTACTACATTTCACAGCAGCTCCCTCTATCAAGCAGCACACTGTATTGGGCAGCACACTTTTCTGGTCCTATGCGATGCCGGGTTAGACAGGTTTCTCTAGACACTCTTGCAGGGCTTCTCAAACCCGGTCCTCTGGACCCCATGTGTCTTCTGGTTTTCATTCCAACTGAGCTCTCAATTACTTAACAACAAATGCTTAATTCAATTAAAAAGGCCTCATTAAGTAAATTATTAGTTCAATTAAGGGTTTAGTTAAGTAACTGAGAGCTCGGAAGGAAGACCAGAAGACACTGGGGTCCCGAGGAGCGGGTTTGAGAGCCCCTGCACTATATGATGCGACGCATTCTGTAACAAAGCAATACTGAAAGAAACTAGAATTCAATAAGAAACGTTTCGACTAGAAGTCTTTATCAATGTCTTCAGTCCAAACAAAGAGTTCTAATCGAAAGGATCCTCATTTATTTATTTATTTATTTATTTATTTATTGTATTTCTTAATTCAGCACTGTTGAGTGTTTAATAGCTGTGGATGGATCTCTGTAATATGTTTTACAAATGCTCCATTGCTGACTGACTGCTTGTTGTAGAAACACATTTCATATAAAGATATTTAGCTGAAATATTAATTGTTAGTGTTTATAGATATAGTATAATTCTTTATTTTATTTCAATACTGGAATGTTTCAACTGTAGGATATATTTTCTTCTTCAGACATTGTTTGAATGAAGGGCAGCAAAAAAAGCCTTTTTCAGTGTTTTGCTTTTCTTAGGAAAATAAACATTCAAAATAAACTGCGCTATTTTACTTTTCCTATTGCCCCTAAATGCATTTGCACTGTAATACCCTGACACACCCAGGGTCAGCAAGGAAACACAATGTAGCATAACATGAAATAATAATAATAATAATAATAATAATAATAATAATAATAATAATAATAATAATAATAATAATAATAATAGAATGAATTAAGAAAAAAAATAAAAGCATTAAAACTTACTGTAGACCTATAAGGTTATGTCTGGTTTGACTTTGCCAGTAACTATGCTGACACAATTAAAAAAATAATTGAAATAATTCATAATACATTCATATGTGTATTGCTGTTTTATTTTTTAAGTTGAAAAAGTCAGTTGAAAATCTTGCTAAATTGTATTTCTATCACCGAGTCAGATTAGCCAGTCACAATTTCTTCAAGTCAGTCGTAAAGCCTAAATTCAGCTGCACCTGGGTAGCATTTCACACAATGTTTTAATGTAGATATACCAGTATAAGAAATGTACCTGAAGCAAAAGCAAAGATTCTGTTTTCTGTTTTTATATCTGTATATATTATATGTACAAATGTTAAATAATAATAATAATAATAATAATAATAATAATAATAATAATAGCAAATAAATATACCTGTATAATAATCAGGGAACTGTTTAGTATAAGTACTGCTTAATCACAACTAATAATAATAATAATAATAATAATAATAATAATAATAATAATAATAATAATAGCAGATAAATATACCTGTATAATAATCTCTGTCTCTCATAATGTAAATGCAGTTTTACAGATCCACAACAGATTTCATCTATAAAATGATTGAATAGGGTTGACCACATATTACAAATACAAAATCGCGCACTTACGATTAAAATAGAATACATTCTTCGAGCTCGTTTAACAAAGACACCTGGACGTGCAAGCGATTTTCAACTAGGGTTTTTTTTTTTCTTTTTTTAATTTATTAATTAATTTTAATTTTAATTATGTGAAGTTATGTATTTGTGAAGTCAACCTCATTCAGTCATTTATAGAAACAATCTGTTGTGGATCTGTAAAACTGCATTTACATTATGAGAGACAGAGATTATTATAGATTTATCAGCTATTATTATTATTATTATTATTATTATTATTATTATTATTATTATTATTATTATTATTATTATTATTATTAGTTGTGATTAAGCAGTAACTTATACTAAACATTTCCCTGCTCATATACTGTTGTTATAACACGCATATTGTTCAGGTAGAAAGGAGCTGCTGTGTGTAGAAACAAACAACGATGCAGAAAGTTATCAGCAGTAACATTAGATTCTTACCATATTTTAAATGCTGAAAACAAAACTATGGCTGGAAAAATAAAAGTATATTGGGAAATATTCATATTGATATTTGGAGACATTTTAAAAATACTATAATGTGATTTAAAAAAAAGAAAATAGAATCAATGAAGTAAAGATTATTTCATCTTCCCTCGTATTGCTGATTTGAGAGAAATCAAACCTTAATACGAGCAGAAATATCTCTTTACACAACCTCGCCTATCTGAAGTTTTATCTTTATATATTGACACTCTATTAACCAACATTTCCTCTGTCATTTTATAAACGGGTCCATCAGCCGGTAACTTTATACATTTTCTGATTACTTCATACATTTAATCATGGACGTGGTTATTTGATAAATAAAGTATCATGTTAAAAAATGACATAGAGATCTGATAGACCCATCAGCTCCAAGGCTGTGTTTTTCGAAGACAGTATAATGTTTAAATAACTTTTTGTTAAATCATTTAAATATTTCCTGTACATTTCCAATATTACATTGATGATTAAGAACCCTGCCACAGCTCTCTGCTAGAAATAAACCCAACATCTGCACCTGGGTGAATAAAACCAGCAGCACTGAGATCACTGATATACAAGCACACAAGATTACACTGCATCCTAATGGGCAGTTCTACCCACCAAGTCACTCAGTCCCTGGACCACTGAACCGGACTCCCTGTCTCAGAATAAATAACCGACTTCATTAAAAAACTATAAAGAAATAACAGCGTGGAACTTACTGGCTGGTGAGTGCAGAAGCAGGACAGTGAGACAGAAGATGGGCATGCAGCTCTCCATTGTTATCAGGACAGATGAACCCTCCTCTGAGCGAAGTCAAGACCTGTGCTCACCCCCTTGAGCCAACACAGCAACTGAGAGGGTGCTCAACGCCCCATAACACCAGCAGAAACACAGCCCCCCCACCCCACCAATCACACTCAGCATGTCCTTTTTGAGACAGAAAACAGGAAGATTTCAAACAGGTGTGTTGACAAATCAGAGGGCTCTTTTCAGTGCTATCCATATATATCACTAATACATCACTGTTTCCTCCCAGACCACCCAGCATTGATGAAACACACGATATGGAGGAAAGGGGGAGAGCTCTGAAAGATAGAAAAAGAAAAAAAAAACATATTTTTGTAAATTTGTGTTTATGAAAAGCTGGAGAAAGCTGGGTGCAGAGAGCAAGGAACTTAGTAGTTATCTCTGAGCTCTGGGTTCGGACCCCAGCCAGGCTTCACTCTGCCTAAAGGCCTGGTTTTCGATACTCTTGCATTGCATATCTCTTCTGGGATGTCTTCTGTTTTTGTGTGATTGAAACCTAGGATTTCCAGAGCAGTGCTAAGTTTATGAAGCCGTTGTAATACCCAATTCTGTATCCCTACTTCTCTATGCCCTGTCCGTCACACAGCAGAGCCTTGTCTGTACAGGGCCGGGGCGGGATCAAAAGCTGTATTGCATTTGCAGACATGCCTGTCCTGTAGGATGCTTTCAACATGTAAGATACACACCAGGTTATACAGTGCCTTGCGAAAGTATTCGGCCCCCTTGAACTTTGCGACCTTTTGCCACATTTCAGGCTTCAAACATAAAGATATGAAACTGTAATTTTTTGTGAAGAATCAACAACAAGTGGGACACAATCATGAAGTGGAACGAAATTTATTGGATATTTCAAACTTTTTTAACAAATAAAAAACTGAAAAATTGGGCGTGCAAAATTATTCAGCCCCTTTACTTTCAGTGCAGCAAACTCTCTCCAGAAGTTCAGTGAGGATCTCTGAATGATCCAATGTTGACCTAAATGACTAATGATGATAAATAGAATCCATCTGTGTGTAATCAAGTCTCCGTATAAATGCACCTGCACTGTGATAGTCTCAGAGGTCCGTTTAAAGCGCAGAGAGCATCATGAAGAACAAGGAACACACCAGGCAGGTCCGAGATACTGTTGTGGAGAAGTTTAAAGCCGGATTTGGATACAAAAAGATTTCCCAAGCTTTAAACATCCCAAGGAGCACTGTGCAAGCGATAATATTGAAATGGAAGGAGTATCAGACCACTGCAAATCTACCAAGACCTGGCCGTCCCTCTAAACTTTCAGCTCATACAAGGAGAAGACTGATCAGAGATGCAGCCAAGAGGCCCATGATCACTCTGGATGAACTGCAGAGATCTACAGCTGAGGTGGGAGACTCTGTCCATAGGACAACAATCAGTCGTATACTGCACAAATCTGGCCTTTATGGAAGAGTGGCAAGAAGAAAGCCATTTCTTAAAGATATCCATAAAAAGTGTCGTTTACAGTTTGCCACAAGCCACCTGGGAGACACACCAAACATGTGGAAGAAGGTGCTCTGGTCAGATGAAACCAAAATCGAACTTTTTGGCAACAATGCAAAACGTTATGTTTGGCGTAAAAGCAACACAGCTCATCACCCTGAACACACCATCCCCACTGTCAAACATGGTGGTGGCAGCATCATGGTTTGGGCCTGCTTTTCTTCAGCAGGGACAGGGAAGATGGTTAAAATTGATGGGAAGATGGATGGAGCCAAATACAGGACAATTCTGGAAGAAAACCTGATGGAGTCTGCAAAAGACCTGAGACTGGGACGGAGATTTGTCTTCCAACAAGACAATGATCCAAAACATAAAGCAAAATCTACAATGGAATGGTTCACAAATAAACATATCCAGGTGTTAGAATGGCCAAGTCAAAGTCCAGACCTGAATCCAATCGAGAATCTGTGGAAAGAACTGAAAACTGCTGTTCACAAATGCTCTCCATCCAACCTCACTGAGCTCGAGCTGTTTTGCAAGGAGGAATGGGCAAAAATTTCAGTCTCTCGATGTGCAAAACTGATAGAGACATACCCCAAGCGACTTACAGCTGTAATCGCAGCAAAAGGTGGCGCTACAAAGTATTAACTTAAGGGGGCTGAATAATTTTGCACGCCCAATTTTTCAGTTTTTTATTTGTTAAAAAAGTTTGAAATATCCAATAAATTTCGTTCCACTTCATGATTGTGTCCCACTTGTTGTTGATTCTTCACAAAAAATTACAGTTTCATATCTTTATGTTTGAAGCCTGAAATGTGGCAAAAGGTCGCAAAGTTCAAGGGGGCCGAATACTTTCGCAAGGCACTGTATAGGCAGTAGTTTCTGTTACTTCTTTGGCAACAAGGCTAACATTGCAATAATTGTGAAAAAATTACTTATCTGATCTGGTCTACCCCATGGTGACTGCTCCTATTTGGCAGAAATGGGGGTAAATCTTGGGTAAGAACAGGTGGGAAGTATAGAGGCAGGTAATTCTGAGGTTCTGTAAGTTCCCTCTCCTTAGATCTTGTCACTACAGATTGGGAGCTTACAGCTCTCATCTTCACAAGCAGCTGTGTGACGTGAAGCTGTGGTCGTCTGTGTGCTGAAGCTGCTGATAACTGCTGCACAGGGTAACAGCACAGGGAGACAGTGTAATGAGAGTATTAGTGCTTGACAAGATGCAGAGAGCTGAGAATGGGATCTTTTAGTAATCATGAAGGCACAGCGCTGGGTGATGTATATGGAGTGCTTTAATGCTCATTAAAATCCTGTAGAGCGTCATACAAATATTATAATAGGAATCATTAAACTATGAATGAAAAGCAATGGGGAACTGTATTTTCAATGGTAACAAGATACACCTCAATTTCCCAATGGGACATGTACTATGTATAATATTAACTATCATACATACAGTAATGTTCCAAAAAAAACAATGCATTTACCAGTGGTATACTGTGCCATTATAACATTGCTTTGGCAAGCAAAGCTCTCTGATTGGCTGAAAGGCCTGTACAATTCTCCTAACAATGCAGAGCTGAGGAGGCGGGTCCGAAGGGGCGTTTAACCTATAAGAATTTCGAAGTGAGTCTGTTAACAACTGTGAAAAGTGTAGCGGGGCCCTCTGGTTTTCTCACTGCTGGTATTGTAGGCTTTAATAGTATTAGTTATACTGCCCCACTTCTATACGAATTCCTAATCCGTACATAACACAGAATACCTACTAAGCACAGGATCTGTAAATGCTGTCAAAACCACACTGTGTGTCAGGATAGGGCTCTAACCACAGCCTGCTATTCAGAAGCCCGCATAGCACGAAACAAACTTTTTAATGAGGAGCAGCATGTCCCCTAGTGGCTCAAGCAGTAAAAGCTTTTTCACTGCAGAATCTCTTTATTGATTTTACTGCTGGTAGAATTATCAGCCTTCCTCCTTTAAAATGGCATCTCTCACAGAGACGTCTGTCACATCCACATCACGTGGTGCTTGGAAGGGCTCTAATGCGTTTATATTTTTGCCTGTATAGAGAAATGAAAAAAATTAAAAAGTCACTGATTACAAAGCAGTAAATAGAAAATACATAAAGTACCAGAGGTATTATTATTATTATTATTATTATTATTATTATTATTATTATTATTATTATTATTATTATTATTAGTTTATTTGGCAATGCAAGGTTACAGTGCTAATACAATATTTAAATTCAGTGTAGCTTACAGTAAGTGCAAATACAACTAGAATGCACTATGAGATAAGAAGAAACAATTAAGGATTAAGAGCATTTGTATCTACAATGACCTAACTGTAGTGCAATAGTGCAAGGATAGTGCATCAGCTGAGGATCCAGTAACATGGTGCTGAGGTCAGGCAAGTCCAGTGAAGCCTTTTGAAGGAAAAAGTGATCTCGGAATTCAGGCATGGACAGGTATTCCCGCATTCCAGATTACTGACTGACAATCCATTTCTTGAGACAGTATTTTCATTGTAATAAATGGAAAGGAAAGATGAAAAAAGAAATCAGGTAAAAATGCTGACATTGAAACCCCCGAGTCTGGAGGCCGCAGCTGCTACAGATTCAGCAGACTCTGCAGGCTCCCATGAATCACATTACACAAGTCTGATTGTGCCTGTTTGCTCCCACCTATCACCTGTTAGGCAAATTAAGAACCCATCAATGAATAAAATGTACATACAATCACATGTTGTTAATGACAAAGTTCAATTTTTTTGCCTCACCCAAACAGTGATCTTACACACAAGTGTGAATGACTGTCGCGGGTCTGGGTCTGCGATTCTGACCCGGGAAATGCGGGTCACATGGGTAGTCTGTAACAACCTGTGCCTTCATTTTAGTGCCTTTCCCTGTGATCAATATTGGGCCTGCGGTCTTTTACAAAAGCACCCTCCGAAAAAGGCTTTGACGATTGCGCAATAAACTCCAATACAACATAACTTGCCTTTACTGAAGCTTCACTTTCAGTTTTTGCTTTACTGAACATGTTCCGCTGCAAATCAATACTTTTTAAAATTTCTGCAGCTTTATCTTTTTTTTTCTTTCCTTCTAACTTGCCATGTTTTGTTTGTTTAGTTTCCTCACATCGAATTCCTTTAAGACCTTACCGGTACATCCGAGTCCTTTAAGAATATTGCAGTCTAAACAATGCAAACATCCAGAAATGAGTGAAAGGGATGTCAAGGGTTCATTTTGCAAAATGATACAAAAATAATGTGCAAATGAAGTATTTATTCCACAAACAATCTCTGAACTCATCACCGTGGTGGGTCTCGTCTAAAATAACCTAGATGTGAACGAGGTTAGGGTTGCAAGCATGCAAGAATTTTGACATCAAAAGCTTTGCAAAGCGAAGTACCACAACATCTCAATATATCAGGAGTGAGAGACAGAGAAAGTGAAGGAAAGCAGGGCAGGTGTGATACCACAGGGGCTGATATTAATCTGTTTAACAAAAAAAAATGCAATTTCATATTTTTATAAATATCTTCTTAAACCAGATTAACATCACCCTTATTTTTATTAAGTAACATTTAAAATCCAGACGTATTTTTATTAAAGCCTACTTAATCGTCATAAAAAAACAAAAAAGCAGGTTGAAAGAAAGTTTCCCTCATTTTTCTGCCTGTTTTTTTTTTACAAATATAAAATAAACGTAAAGAAGGTTTTTCCTGCTTCCTCTGGCAAGTGCTCTCAGCTGCAGCCGTTTCTTTCTTCAGTCTTGTCAGCAATGGGCCACATATGCAAATAATACATTTAAAGACTGAAACTTAACTCCCCTACATAGCAAATGCTCCACTACAAGTGCACAGTGTAATGAGAATCCACATCAAATGAATAATCTATCGATAGCTACATGCCACTGTTTCTGTTTCAAGTCGATGACTTCTGAACAGTTGGCTGTGGTTAGAGCCCTATTCTGACACACAGTGTGGTTTTGGCAGCATTTACAGATCCTGTACTCAGTAGGTATTCTGTGTTATGTACGGATTAGGAATTCGTATAGAAGTGGGGCAGTATAACTAATACTATTAAAGCCTACAATACCAGCAGTGAGAAAGCCAGATGGCGGTGCTACACTTTTCACAGTTGTTAACAGACTCACTTTGATCTTCTTTTAGGTTAAGCGCCCCTTCGGACCTGCCTCCTCAGCTCTGCATTGTTAGCAGAGTTGTACAGGCCTTTCAGCCAATCAGAGAGCTTGGTTTGCCAAAGCAATGTTATAATGGCACAGTATACCACTGGTAAATGCATTGGTTTTTGGAACATTACTGTATGTATGGTAGTTAATATTATACATAGTAAATTTGCCATTGAGAAATTGAGATGTAGCTTGTTACCATTGAAAATACAGTTCCCCATTGCTTTTCATTCATAGTTTAATGATTCCTATTATAATATTTGTATAAGGCTCTACAGGATCTTAATGAGCATTAAAGCACTCCATATACATCACCCAGTGCTGTACCTTCATGAGAACTAAAAGATCCCATTCTCAGCTCTCTGCATCTTGTCAAGCACTAATACTCTCATTACACTGTCTCCCTGTGCTGTTACCCTGTGCAGCAGTTATCAGCAGCTTCAGCACACAGACGACCACAGCTTCACGTCACACAGCTGCTTGTTTATCAGATTCTGTACAAACCACAGAGTAGGTGCAGCTCTTGGTCTCGCGCTGGTGTGAAGATGAGAGCTGTAAGCTCCCAATCTGTAGTGACAAGATCTAAGGAGAGGGGACTTACAGAACCTCAGAATTGAACGACGAAGTATAAAATTCTGCTGTGTTGGCTGGTGCTATTTAAAGTTATTTGCGTATAACTATTATTTTATTATTTTTCTTTAAAGAAAAAAAAAATGCTTACTTTCATGTTTTATACACAGTTGTATGTTAAATTGATGTCTGCACTCGCTGTTCCCCTAGTACATTAAAGCCTCTTTCACACTGGCGTGCTGTATCCGGGTTGTGACCTGGTGTCACGCGGGTGGGCTACGTGATTTCACACTGGTTTTTGTAGAAGCAGGGTCGACCTGGGTGACAGAAGCAAGTAAATGCACACACGCAATGCCCAAGAAGCAGCTTCCATACAAGCTTCTCTGGATTGACTCGTCGACCCAAATGTTCATCCCTGCTGCAATCTGGCTCATGGGGTGTCTCAATCAACAAAAATATTGCACAACAGAATAAACAGAAATGTTGCTTCTGGAAGTGAAACCTTCACGCAGGCGTGGCTGTTTGTTGCTTTGTCGGCTTACGAACAGCCATCATGCATTTTGTCTC